>NC_081817.1:23667155-23975172 GCF_030704535.1 Vitis vinifera
TCCATTTCTTGTCCCTGGATCTCGTAGATTACTTGCACTATTCCTAAGCTTATCTAAATCTATCAAAACGAAAACATATGGCTACAAAAACCATATTAAAATAAAAATCTAGAGAAAATAAAGCTTATACTTGGATTTGGATATTCTCAAATCAATTCCACGTGGAGAATAAGAAGTCTAAAGGTCTTGTACAACCAAGATTTTCATCCTAATAACTTGAACAACAATTTTGGTACTCTAAAGTGTGGGTAATAGAATGGAGGAAGCTTTAGTTCTATCTCTTTTTCTCTGGAGGTGGGAGACAATTAACTATAAGTCATTAGGAAACCTTACCCCCTAAGGGGGTATTTATAGGGTTGCCTACTAGGTTTAAGTGACTTAAGCCCATCAAGACTTGGGTTACTTAATTTAGCCCAAAACACATCCTAATTGATTAATTAACCACACAGGATCATCCAATTAACAATTAGTCCAATCCAGAGACTTTGTTCACTATCTCTTGTGCAACCTTGCATAATTACCAAAGTGCCCTTATGCACAAGAGTGAACCTAAAGTCAATCCAACCCTCATAAACTGTGTCATCATGGCACATGAGCTTAGAGGAGGGACCATTGAGACCCATGAGAATACTATGTAAACAAAAACGAGACGAGGTTCAGGTTTGTGACCTACCATCCACTACATGCGAACTTTTCATGAATTGGTGTCCATAATCTTACAAGGGATTGTTATCACCTATCAAAATTACCTCTCTAATCCTTGAGTTATAAATCCCACTTATTATGTGATCAAATGACAGACTCTAATTCATAAAGAGCATATGTCAAATTCATTTAAGGAATTATTGCAACACCACAAATTTCATGATCACATGTCCTTTGGATTACCTAAAGGAACATACTATCTCAATCCCATGAGATATCATGTTGCCTCTATTGAGAATACCTATTGCCACTAGCCTCCATCAATAATGACCCAATCTTTAGGGATATATGATCACCTTAAGATCTCACTTATAGATCAAAGTCTCCTATTGATTTTGGCACAAACTCGATATCCTCTTAAAGTTGAGAATCCATGCAGTATAGTTGTTTGCAACTTAGATCTAAGCAACGGAAATAATGCCATTTTTAAAAAATGATCTTTTAGGGTTAAAGTATTAACTTTTATGTTTGGATGTTCCCAAACTTTAAATTCCAAGTGTTGAAGACGACCTTGAAGTTGTTGGAAGTCTCGTAAACCCATGATTTTTTGTCCGATGACTCAACATTGTTCTTGGCACAATTCCAATAGGGAGGAAAAAAAGGTGGAGACTATAACTCTCTTTCTCTCTTGATGGTGGATGACAAAAAAGTTATAGAAACCTTAACCCTTATGGGGTATTTATAGGGATCATAATTAGGCTTAAGTGACTTGAGCCCAAATGCGCTTGAGTCACTTAATCTAGCCCAAAATAGGTCCTGATTGATTAATTAACCCAATAGAATATACTAATTAATCAATTAACCCAATCTAGAGACATTGTTGATCACTTACTTCTATGCAACCTTATATAATTACCAAAACACCCTTACACACAAAAGTGAACTTAGAAGAACTAATCCGATCCTCATAATTAAAAGAATGTTTTAAACTATAATTTTTAGTAATAACCCTAGCCATATAAGTCTCAACCCTTCCATCTACTCTTTTATTTCTCTTGTAGACCAACTACTACCTATGGATTTTATCTCTTTAGGTGCTTCTACAAGAATCTAGACTATGTTAGTTTAATGAATCTAACTATTCCCTTATAGTTCCTTACCAGGAATGAGCACCAACACCATTCATTGCTTCATCATAATCTGTGGGATACAAACCTCCACTATGATGAGGTACTAGGAATGTGGGACTATCTTTTAGTATTTTTCAATCTATGTCACTCTTTATCTAATTACTTAGCATATAGACTTTATTAGAAATCTGACATTTTTATCAACAAACATCTTCTTATTATCTTGACAATAAAGCAATAACCCTGAAATCCTCTTGGATATCCTATAAGCTTATATAAATCTTAGGAAAAAGAGGTAAGACATAATCTCCAAGTTCATAAAGGGCATATGTCAAATTCCCAAAATATATATGTATATGGGAAGTGATGAGAAACCTATCATCAATCTCAACATGCCTATCAAAGTTTGGTTTCTTCTTTCCATTACTTCATTTTGCAATGGAGTCTTGGATGCATTTAACTAAGATCTAATCCAATGCTCTATAGGAAAGAGTCAAACCTACTAGACTCACAACCTCGATCTAATCGAAGTGTATTGATATGTTTACCTAATAGGTTATCTAAATCTGTCATATGTATAAGGTAGACATATCCAAACCTAGAGTATTTATCGATAAAAGTATTAAAAGATGCATATCATTCCCTTGCATGAATACTAAAAGGTCCATACACTTCAATATGCAATCATTAACTTCAAACATTCCTCAACTCTATGTCCTTTAGTAGTAAAGGTCCATTTGGTCATTTTACTATCTATATAAGATTCATAAACTCAAAGATCCTTTAGAATCAAAGTGTCTAGACTTAACTAGTCTTTGAATCCTATTTAGATTAATATGACTTAGACTTTTAGTAGTTTAATGTTTGATTAGTGCTAGAATCATTCCTATTAGTAAGATCTGACTATTCTCACTACTTGGCAAAGTGATAATTGAGTCACAAGTAAAAAAGGTAAAACATCCCATTAGCCTACACAACTAACCTTGCAACTTAAGTTAGGGTAAGTAAAATCCATCATGTAACCTTCTCGCTTCTTAAAAACCCTGTAAAGATTTATAGATAGTGAGCCTAAAATGTATGCACTATAATTTGTGAAATTCACCACTATTTATTCAACAATAAGAAGATGATGTGTACCTTATTTTTTTCTTAAGTAACCTAGGAATTCATTTTCCAATGTCTTAGAAGGCCAGAAAGGAATTATCTACCCCATGGTTTGCTCTTTTATTCCTTCTCTTGAACTTTCCTTATTTGGTATCATTCTTCTTCTATTTGGTAGAAGAGTCCAAAGAACCCTTGACTCCTATATGAATACCTTTATAATCTTTGAGAATCTCCTTAGCCATCCTAAAGGAATCTAGTAAAGTTTCCAAGATCATATATAACTTGGTGTTCATAACAATTCTAAGGGTAACTTGTCCATGTAACTTACTTTTATCACAAAATAACAATCCTTGTAGACTAAAGAAAATATCAAAGACTGTCACAATGGACATGTATTACTATTACAATACATCATCCAAGGACCCAAGTATGAGACGTTTGGTCTTCAGATCTATCTTATGCTATCTTTGATATAACACTATTTCTTCCTACTAGATTTGTTCACAAAGAATAGCTAGTTCCACTTATATTGACTTCTTTGTAATTTGTTACTATATCCAAATTAATTTGTTTAGTTCAAATAATTAGTTGGGGCTGGTCTAATAACTAATTCTAAGAGAGTGATAACAAATAATAGACATGATATCTATGACAAAATAATAATAATAATAATAATAATAATAATAATAATAATAATAATAATAATAATAATAATAATAATAATAATAATAACAATAATAATAATAACAACAACAACAACAACAACAATAATAATAATAATAATAATAACCATGCATTTAATATAATTGAGCATTCAAGATAAACAAAATTTTAAGAAAAATGTAAAGCTTTTAGGATTACATATCTTTTTACAAGGTACCCTAGTATCATAAGAATCAAGCCAACATTGAGTAGGTCATGATCTTATACTAGTTAGAGACCATTTCAAATTGATCTCCCTTCCTTAACCATGGAAGGTACCTAAGGCAAGATCAGTATACCTTAAAGTTTGGCTCTTGGACCATGCAAGTGGGACCATGTTAGGTGATTCGACTACTTCATATCCAAGTTAAGTGTACAACCATTGATCTTGACATCGATGTCACCAAGTAAAGAACCCTACCATTGGGGTGGTCACGACCGCTACAAATATATATAGTCTAGTCTATATGGAGAGTTCATATCCCTTGATTCCTAAGTCCTAACCCATCGTTGGGGTGGTGGTAAACCCAAATCAATATGGGTTTGACAATGGAGGTCATAGGTTTGCCTAAAGCCCTCTCCCACTTAATCATTTGAGTTAATTAAGAGTTTTTAAAACTTTAATAATTAACTTAATAAATAAATTATCTACTTTGAGAATTTCCAAAAATATTCATTTTCTAATTGAAAATTGAGTGTAACAGGAGAATGTCAACATGAAAATTTTAAAATTTTTATGAGAATATTTTATCCAAAAATAAATTTTGATAAAATATCCACTCTCAAATTTTTAAAAATTTTTTTCATAAAATTTCTCTTTCTCCACACAATTCTAGTTAACTAATATTTTATATAAGAAATATTTTTAAAGAAAATTATTTCCATCAAATTACTTGAGTATCTTTTGATAACATTACCCTTTAATAATAAGGTATCTCTAATGAAAATTTTTATAATGTTTATTTTCCAAATTGGAAACTCTAGTCAAATAAGCAAACTTTTAATTTATGAGATTTTAAAACTTTGAGAGCACCTTATCTAAGTGGAAAAGTTTTAATTCTTCAAGAATTCTCAAAAATACTTTTAAGAAAAATATTTTCGATCCTTAAGAATAAATTTGAAAAGGAACTTTTAGGTTTCATATTCAAAATTCTTGATAATAATTACATTTCTTATACTTACATGGTTCCAATTTAATAAATATTCTTATGGAATTTAACTTTCATAATAATTTATTCCATTATAATTACCAAAAACATAACCAAAACCATTTTGATAACCATTCTTAATTTAGTGACCTATATGATTTTTTGCCAAATGATTTTCCATCCTAAAAATATCACTTTAATAGGAGTTTAAACAATGTAAACATTTAAATTCTAATTTTATTTTTTTTTTGTTGCCTTCGTCCGCTTTTTCACAATGATCATGTTGAGGAAAAAAAAAAATCAGCCTTGAACTAGGGACTGTTAGAGCATAAACTAAACCAGAAAGAGATGACTAGTTTACAAAGGACTTCTCTTAGGAATAAAATCAAACAGTTTGTACACAATCAACCAAGATCAAGAACACAAGAGAATTATCGTGGTTCGATCAACTTGATCTACATCCACACTAATTTCCTAAAGCCTTTATAAAACTGTACCAACCAGAGATTACACAAGAATCAAAAACAAAGAAATTATAGTTTTTCCTTAAAAACCTTCCTCACCTTTGTTTCTTCTTATACAAGAAAACCGAAACAGAACTATGGTTATGGATTTGCAAAGCTCTCTTCCTTTCTTGTTCTCTATTCTATACAATTGAATGCTCTAATCCAGTTTTCCCAAGTCTGCACTTTATATAACAGTCAAAAACTCTAACTAACTAACAATACTCCCAAGATAGTCGTTATTTCCTACCCAGGTCAGCAAGCTTTTTATTTGTTAGTTGAGCTTAGTCAATAGCCTTGTCACTTGATAGTTAGCAAACTCTACAAAAATCCACCTTGACAACCTATTAAGTTGACAAGTGTCTGAACTACCTTCAAGTCTCAGTACCTTCCCTAATGGGAAGTCTTTAGCAGTCTCCCATGTTGACAAATTCAAACAGTGTTTAAACTTAGTCATATTTAGAGACTTAGTCAACATGTCGGATGGATTGTCTTTAGTAGGAATTTTTCCAACTCCAATCTCTCCTATAGCAATGATATCTCTCACAAAGTGCAATCTTACATCAATATGTTTGGACCTTTCATGGAAGAATTGATTCTTGGATAATTGGATTGCACTTTGGTTATCACAATATACAACAACTCTACATCTGTACATGGCCAATTCTTCTATAATACCCTTTAGCCAAATTGTCTCCTTCACAGCTTTTGTCATTGCCATGTATTCAGCTTCATTGGTTGAGAAAGCTACCACTGACTGAAGGTTAGCCTTCTAGCTCACTACTCCTCCAAACACTGTGAATACATACCCAGTAAGAGACTTTCTGGTGTCAATATTCCTAGCATAATCAGCATCTACAAACCCTTGTAACTAAGTTCCTAAATGACTATTACCCCCATAACCAACCCTAAGCTTCTAGTTCCAGCTAAGTATTGAAAAAACCACTTTACTGCTAACCGCATATGCAAGATTAGGTCGAGAACACACCATAGTGTACATCACACTGCCCACCATGCTAGCATAAGGTATCCTTTCCATAAACCTTTTCTTTTCATGAGTCTTGGGTGCTTGTGTTATGGAAAGTCTAAAATGTTGTCCTAGAGGAGTACTCACTGTCTTTACATTATTCATCTCAATTTTGCTTAGTACCTTTGAGATGTATGACTTTTGAGATAGCTTAAGTACTCTCTTGCTCCTGTCTCTTTCTATCTCCATTCCCAAAATCCTCTTGGCTAAACCAAGATCTTTCATTTCAAATTTAGCCTTAAGCATCTCTTTAACCTGCTCCAAGTGTCTTCTTTCTTTACATGCCACCAACATGTCATCCACATATAGTAAAAGATATACCATGTTACCTTCAATTAGCTTAAAATATACACATCCATCATGGCTACTCCGATTGAAACCAATATCTAGCATGTACTTATCAAATCTCTTATGCCATTGCCTAGGTGATTGTTTTAGGCCATAAAGAGATTTCTTAAGTAAACATACCTGACCATCCTTGATTCCTTCCCCAATGCCTTCGAGTGGTTGCATATAAATCAACTCATCAAGTTCTCCATGCAAGAATGTTGTCTTCACATCCAGTTGATCCAACTCCAAGTCTTTATGAGCTACAAAAGTTAGCAGCAATCGGATTGAATTGTGTTTGAATACAGGAGAAATTATCTCATTGTGGTTAACACCCTTTTTTTGTGAAAACCCCTTAGCCACCAGCCTTGCCTTGTACCTTGGAGCCTCCTCCCCTAGTGTCCATTACTTTCTTTTGAAAACCCACTTGGAGCCTACTAGCCTTCAATCCTTGGGTTTAGTGACCAATTCCCAAGTCTCATTTTTCTTCAAGGAATCTATCTCCTCTTCTATAGTTTTTACCCATTAATCAGCCTCATTGTTGTTGATGGATTCTTGGTACATTTTCGGCTCCATATCCACTATTTCTTCAACTATACTTAATGCAAATGTTGTCATCTCAGCTTGGCCATACCTCTTAGGAGGTTTGACTTGTCTTTTCTACCTGTCTCTTGCTAGACTATAGGACTACAGCCCTTGAGTTGGTTCATCTAGTCTTTCTTGTACTATTTCTTCTTAAACTATCTCTGATGAAGTCTCTGTAGACTTTTCAAGTTGCAAAGTCTCATGTTCCACCTCAAATTGTAACTGATCTGACCCTTCCACATCTTTGGTTGGAGTTTGTTTTGGCATATCTTGTTCATTAAAAGTTACATCTCTACTAATTATACACTTTCATTTGCCTTGCATTTCTATCCACAATGTATAACCTTTAACTCATTTCGGATACCCCAAGAAAATACACTTTACAACCCATGGTTCTAACTTATCTCTTTTGGTGTGTACATAAGTTGTGCACCCAAAAACTTTGAGATGTTGATGATCTGTAGCTTTCCTAATCCACTTTTCTTAAGGGGTTTTGAATTGTAATGCTGATGATGGGCTCCTATTGATCAAATGGATAGTTGTTTCTGCAGCCTTAGCCCAAAAAACCTTTGACAACCCTGAACTTGACAACATGCATCTCACCCTCTCCAAACTTGTCCTATTCATGCGTTCATCTAGGCCATTTTGTTGAGGTGTATATCTGATAGTTCTATGTGTAGCTATGCCTTCCTTTTTGACAAAATGAATTAAAATCATTTGATAGGAACTCAAGCCCATTATATGTTCTCAACTTCTTCACTTTTCTGCCTACTTGAGTTTCAACAAGAATTTTCCACTCTTTGAACTTTAAGAAGGTCTCACTTTTATTTTTAAGAAAATAAATCCACACTTTCCTAAAGTAATCATCAATAAGAGTTAAGAAGTACCTTGTTCCACCTAATGATGGTACCCGTGATGGTCCCCACAAGTTAGAGTGTATATAGTCCAGGTGGTTTTGTGTTTCATGTACTACTTTGGCAAACTTCACCCTTGTAGCCTTGTCAAACACACAGTGTTCACAAAACGGCAAATCTATCAACTTGTAGTTTCCCAACACTCATTGTTTCTACAGCTCTTGTAGTCCCATGTGGTTGATGTGACCAAGCCTCTTATGCCATAGCTTGGTTATCCCCACATCCTCCTTCAGCACAATAGAAACCTTGTCTGTCACAGTTTGGTCTATAAGGGTATACAACCCATTTTTAATTGTCCTTTTCATGATAGTAAGTGAACCTCTAGCCACTCTTAAAGAGTTAGGTTCTAACTTGAATGTATATCCTGACTTTTCCAGCATTCCAAGTGAGATAAGGTTCTTTTTTAACTCGGGTATATACCTAACATCTTCAAGAACTCTTTCAATGCCATCATAGCCCTTGATCCTGACAGTACCAGTACCAAGAATCTTGCAATGTTTATTATTGCCCAACAGGACATGACCTCCATCAGCTTCTTTAAAGTCTTCAAACCAAGCTTTGATAGGACACATGTGAAAAGAACACCCTAAATCAAGTATCCATTCCTTGCCCGAGTCCACTTCTGCCACATTCAGCACCTCAGCATTATCATATCCATCCAAAATCACAGCAGCATCACTCTCATTCACGGTTTTCTTTACTGTGTTTTGTCTCCTATCCAGGCAATCCTTCTTGAAGTGTTCTTCCTTGTGACAAATAAAACACTTGAACTTCTTGGTCTTGGATTTTGATCTAGCCCTTCTTTTCTTGTTTTTCAAATCTTCTCCTTATGTTGAAACCCTCACCTAACTCATCCTTGGATTATTCTTGTTTTTGTAATTCTCTAGCATGCAAAATGGACTACACCTCATCAAAGGTCAAGCTATCTCTCCCATACATTATGGCTTCTTTCAAGTTAGTGTATGATGCATCTAAAGAAGTCAGTAACAAAATTGCTTTATCTTCATCTGATACTATGATATCAATATTTTCCAAATCCAAGATTATCTTATTGAAGTGATCAAGATGCTCATCAATTAACATACCCGAGGCCATCTTGAATGTGTATAACTTGATCTTCTTATGTAATCGTTTTGCTAATGACTTGGTCATGTATAGGCTTTCGAGCTTGAGCCACAACTCAGTTGCAAACTTTACTTTGGCCACCTCTCTCTGCACAGTATCACCTAAAAAAAAATGATGGCATTGTGAGCTTTCTCCAACAGTTCCGTTACATGGTACTAGGTAGGTTTTTCTCTCTAAGTAAGGCATCTTGGAGCCCATGTTGAACCAGCAATGCCCTTATCTTTAGTCTCCATAACCCGAAATCATTTCTGCCTATAAACTTTTCTACATTGAACTTTGCAGTCCCCATGATAACCTAAATGGCTCTAATACCAATTGTTTAGAAAAAAAAAAAACAAGCTTTAAACTAGGGACTGTTAGAGCATAAACTAAACCAGAAAGAGATGACCAATTTACAAAGGACTTCTCTTAGGAATAAAATCAAACAGTTTATACACAATCAACCAAGATCAAGAACACAAGAGAATTATTGTGGTTCGATCAACTTGATCTACTTCCACACTGATTTCCTAAAGCCTTTATTAAATTATACCAACCAGAGATTACATAAGAATCAAAAACAAAGAAATTACAGCTTTTTCCCAAGAACCCTCCTCACCTCTGTTTCTTCCTATACAAGAAAACCGAAACAGACTTATGGTTATGGATTTGCAAAGCTCTCTTCCTTTCTTGCTCTCTATTATGTACAATTGAATGCTCTAATCCAGTTTTCCCAAGTCTACACTTTATATAACAGTCAAAAACTCTAACTAACTAACAATACTCCCAAGATAGTCGTTATTTCCTACCTAGGTCAGCAAGCTTTCTGTTTGTTAGTTAAGCTTAGTCAACAGTCTTGCCACTTGTCACTTGATAGTTGGCAAACTCTATAGATCCTAAGTTGGATCATCAAGTTTCACTTTTAGAATTGTCATCCATATCAAACTTCAAATAAATAGAAAAAAAAAAATTAAAGTGTTGGTGTAATTAAATATAATATTAATTGTAGGAAAAACGAAAAAGACCTAAAATTAAGATAATTAAATCATTCTAGCAAAAAAATTTTAGTATCCCATATGCTTCCAACTTAAAAGAAAAATATAAAAATGAGAAGGAAAAAGCCAAGTTATTTCAACTTAATCCAATCATTTAACAATGAATTGGGTATAGTGGGGCCTAATGGCATAAGTGACCATGAATTTAATAATATATTCAAGGTTTGGAAGTTGTAGGTTCAGTAGCAAAAGCTAACAATAACAATAAGGCCCATAATCCACCCTTCTCAAATTGTAATTCTCCTTTGCAGATTACACTAAAACCATAAAATAAAATAACCTTTTTTAAAAGTTGACAACGTTGTAGCCTAATTTTAATATCTAATAGCAAAAAAGTAGCACTTACACGCTTCTCATGGCTCACCCTCTTCAAAGATCTAATTTATTGTTCGAGTCTCTTCAATAAAAATAAATTTTTTAAAGGTTGACAACAACACTAAGGCTAATAGCAACAATATGAGGTCTCATACTCCCAACTATGAGGTCCCATACTCCTATTTTAGGATTTGATTGCTAACACTTACATGGCTACCTGTAAACCCTTGCCTCTTAAAAGAATTATTTTACTATGTGAGAACCAAGAGCCTTTTTTTTTTTATGTAAAACAAAGTCTCTCTCATAGCAAAAATGAGAGAAAATCAAAGGGAAAAAATGAAGGGAAGATGAGCATTGAAAGAAAACTAGAAAATGATGGAGAAGGGGAAAGAGAAAAAAAAATAAGAAATAAGAATTAGATGATGGAACGCTCGAAGAACTCACCTCAAAGTAATGTCATCGATATTAGAGAATTCATTACAATAGATTTTCTTTCTATTTTCAAATTCTTGTAATTAGTTGTAACTTCCTATTTTCTGTTGTAATTCCCTAATTCTAGGATTGTTTCCTATTTTTGTGTTTTGGGCTAATTCTAGAATTGTTTCCTATTTTTGTTGTAATTCCCTAATTCTAGGTTTATTTCATGTTTTTATGTTTTAGGTTTTATGTATATTTACTCATTCTTAATCAATGGAAAAGTTAAGTCATTGTTTCTCAATAATTCTCTCTCTACTTCAACATGGTATCAAGAGCCTAATCTTCTTGGGCGTTTTTTTTTTTTTTTCCCTTCTTCTCAATGGCTTCCGATGCATCCTTCTCTTCCACCAACGATCCTATCACCATCCAAAACTCCCAAGATCCTCAACATCCCCTCCTTACAATTAATCTCTCCAATATCACCAAATTGTCATCCACCAATTATCTCACATGGAGCCTTCAAATTCAATCTCTTCTTGAAGGTTATGATCTTCATCAATTCATTGATGGTGCTCATACTCCACCACCACTCACCGTCACCATCACTGGTGTTGCATCCCCAAATCCGGCATACACAACTTGGAAGCGTCAGAATTGTCTCATCTTTAACGCTCTCCTTGGTGTTATCTCTGTTTCACTGCAACCGCTTATTGCCCGCACCACCACTTCCCTTGATGCATGGCAAACCTTAGCCAATACCTATGCCAAACCATCTCATGGTCATATTAAACAATTGAAGGAACAATTAAAGCGGTGTACCAAGGGCTCAAAATCAATTAGTTAATATATACAGGCGATAAAAACTCATGTCGATGAACTTGCCATTTTAGGGAAGGCAATTGATGATGAGGATCTTATTGATCGGGTTCTTGAAGGACTAATTGATGAGTACAAATCCGTCATTGATGCAATTAATGCTCGTGACACGTTAATTTCTTTTGCTAAGCTCCATGAGAAACTTCTCAACAAAGAAACATCTCTTCAAACCACTCAACCATCTCCTCTATTACTACCATCAAAAGCAAATCCTACAGTCTTCCAGAATCATCCAAATTGGCGTCCACCAGCCACCACTCCACAACAACCAAGCCCTACCACTGTGTTTTCTCCTCATAATCAACGCCAACCAAACCTTATTTAGGTTGTTGCAAGCATGTGGTATTCAAGGACACACTGCCAAGCGATGCCCGATGTTTTGGCTTATCACTAATCAACAATCCCCAACACCTTGTCCTCAAGGCACTCAAGGATATCCTCTCCACACCTTGGCAACCACGAGCCAATCATGCTATTCTCGGCAACAACACTACTCTTACTTGGCTGCTAGATAGTGGAGCATCTCACCACGTTACGTCTGACTTGAGTAATCTCTTTCTTCATAGCCCGTATCAAGGATCTGATGATATCATGATCGGCGATGGATCGGCCCTTCCCATCACACATACCGGTTCTACCACCATATCTACTTCCTCTCGCACCTTTACTTTACAAAACGTCCTTTGTGTCCCTTCCATGCAAAAGAACTTAATTTCAATTTATCAATTTTGCACTAATAACCATGTTTCTGTTGAATTCTCACCTTCTGCTTTTCAGGTGAAGGATCTAAACACGAGGGTAATTCTTTTGATGGGTGAACCTAAGGATGGCATATATGAGTGGCCAACTACATTCCCTTTTGTTACCTCTTCATCGTAGCTTGCATTTTCCAGTGTCAAGACCACTTCATCCAAGTGGCACTCTAGACTAGGTCATCCATCATTTACTATTATGAAAAATATTGTCTCTAAGTTTTCTTTACCATTGTCTAGTCCGTTATCCTCTTTTACACATTGTAATGCTTGTTCATGTAATAAAAGTCATAAATTTTCATTTTCTTCTTCTACCTTAACCTCATCCCATCCACTTGAACTTCTCTTTTCTGATGTATGGACCTCTCATGTTTCTTCTATTGATGGTTTTCAGTACTATATTATTTTTGTTGATCATTATACATGGTATATTTGGTATTATCCTCTTAAACGGAAATCCCATGTGTATGATGTCTTTGTGCGTGTGTATATATATTCATTCTTAATCAATGGAAAAGTTAAGTCATTGTTTCTCAATAATTCTCTCTCTACTTCAACAATCGGTGATTTTTTCTTTTGCTTATGTTCTTCCCTTTTCTTCACCTTATGTCAAGAACCGAAAAATCATGATGCATGTACCAAAGGTAGAAACTTTCAAAAATAAAAAATAAATAAATAAATAAAAACCAAAATTTTTTTTTTCTTGAAAGTTGAAACAATGTTGCTTTGACACTCATTAAAACAGCATCGTGCTTTTAGGTTAAATGGCGTCAATTTTTTTTCTTTGTATAGACTATTGACAATACAGCTGGTGTATCGAATGATACAATGTAATTTTACAATGCACTATATGGTATGTATTGATTTCACTCTAAGGTGATACGTATCGCACAATAAGTATAATGTATCATACGATGCTAATAACCATGGATTTATGAAGTCTCCTAAGCGGATGCATTGGAAGTAGTGAAAAGAGTACTTCTTCATTATGTGCTCGCATGGCACTATATATCATAGAATTCATTACAAGAAGGTTCAAAATTCAATTCTGATTGGTTACGGTGATATTGATTGGGGTGGAGACATAGATGATTTGAAAGGCACCTCCGGACAGGTTCAACATTGATTTAGGAGCTCTTTCATGAATTTCAAAGAAGAAAATTGTTGTTGCACTTTCTACTACATTTCTCTATCTGCAGTTAGATGCCAACAACTTTGGTTAAGATGGATGTTAAAGTAATTAAAGCATCATCAAGAAAAAGGAGCAGAGTTATTTTGTGATAATAGTTCAGCTATTGCACTAACCAAAAATCTTGTTTTGATGGAAGAAGTAAGCACTTTAGGATCAAGCATCATTTTGTTAGAGATTTAGTTAAGGATGGAAAACTTATCATCAAGTTCTATAAGACAGGAGACGAGATTGCAGATATACTCACCAAGTCGTTGAAGTTGGGAACTTTTGTGAAAATGAAAGAAAAGCTTGGTGTTAAACAAATCTAGGTTAAGGGGGCAGTTAGGATATAAGCTAAACATAATTAGGAAACATATTATATGCTTAATTAGTGTGTGTTATTACTTCATGAAGAAGTTCATATTTTGGAGTTTATCAATTGTCCTAGGAAAGTGTTTCTGTTTTGGGGATTTCAGTACTCTATCTAGAAAATCTCTACACTTTGGAATTGCTGCTTAGGAAATCGTATCCATGTATGTCTTGCAAGAGAACAATCTTCTTCTCTTGAGTGTTGTATGAACTCACCATATTTTGTTAGAACTGAGAGAATAAAGAGAGAAAGAAGCGAGAGAGGGAAAGAAAGGACCCAGGTGAAATCTGGAAGAAATCCTCTGTTTTCTTTGCAGAGCAAACCTCAATATTTATACTACAATAGTTTCTACCTACTAACAAACTTGCTTACACATGTACAACACTAACAACCTGTTATAGCAAACTAACATTTAACAGCTTATTTTATAATCCTAACATTCATCAACATGTCATTTCTTGGGGCCGAACCCCGAGTGAGGAGAAGCATCAGACATGATTTAGCGAATAGTCAGCAGGCGGAAGGCAACACGCGCTGAGCCTGAATCTTGAGTCTGTCTCTTGGGCAGCACACACAGCCGGTCATTGTCTTGACTCACTCATACTTCCAGTGTCTTGTGCAAGCACCTTCACCTGATGATGGGATTTCACCAAGTTGCGCCAATAGTGCTTACAGCTTCTCAATACTGCAATACTGTTCCAGCTTTGTGCCTAAAATAAAGATGATCGACCAAATCCGAATGATCACTGTGGACGACCAGGTTAGACAGGATCAAACTAAAGCGAATTATGCTGGTGATTGACACATATATTGTCACCTTTCTTCACAGTGAACCACTTTTTGTACGGGTCTTGTAATGGTTAATTATCATTAATGGTTAGTTCATGCCTATTTAGAACTCCCTATTTGATCTTACTCCCCCCCAAATTTATCCCAACCACTATCGTGTCCTCTTTGAATCCATCCACATCTCGTGGGTTTTCGAATAAACCCAGTTGTCCTCTTTACTTAGATTCAGTTGGAAAGTCTTCGTCTGAATCTGTTGGGCACCTTTTCCAACTGGTATATATAAGATAGATTAGGACAGAATAGATAACGACAGCCGCCCGGCCTGCTAACTAATTTGCCAAAAATTGAGCTATAAAAGGAAGAAAAATGATAAATCCCGCTCTAATAACACATAATGGGATTCATGTTGCTCATCATTGTCATATCAGATCCACCTGTTATCTCACTAGATATTTTGCCTTAAATAGCTTAAATGCAAGCCAATTTAGACTATTCTTGGCATTATTAATGGCACAAAGCAAAAGTGAAACCTCACATTAATTGATAAGATCTTCCCCTTCATAAGAGTCAATGCCTTCTACAACCAACCCTCAGCCGAAATATCCCTTCCCAATTCATTCTTTCTATTAATCTCTGGTTCTTTTCTTGATTGTCTTCCTTGAGAGTTCAGATATTTGGCTTCTTTTCAGAAAAAAGAATTGTAGCAAGCCTGAAGAATAGTACTGCTCATGGCAATGCAATGGAGCAATGTCCTGTGGACAGCCAACATGGTTCGGGGGGGTCTCGATAGGTGGCTTTCTATATGCTTTATTCTTGCTGAGGAGATCGCTATTTTTCTCAATTATGACGACCAGATTGCCAGCACCACCCTCAGCGTCTATGAGTTCCATATCTGATTGCTTCATTGCTGTTTTGTGTTCATGTGATATAAATTTCCTTCCGCCAATCCTCTTGTGAATTATTTTCTTAATGATGCTTTATTTTCTAATCAATTGTCTGAAAGAAAGATACTTTTCAACACCATTAAAGTCAATGAAAAACTTGTACGTAAGTCATATAGGAATTCAGAGGAATAATAATCTTTTGCTACCCACCATTTCATTTTTCTCAGAATCTCCAAGCTTCATAGCCAAAAGATTCAGGGTGGCTTGAAATTTTTTATGCTGAATTAATTAGCTGGGACTGGAATAGCTCAACATAATCAAAGGAACCACCATTGTTAAGAGGGTGGAGCCACTATTGTTGTATCAGTCAATTAATAATGCATGTCAAGCTCATTTAGGTTACATTTGGTTGGACCAGAGTTGAATGATTTATTTTTCTGACAAAATAAATATTAAGTGTCATTTAGGTTTATTTTGTCAAACTTCTTAAATATTATGGTACTAGTTATCAGTCAACCGGCCAAGGTATCAGTCAACCGGTTCCCTTTGCCCGGTCTAGGAGTGTTAAAAACACACTCTCTCTTCCAATAGCCTTCTCTTCCCGGTCGAGGTATCCTCCTTCCCGGTCAACCTCCGGTCGAGGTCCAGTTGAAGCAACGGTAACCTTCCAAAGCACTAAATGCTCTAACGGCTAGTGAACAGGTCGACCCCCAGCTCGACCGATCGAACCCCCAACGGCTAGTTTGGTCGTTTTCTTCTATAAAAAGGCTCCAAATCTTCATTGTTTTAGAGCTCAACCTTCCCAAACCTTTCTTGAATATATTTGAACCTTGGAAGAGTGTTTTTAAGTGCACCATTGTTCTAAAACTTGCATATCTTTAGTGCACCATTCAATCCTAGTTTTCTTGTATCATTTGAGCTTAAAGTTTTTGTACTAGGATTTTGTGAGATCATTTATTTATAAATATTTGAGAGGAAGTTTCTCAAGTCTGGAGTATCACTTGAGGGGTTGTTCAAGAGTGGGGTATCTCTTAAGAAGTGTAAAGGGTGCTTGGAGCCAAAAGTCTAAGAGGGTGAATTGGAACCATAATCCAATTGTATTGCTTGAAGGCTTGGTTTGGAAGCCTTGAATTAGTGGAACCTCAACCTTAGGATTGAAGCTAAAGGAGAGTGGATGTAAGCCGAGTTGCGTCAAACCACTATAAAATTTTGTGTTTGCATTCTCTCTTCCCTATTGTTTTACTTTATATGCAAGTGTCTTTATATTGTTTTATTATATACTTGCATATATTTGTCTCTTACATTCACATAGTTTAAATTTGTAAAAAGAGACCATCACCCTCTTCACCCTCTCTAGGGTGATTACCATAGGTTGGATTAGCCTAATTTTTTCTAACACACATGATTTATGTTAAGTTGTAAAAATGAATATTACCTTGCTTTTAAGAAATTATTTATTATCATATATAATTCTACAACCAATGACATTACATACCATGTTATGAAATAATAAATTATTGTCATTGTTGGACATTGATATTTGATAGACCTGATAACACGTACTCCAATGAAGTATTTCATGTAATTTGGTTCCGAGACCCCACACCACTTATATAGCAAGGAGAACGCCTTAAGATGTGATTATGGGTTATGATATTGAGCTAGGGGGTAGAGCCCGAAGTGATAGAGTACACTTTGTTGTGCCCTTAATGGGATGACCAAGGGATGAACTCTTTAGTATTATGATTCGAGGTAGTGAGCCTTTGAAGCGTGTAAAGATGTGAGGGTTCACAAGTAGTAGGCCTTTATATAATTGGTTGATTAACCATAGATATGTCTAGACCTATGATTGCATGTTTTGCATATTATATATTCTTTAAATGTTATTATGATTATTCTATACTAGTTTCAAATTACAATATATATATATATATATATTATAAATATGTTTTAGAATTGTCTTTAATATGGACCGATCATCCTAACACTTGTGTATCTTAACTATTTATTAAACCTTGTGTTCACCCCATAGATTTAATTTTTTTCAGGTGAGGATTTTTTTAGTCCTATTAAGGAGATAGAATCAACTTCAAATGGCATCTAGTTCTAGTGCTTTCCTTGTTAAACTTGTGGGACAGTCTATTTTCATGATGTATTTTAACTCAATTTAATTATTATCAATTATGTGGCTCATCTTATAAACTTTGTTTCTACTATCATCGTATCTAATCATTGCTTTATTAATATTATCTAGTTGTGTTTCATTCTTTTCATACTTCATGTATTTTTTTAGGATGGTGATTCCACTCTAGATTCCAATTTGGAGTGGGCTCACTGTCTCCTAGCGGGCCCCTATTAGGGCAAGTTGCTATACTATATGCAAGTCATAAAGATCCATTAGGCTCCACATGAAAAGGAGTGGATCACTATAAGTATTGTAACATCTCACATCAAATAGAGGAAAAAGTTATTGGAACTAAATATGCAAGTCATAGACAAGATTGTGATGTTGGGCTTTTAAAGTCATGATGACTCATTAAGCCCATAGTAAACAATATTAATATGAAACTTCGAGTAGGGCATTGCATCTGCATAAGTGGTAGTTTCCATCTGTGACTTTTAAAACTGAGAGGACTCTCATTAGACCAAAGGATGATATCTATATGGAAAGGACCCCATCTGGAACTCTAAGTGAGACTTCATATGATTTTAATATCTCACATCATGTCGTCAACTTCTCTTAACTAGATAGGCATATAAAGGTGTAAAAAATCATTGGACAAAGTGGTAATAAAATCTACAAGTGGGTCATTATACAATCTATTTCATTTTTCATTTATTATTATATTTAGTTGTTTTTTAAAAATAAAATTATAATAAAATTCTCATTCTTTTCAAAATAAAAACACACCCCTATTAGAATTTGATTGTTCTTTTTCACATGATATTGTAATTCTCCTTCAATCCCATTCTTATTTCTATCCCTAGTCTCACATATCCAATTCTCACACAATAATTAAAACAAAATACAAAGATTTTAAAAATAAATGTTGCAATTTGGTAAACAATATGAATATAATTTTAAAAAAATAATTAAACATCTTTTATAGTTTAATTTTAATTGCAAAAACATTTTTTTCCATTTCTACCAAAAGAAAAAAAATGGTAACTAATGTATTTTTAAAAATTTTCATTTTTAAAGATAATACCAAACAACTTTAAGAAAGTACCACAAACGTGTTTCTTGAAAAGCAATTCTACTTAATATTAACATTAATAGATTTATGTCATAATTAGCATATAACAAAATCCCACATTTATTTCAGAGCCATAATACACATGGATATCCATAAGGATTTGCTCATATCCATGAAGGTTTTTTTCCCCTTTAAACGAGTCCTTTCTCCATTTATTCTCTCTAATATGTGGGTGTTTTCATGGAGGAATTTTCTTGAAAGTTGGCATTTTCTTTTTTTCTTTATTTTTTTCTTTTTGAAGTGTCATTCAAAATAGCCTGAAGAAAGTAACAGTGGTATGGCAATGGAATGGAGCATAGTGATATCTAAGATAGTTTGGAGGGGTCTGAGTAAGTGGGTTTTTTTGTGTTTTGATGTTGCAAATGAGATTGCTAATTCTCCATCCGAGGATGAGATCCCCATTTCTAGTTCTCTATATTTCAATACTCCACCACTTGCTACATAATATGTGTAGTTTTGGCCAATTCTTACTTGGAGAGGATATATAGATTTTGTAAAGTTGTAGTCTTCATTTTGTTAACAAAGGATTATAAGGCTTATTTGTAGTTGATGAAGTAATGTATTGTTGTGATTTAAAATCTTAAATTATTTCAATATCTTTAAGTTATTATCCATGCATGTTTTTTTTTCTTATGCTTTGACAGGGTTTTGTTTGTTGGAACAATTGAGAACTGACAATATTTTTGCTAAAATAATAATTTATTGCATTCTATTATTCAACATAATAACATACCTATTTATAATAAATTAATCATAGTTGCACTATGACTCTAATTCCTATTACACCAAAAGTCATAATTAACATAAGAAACCTAAATAAATAACAATTTCTAATGTTTCTCACATTCCTAAAATTCTTCTAATTTGACTTTAAGTCATATTATAATTTCAACAACCTCTCTTACATTGAGTTATAAACTCAATCACACCAAGCATCATTTTCAACTTCTCGAACACATCTATCTTTAGTGGCTTTCTAAAATATCTACAGCTTGATCTTTTGATCTATAAAATTCAAGTTCAATCTCTTCATTTTTCACGAGTTCCCTAATATAACGAAATTCAATGTTTATGCATTTTCTTCTATCATAAAACATTGGATTCTTTGTCATTGCAATGACAAACTTATAATCACACAAAATCTTTGTAGGACCCCTTTGTTCATACTTCAATTCACTAAGCATCCAACGAAGCCAAAATGCTTAACATGTTGTGAAGTTAAGAAAATAGGACATTAATCCTAAATTTTTCATCTCAAATTGTTGTTTCATTGGCTCCTTGAAATCTTCAAACACATATTGACAATTTTCTGTAAAAATTAAATCATCCACATAAAGGCATACAACAATTACATCACCATTAGAATTTGATTTGATATAAAGTGTGTGCTCAAAAAAACTCTTTTGAAATCCATGTCGTAATAAATAAGTATTAATCTGCATGTACCAAGCACGTGGTGCCTGTTTTAACTCATACAATGCCTTTTTGAGTTTGTAAACTTATTTTTTTTGCCCTTCCTTAATATATCCTAGTGATTACTCAACAAAAACCTCTTCTTTAAGTACACCATAAAGAAAAGTTGACTTCACATCCATTTGGTGAATTTTCCACCTTCTATAAGTTGTAAGTGCAAGTATCATGTAAGGGATATAGTCTAGTAACTAGTGCAAAAACTTCAAAATAATCAATATCTGACTTCTATTCATAACCTTGTACAACCAATCTTGCTTTAAATCAATCAACTTTACCATCAAGTTTATATTTTGTTTTATAAACCCATTTAACACCTATAGGCTTCTTTCAAATTGGAAAAGTAGTTAGCTCCCATGTATTGTTCTTCTCTATGGATTGAACTTCTTCACTCATTTCTTGAATCCACTTCTCATCACTTGTTGCTTCTTCATATGAAATCATAGCACAATTTGCAAAGAGATAAAAGTAAACTAAACCTTCATAAGTGATGTCGGTATCTTTCATAACTTCTTAAACTTTAGATGTGCAAGCATAATGTGAGAACATTTTGGGCGACCTTGTGATTCAGATTTTTGCCTTGTTTTTGTTTGCATAGGAGAACTTCTAATAGAAGAAGGTGTGTGTAGACCCTCCATTTTGTCCCTTTAGCACATGTCTTTAAGTTCACTTCTAGTGTTCCACAGTATTCCCTAATGGCTCACTACTACTCATGCAGCTTATCTTTTCTAAGCCACTTTGGAGACTTTGGTTGAGGGGTTCATCCGGCTCCACATTATGACCCTGGTTGCCCTTCAAGTTTAGATTAGGCTTCACTTAGGTGCACTTTAGGTTAGACTTAGTTAGGCCCACCTAGTCTCACCTTAAGCCCGTATAGGTATACTTGGCCCATTAGGCGCCACCTTAGGCTCATTTAGACACCTTAGGCCCGTCTAGGTTTGCTTAGGTTCATTTAGACGTCTTAGTCTCATCTAGGTTCACTTAGGCCATTCAGGCACACTTGGCCTAATAAGCACCACTTTTAGGCCCATCTAGGTTCACTTAGGCCCACTTAGGCACACTTGGCCCATTAAGCACCACCTTAGACCCACCTAGGTCACTTAGGTCCACTTAGACACACTTGGCCCATTAGGCACCACCTTAGGCTCATCTAGGTTCATTTAGGCACACTTGGCCCACTTAGGTTCATCTAAGCACACTTGACCCACCTAAGCCCACTTAAGTACACTTGGATAGCCTTATAGGCATTCTTTGTCTGATTTGTATGGCTTACATAGTTCGCATGATTTGCATTTTTAACACTTGCATGTGCTTGATTTCTTATTTATTTATTTAGTTATTTATTTATTATTACATGTTTAGCTATTTGTTTACTTTTATCTATTTTTTTGTTTTCAGAAAATTGCATATGATCAATTATTATTATTAAATGTTTTTACTAATATGTACGTAAATAAATTTTTAGTAAGTTATTTTTTTTTTTTTTTAATTGTGATGTATATAAAATAGAAAACCACTTTCAAAGAAAATTAAAATACCATTTTCCAATAAAACACCACTTTCCGTTACAAAAGAAAAAGGACTTTGTATATATAAATAACACGGTGCCATATTGAAGGGGTCGGGGGTGACTCACAGCTGGATCTTGGAAAATCATTTGCACATCCGTGAGCATATGAAAGGAAGATTGGAGGTAAATGAGACATCTTGGTGGATATGCAGACGGGATGAATGGGGAGAATATCACGCATCACCGAGGCTGCAGATTTCTTGGGACGGCTGCCACTCATGCAAGGGGAAAAATGCTTGAGAGAGAGAGAAGGCACGATTAGTAAAAAAAGAGGTCACCATGCACTAAGAGCCACACGCCACTTCGGGAAGTCTCCACAGCCGCATAAAGGAGTCCACGCACAGTTTTGATTTTCGGGGAACACACGCACATGCACAGTTTTGTGGAGCGATATCACGCCGCTTTAGAGGAAGACAGGAACCAGCTACACCATTCAGAAATATCTTTTTTTCCAGTTTTTGGTTTTTATTGAAGAGAGGAGAGGAAAACAGAGAAAACGCTTTCTGCGGTTTCCCAAACTGAGGAGCATTAATTTTCCATCATCAAAATTCGAACTTGAACAGACGATTCTACACAATCTTCATTGATACAGCCATATAAATGCTGGTTTTTGATTTATATTGTATTTAAAATAGATTTTGACGCCAAAATTGTGTCGTGTTGATGGTATCCGAAATGGGTTCGCTGAAGTTGGGGTTTGCGTTAGGTTCCGATGATGGTTGTTTTGAGGGATATGTTGCATGATTTTCTGGGTTTTGGATTTCCAGAGTGGATTGTTTTGTGTTTTCTGGTTTTGATCATTTATCAGTTCAGAAAGTTGATGTTTTAGGGAAGATTTTCTGACGAGAGACACTGGTTATGATGGGAGATTCAGGATGTTTTTTTTTTTTTTTTGAATGAGCAGAACAGGCGGTACACTGGTTTTGAAGGGATTTTGGAGAGGAACGGCAGCAAGAAATCCAATTGTCGAAGACCTCCAATCCATCTTCGTCTGCGGCCATGTTTTCCACGAACTCTGTTTGCAACAGTGGTTCGAATACTGCGCGAGTAAGAAGAAGAACAATTGTCCTGTGTGCAAGCAGATTTGTTCTGTGAATGGCGTTAATCAGCTTTACTTTCAGTCAATCGGCGATGCGAGCGATCCGATCGTATCTCAGAAATCGCTTAATCTTGAGGAAGATCCAAGGGCATTACGTAGAGAGGTCAAGAGATTGGAGGTAAAGGTAGCCGGTCTCACTTCCGTTTTGGAACGGAACCAGAAGGATCTCAAAGAGCTCAATGAGGAGTTGTGCCTTTGCAAGGAGCAGAAGCAGAATAGGATGGAGTATAGGCAATTTCTTGAATCTTGTGACTTTATTAAGATAGCCTGGAGGATGATGAAAGATGTCCCCGACTTAAAAATAAAAAATAAAAATTGATCGCTTGGAGATTTTCCAGGAATATATTTGTGACCTAGAGAGAGAAGAAAACGATGATCCCAAGGTTCTTCATAATATTGCTATTGTGGAATACTTTCGGGATGGTTGTTCAGATCCCAAGAGGCTTGAAGTCTTGAATAATGTGAAGAAGAGAAGCGAAGAACTTGCTCATGCATCTAGAGAAAATGCGGAGGTTGCTACCAATCTCGGAAATAAAGTTGTTTCAGGATCTAAAGGAACTAATACCATGGCACTTCAATTCTCTGCTGCAAGTAGTGGCAGTATGGTTTACACTGATGGATTTGTCACTCCCGTGGCAACTCTTAACCTGGCTATTGTCTGGTTCCATTTTCATGAATATGGAAAGGCACTGTCAATTTTGGAATCACTATATCAAAATATTGAACCCATAGATGAGACAACAGCCCTTCATATTTGCCTTTTGTTGCTAGATGTTGCATTAGCATCTCACAATGCATCAAGATGTGCGTCAAGGTGATAATGGAAGCACAGCACAACAACAATCTTCATATCCAATAGTAAAATCCTTTTCTATCCCTAGCAATTCAACGGTCCCAGATGCTTCTAATTCTGATTCAGTGGCCCGTCTAAACTCCTCATAAAATCCTTTATCAAATGAGACACAGCCACGTACTAAGGGAGACAACAGTCATGGTTATAGAGATTTCTTCAATTAGGTCTGTTGATAGCAAGCCTTGGCAATTGAATGGGCTGATTGCTTGAATAAAATCGGCTCAAATTAGGAAACCAACATAGAAGACTTTATTTGGGTTCTGCTTATCTAGTACAATTTCTTTTGGATTTTCATGGTTATGGCGGCTTTAAATTATTAGCTCAATGGATCTAAATTAGGGACCGTCAATATTGCTTTATATAAGAAACTTTTGTTAGATTTCTTTATTTTCCATTATCACCCAAGACACAGAAACATGATATATGTATATCAAGCATTCAAAACATTCCTTTGATCTTTGATCTCTGGATAGGGAACCAACCTGAATCCATTTTTGATTTTGTTGAAGATGTATGAATCTTCTAAGGTTGTGGAGGGCACCACCTTTCGTCTAAATTCTCTCTGATGATGGGAGTGGGAGAGAACAGGTTCCTTTTGTTTCAAAACGTTGTCATCATACAAGGAACAAACACTGAAACTTGGATTTATACCCTCTTACCTTAGGAACCATACCCTTTGGCTATTGGGCCTCACGAGTCTTAGGCCCATCATCTAAGGCCCATGACAGCTTTGGGCTCTACACATAGGTGGCCCATACTCTTGATCAAATACAAATCATATATATATGGATAGCTAAATCCTGAACAATGGTTAATATAATGTAGGTCCACATTTATTCTATCAATCTTCCACTTGGACCACATATATTACAAAACAATGTTCATAATAGTACTTTATTGAGCTCATCTTCGCTATCCTATCTTAATATCCTCAAACAATCTGGTCTACTAGTTATGCTAACATAGGATCAAAGAGGCCTTTGTTAATTATAATTATAACTAGACCCATCAATGATCACAATATTAACAAAATTAGCAACATAGATCAAGTATGGATGTGTAGCATGGAAATTACATAGAATGTGATCTCTAATATGTCTATTTCCAATTGGTCCCACTTTATGACTAAAAAATAGTTAAATTCCACTTTCAACACTTGATGCTAAACTGCTTCTGAAAGTCATCATTTCAATTCAGAGTATTCAAACACAATAGTCTTTTAAAATCAAGGTATGTACAGATAACACAACATAATATCGCATCAAGAAAACAAACACAAAATCTAAACACAAACTCCCACTATACTAGCACATCATCAATGTGTACAACACCCATTTGTGTGACATGCTCATGATATACTTTGGGTGGCAAACCCTTAGTGAGCGGATCCACAGTCATGGAGTTTGTGCTTATGTGTTCAATCGATACTTGAAGACTCTGAACTCTTTCTTTCACAACCAAGAACTTGATGTCAATGTTTTTAGACTTTGACGAAATTCGGTTGTTCTTAGAATACAATTTTGCAGCCTTATTATCACAATTGATTCTTGATGGTTTCTCAATCCCATCAACAATTCGCAACTGAATGATAAAATTTCACAATCATATCCCATGGTTTGATGCCTCGTAGCAAGCTATGAATTCTGTTTCCATGGTGGAAGAAGCAATAAGTGTTTGTTTAACACTTTTCCATGAAACTACTCCTCCAACCAACATGAAGATGTAGCCTGAAGTGGATCTCCTGCTGTTAAGACATCCCACGAAATCAGAGTCCAAATATCCCACGATCTCTAAATGGTTAGATCTACGGTATGTGAGCATATAATCTTTAGTTCTTTATAAATACCGCATAACTCGTTTTGCCTTTTTCCAATGATCCCTACCTAGGTTACTTAAATATCTGCTTAACATTCCAACAATGTACACAATATCCGAACGCATATAACCTTGTGCATACATGAAACTTCCTATTGCCGAGGCATAGGAAACCTCTCCATATCCTTCTTCTCAAGTTCATTTTTCGGACATTGGTGCAAGCTAAATTTATCACCTTTTGCCATAGGCATGTCTCTTGGTGCACAATTGCTCACGCCAAATCTACTCAACACCTTATCGATGTAGGCCTTTTGTGATAACTCAAGTATACATTTTGAACGATCCCTATAAATCTGTATACCTAACACAAAAGATGCATTACCAAGATCCTTCATGTCAAATTTACTAGATAGAAATCACTTGGTTTCATGCAAAAGTCCCACATCACTACTTGCAAGTAGAATATCAACATATAGCACCAAAATAATGAATTTGCTCCCACTGAATTGAGATATATGCATTGATCAACGGTGTTCTCCTTAAAACCAAATGAAGTAATCACCTGATCAAACTTTCGGTACCATTGTCGGGATGCTTGCTTCAAACCATATATCGACCTTTTTAATCTGCATACAAGTTGCTTTGAATCATTAGACTCAAAGTTCTCTGGTTGCACCATGTATATTGTCTCATCAATGTTACCATTAAGAAATGCAATTTTAACATCCATTTGATGCAGCTCTAAATCATAATGAGCTACAAGTGCCATGATGATTCTAAAGGAGTCCTTTGACGAAACCGGTGAAAAGGTCTCCTTATAATCAATGCCTTCCTTTTGAGTGAAACCTTTTGCAACTAGGCGTGCCTTATACCTAACAATGTTGCCTTTTGAATCCCGCTTGGTCTTTAAAATCCATTTACAACCAATCAGTTTTACACCTTCAGGCAACTCTACTAGGTCCCAAACACTATTGTCTTTCATTGATTTCATCTCATCCTTCATGGCTTCTATCCACTTTCAGAGTCAGAACTTTGTTTAACTTGACTAACTGAAATTGGATCGTCTTCTAGACCCATGTCAAACTCATATTCTTGGAGATATACAACATAATCATCTGAAATTGTACTTTTCCTTTCTCTAGTGGATCTCCCCAATGGCACTTGTACTTGAGGTTCTTGAGGTTGTTGAGTTACCTCTTCATGAACTTAAATCGATTCCATAACTTAAGTAAGAGGAATCTAAGGTGTGTCTTGAATCTCTATTATCGACTATACATTCTGGATAGTGTCATCAAACATAATATGGCCATGTCCAATCGTAATAATAGGAATACTAATTGATTCCTCTTCAAAGACCACCTTTCTTAATGGTTCTCTCCCACTTAACTCAACATCCTCAATAAATTTAGCATTGCCCATTTCAAAGAATGATCTAATTGAGGGGTCATAAAACTTGAAACCTCACGACCTTTCAAAATACCCAACAAAGTAGCAACTCATTGTTCTGGAGTCCAATTTCTTTTCATTTGGCCTGTAAGGCTTAGCCTCAGCTGGACAACCCCAGACATGCAAGTGCCTAATACTAGGTTTCTTGCTAGTCCATAACTCATATGGGGTTTTGGCTACTGCTTTGCTTGGGACTCTATTCAAAATGTAAACTGTAGTTTTGATGGCTTTGCCCCAAAGTGATTCTGGTAAGGTGGAATGACTGATCATACTTCTTACCATGTCCTTAAGAGTACGGTTTCGCCTCTCTGCTACACCATTTTGGCTCGGAGTCCCCGGCATGGTGTACTAAGGAACGATACCACACTCCATCAAATATTTGGCAAATGGCTCTAGACGTTATTTACCAGATCCGTCATATCTACCATAATATTCACCTCCACAGTCAGAACTAACGGTCTTTATT
Organism: Vitis vinifera; assembly: GCF_030704535.1. Lineage (NCBI taxonomy): Eukaryota > Viridiplantae > Streptophyta > Magnoliopsida > Vitales > Vitaceae > Vitis > Vitis vinifera. The sequence goes on from NC_081817.1 coordinate 23,694,950, forward strand.
TTCTTGCTTAGTTGGTTCTCAACTTCAGCTTTAAAATTCTTGAACACTTCCAATGACTGAGACTTTTCATGAATCAAATAAAGATAGTCATGGCGTGAGTAATCATCAATGAAAGTGATAAAATATTGTTGTCCATTCCAAGAAGGAGTAGGGAATGGACCACAAATGTCTGTATGTATCAATTCCAATACATCACTGCACCTATTGGCATCATTTTTCCTCATATTTGTTTGTTTACCCTAAATGCACTCTATACAGACTTGAAAGTCTAAGAAATCAAGTGTATCAAGAATTCCTTCTAACACAAGCCTTTGAATACGTTGATTTGAAATATGACCCAAACGCCTGTGCCATAACATTGATGAATTCTCATTTATTAATTTTTGCTTAATGTCATAATTACTTGAATGCAAGGTTTCATTTCCATTAGTGGCCTTTATGTTCAAATTGTATAATTTGTCTGTTAGACTACCTATACCAATAACATTTGAATTTAGATAAAGACTAACCACTCCATTTCTAAATGAACAACAATATCCAAATTTGTCCAGACATGAAACAGAAATTAAATTCCGTCTAAACGACAGTACTACAAAAGTCTCTTCCAAATCCAAAGTACATCTAGAGTCTAATTGTAGTCTAAAAATACCAATAGCCTTTACTGTAGCCTTGTTGCCATTTCCCACATAGATGTATCTTTCACCATCAGTTGGCATTCGGCTCCATAGGCAACCCTGCATAGTGACACTTATGTGAGTAGTTGCATCTGTATCTATCCACCAAGTGTCAGTAGGCACTACAGCTAAATTAATTTATGAACAAACAAAGTTGAGAAGTGTACCTTTCTTTTCATGCCAAGCAGCGTATTTGGTACATGTCTTCTTCTTATGACCAGCCTTCTTGCAAAAAAAATAAGTGATCTCCTTATCTTGTTTCTTTTGCACCTTTTGCTTTGATGTCCCAGAAACTACAGTTTGGTTTCTTTTATTGTCCCTCTTTCTTTTCTTACTAGTACCAAATCCCTGAGATGTGGAAGCCAAGTGAGCACTTTCTATCTTCTCTTGTTTTAATCTCTCTTTCTCTTGTACACACTGAGCAATAAGCTCATTCAAAGTCCATTTTTCCTTTTGTGTGTTGTAACTGATTTTGAATGGACTGAATTGTGTAGATAGAGAGATCAAGACCAAGTGCACGAGTATGTCTTCCGACAACTCTAACTTTAGTGCCTTGAATCTAGTCACAAGATTAGACGTTTCCATAATATACTCCCTTATATTCTCTTTTCCTTTGTATAGAATAGAGACAAGCTTACTAAGAATAGTGTTTGTCTTAACCTTTTCATTTGCAGCGAATCGGTTTGCTGTGTGGTCCAAGAATGTCTTGGCTCAAGTTTCCTCAGGTATTACACCCCTTATAGCTTCAGGAATTGAGTGTTTCATTATCATTAGACTCATGCGATTGGATCGCTCCCATTTTTCCATAGTAGACCTTTGCTCAGCAATGCTGGCACTAGTAAGGTCTGAAGGGCGATCCTCTCTTAATGCATAGTCTAAATCCATGCACTTGAGCACAATTATAATGTGTTCCTTCCATTTCTTGAAGTTTGTGTCAATAAGCACAAGAATGTTGTTGACATTTGCAGATATAGAAGATATTGAATTCATAATAATAAAGCTCACAATCAATCACATAAACATCATACATACATGGAAAAATAAACATCATACAAGATACCTAGCTGAAACATTAATATTTTATCTTTGGACATAATTGGTATCCTTGTACAAAATAAATTCATAAATATTGACAATAAAACCGAAAATAATATGACTGTCTTTGGACTAACATATTGAATGCAAGATAAACTTTATATGTCACATATTTATGACTACTTTATTTATTATTATATTAAAATAATCTTCCTTTGGGGCGATTATTTTATATAATAATAATAATAACAACATGTTTACATATTATAAAATAAATAAATTATATAATATAGGTCACTTTGGCAACAAATATACATAATTCATTTATTTTAAAATATTAAACACAAATTCAAAAAGAAACTATTTAATTAAATAATTATTTATTTATTCAAATGAATTACCCATCAAGTAAACTCAATAAATTTGGCCTTTATTTAATAGTGCAGCTAAAGTGATTTATGGGCTTATCATTCAGCCCTTGAAATGGTAAAGTGGGCCAAAGATGGCCCACACCGCTTACAAATTCAAGCTCATACTTCATCACTTAAGTGGCATTGGGCCATAAGGCTCACTATGGGTGTGTGGGCAAATTTAGGCCTTTATGGCCTGTTTAACAATAATATGAGTGGGATATTGAGCTATCAGAGGGAAATTTGGCCCATTTTACCAACCATCAATTCATAAGGCTTCATTCATGAATGCATGATTTAGTGGCCCATTTTTTAGACATAATTCTAAGGGTCTCCAAAAAGCCCGCGGCCCGCGGCCCGCTTTAGGCCCGGGCCGCGGGCCTAAATTTAGGCCCGGCCCAGCCCGTAGGCCCGCCCTTAGGCCCGCCCCTTTAAAAAAAAATACAAAAATAAAAAGTATTAAAAAAAATATTCATTTCAAAATTTTATTCATTGAATGTATAATTACATTTAAAAATGTGGGAAAAGTTTACATCACTACAAAATAAATACATCCCAACTAGGTTGGCACCTATTTATTTGTCAATCATCTGTATTTTTCAACCACAAAAAATAAAAATAAAAATATAATATACATTTAGTCATTATTTTCTGGCGGTGATGGCGAACTATCATGCATCCATGAAGATCTTGATAGTTTTAAAGATTCCATATCGGCAAGCATCTCTGTTTCTCGAATGGAATCGTACATCCTTTTATCTGCTATTTCCCAATCTTTTACACATATCCCTGCTTCAATAACGTCTGGCGCTAAGTTGCATCGTTTTTTACTAATAACTCTTCCACCTGCACTAAAAGCAGCTTCTGATGCAACTGTACTCACAGGAACTGTTAGTACATCACGAGCAATTATAGAAAGCACAGGATATTTGTGTTGATGTGATTTCCACCATATTAAAATATCAAAATCTTCTTGATCTTCAAATGGAATTATATCAGTATTAAGATATTTATCTAAATCAGATGTATTATTTGGAGAACTATTTGTTGTCTTTTTTCGACTTTTCAACATTTCTAGAGCTCTTTATAAAAAGATGAGGAGTTTGTAGATGTAGGTGGTAATTTATTAGTATTAATATCATTACCATATTTTTCTTTATAATAGTTATATAAATTATGTAATAATGAATTTATTTCATTTTTAATTTCTTCAATTTTTATTTGGTCATTAAAATAAATAATTGTTAACCATTCATCCAAAGCTTCAAATTTCAATCTAGGGTCCACAATTAAAGCAATATAAAAAATTAAAGGTATTTCCCCCCAATATTTTCTAAATTTTTCTATCATTGCAAATATTGTATCATTAAATATTTCAAAACTTAAATATTTTTGAAGTACAATAAAAATATTAGTTATTTGCATAATAACTCGATTTGAAGTTGGATAATATACACCACAAAAAATGTTTGTTGAAGTATCAAAAATTTCAAAAAGATCTCTTAAAAGATCTGCAACATGCCAATCATAATCACTTAATGCATAAATATCTGCTTCACAATCATTGTTAAGTAATTGTATTTCATATAATTCGACTACTTTTCTATATTTTGTAATATTTTGTAAAAGTTTATATGTGGAATTCCATCTAATGGTCATATCCAAATTTATATTTTTTCTTTTCATATTTAACATTTTGCAACAATCAAAAAATAATTCATGTTTTGCTTGAGAACTATTAATACTATATGCAATGCCTCTAATTTTTTCCAATGTATCATCAACATTTTTTAATCCATCCTTTACAATTAAATTTAAAATATGTGCACAACAACGCACATGAAATATTTTAGCATGATCTTCTTTTACTTGCCAATATCGTTTTAGTCTATGTATTGTTGTATCATTATTAGCAGCATTATCTAATGTTATTGTCAATATTCTATCACGAATGCCTAAATCTATAATTTCATCATTTATTAAAGATGCTATATTTTTACCACTATGTGGAGCATTTATTAATTTAAATGAAATTATTCTTTTATTTAATTTCCATTCATTATCAATGTAGTGAGCAGTTATACATAAAAAACCAGTGTGAGTTAAAGATGTCCAAATATCAGATGTTAAACAAATATTTCCTTCAAAATTTGCAAAAAAAAATTTTAAAATTTCTTTTTGTGTATAAAATTTTTTCATAATATCTCTTTTAACTGTATTTCCAGACCAACCTTTAAATTGAGGATTAATACCTCGTTGAATTGTTCCTACAAAATCATGAGTTTCCATCATGTTGAAAGGTTGTTCTGCTCTTATTATATAATCAATCATTTCTTCACGACAGTTAGATTCATCATAAGAAAATGTTTTTAAATTTACACTTTCATTTTTACCTAATTGCATATAATTTCTAATATCTACATTATTTTTAGTTTTACAATTTTCGTGATGTCTTTTTAAATGACTTGTGCCTGCATTTGAGCCACCAGTAAGAAATTTATTACAAATTTTACATTTTGCTTTTATTTCTTTTTTATTATTTTCTAAAATTATTTCTACTCTATCAAAAAAAATTCCATATATTTGAAGTAAATTTTTTGTTTGATGATATTTCATCACATGGACTAGATGAAGAAGAAGCACTTGTCATATTATAATTATTGATAAAATATTATGCCAAAAATAATAAAGTAATAAATATAAAAAAAAATGTAACAAAAAAATAAAGTAGTAGGGGTGAAGTATGTTACTCAATTAGAGAACCGATGCAGAAATTCCTAGCAAATTTGAACTCTTGGAGCCACCAATGCTTGTTTTGCACCACCAACAATATTGTATAACTTGAGGGAAAAATAAAAGAATTTGAAATATTGTAGAATGTGAGAGAAATAGAGAGAGAAATAGAGAGAATTTGATGAAAAAATGAAAAGGGAGAAGATGTATTTATAGGAAGGTTTTAGGAAAAAAAAAAAAAAAAATTGGCCATGTGACCGTTGCCCAACGGTCACATGGCAACTGGGAGCTGGGCTGGAGCTCCAACGGTCACATGACCGTTGGAGCCTTTAATTTTTTTTAAAAAAATAATATACTTTATTTTATATATATATATATAACTAACTCATTTAATTAACACAAAAGAAATGTGGCTCAGTTGGTTAGAGCCTTTATATTAAAGCATGAGGGGAGGGGTTCGAATCCCCCCCTCTCCCTTCCTTTCTAAAGCCATTTTGGCTTATTTAAAAAAGCCTAAGGCTCGGCCTGCCTAGCCCGCCCCCCAGCCCACTAGCCCGCGGGCTCATAGGCCGGGCCGCGGGCCTAACATTTTTCCATGGCCAGGCCCGGCCCGGCCCGGCCCGAGCTGGGCCACGGGCCTCTTATTTACGGTCTGGCCCGGCCCGCCCGTTGGAGACCCTTACATAATTCGTAAGGCATTAAATGGTACCAGTATGGTTGCCCGGTTGGTGTTGGTGGGCGAGTGTGAGCCTAAGAGTAGGGGTCCGAATCTACTTGGTTCCATTTTTTTTTAATTATTATTATTTTATTTATCCAGCCCAAACGACTGTCCCTTGCAGCCGTGTCATCAATGGCGCTGGAGCTATCTTCAAACAATGTTATAACAACATCGCTAGGAAGTAGCGCCACCTGCAGTGCCAAGATGACCGTCAGGATGGCGTCTGTTCGATCCCCAATCGATGCCTAAACAGCGTCTTAGAGAACACAAGGCGGACAACGCCTCCAACGGCGCAATAGCGGCACCAAAATGGTGTATGGACGGCGTCGGCCACTGGTGGAAACTACGCCGACAGCGCCTTTTCCGTCCACCATAATGAATAGCGCCAGAACGGCGCTTTTCTAATTCCCAGACGACCCCTACTCCAGGTGGCGTAGCAGTGGCACCTCAACGACGTTCCGATCGCTTGAAATGGCGCCAGAATGGCGCTACAGCGACGCTCCCAACTCTTCTCTAGGTGGCGTCGCAGGCAACACCTGCAACTTCACCGCCATCACGCGCAACGGCGCCTCTCCGATCAACAAACCAATGCCAAAACAATGCCAAAAAGAAGGGAACCCAACGCCAAACGAATGGCAGAAAACATCGTTGCAAGGAGTGCCACCATGACAGGAGCGGCATCGCACCAGCACGACGCGTCACCCGTCGTTGCAGTGGCACTGCATCACCGGTCACCGATGTCGCAGCCTGAAACGCCATCTGGATCGGCACTTGAACGGCGTTGCAGTTTGTGTTTTCTTTTTATTTGGACATTCTACAGGAATTTGAATCTTCTCCACAAACAGCCAACTATAATCACACTTTTGCGACATTAGCATCCAAAAGGTATAGGACGCCAACCAACCAAGGACCCATGGCGATACCGATTGTTTACTGTTTTAATAAGTGTTTTGGTGAAAATGGGAGGCTCTGATACCAATTGTTAGATTTCTTTATTTTCCATTATCACCTAAGACACAGAAACAGGATATATGCATATCAAGCATTCAAAACATTCCTTTTATCTTTGATTTCTCGACAGGGAACCAACATGAATCCATTTTTTATTTTATTGAAGATGTATGGATCTTCTAAGGCTGTGGAGGCACCACCTTTCGTCTGAATTCTCTCTAATGATGGGAGCGGGAGAGAACAGGTTTCTTTTGTTTCAAAACATTGTCATCATACAAGGAACAGACACTGACACTTGGATTTATACCCTCTTGCCTTAGCGACCATACCCTTTGGCTATTGGGTCTCACGAGTCTTTGGTCCATCATCTAAGGCCTGTGACGACGTTGGGCTCTACACATAGGTGACCCATACTCTTGATCAAATAGAAATCATATATATATGGATAGCTAAATCCTGAACAATGGTTAATATAATGTAGGTCCACATTTATTCTATCAACTTTGGCATGCCTGTGCCAGCCTCTAGTTAATGTACCTCATGAATAGGAACGTGTTTATTACTTTCCTCAAGGCCATATGGAACAGCTTGAAGCATCAATGCATCAAGGATTGGACCAGAAGATGCCTTCATTCAATTTACCATCTAAGATCCTATGCAAAGTAGTTAACGTTCACCTTCGGGTTAAACCTAAAACTAATGAAGTTTATGCACAAGTTACATTGTTGCCTGAACAAGATAATGAATGTTTGCCACCATTGGATATGTCCCAGAATCCACCATGGCAAGAATTGGTTGCTAAAGATTTGCATGGAAATGAATGGCATTTTCTTCATATTTTTCGAGGTCAACCTAGACGTCATCTACTCACAACTAGATGGAGTGTTTTTGTTAGTACTAAAAGATTAGCAATTGGCGATGCACTTATATTCCTTAGAAGAGAAAATGGGAAATTGTGTGTTGGAGTTCTGAGGCTCACGAGACAACTCAACAATGTGTCACCATTCCCCAACAAGGCACAACAACATGCATTCTTGAAGGTAAGTTCTTTTTTAAAAAATGTTATTTTAGTTTAATTTTAATTTATTTCGTTAGTTTAGATTTCTTTTATAATTAGTTTAATTAATTCTACATGATAAAGTTCTTATTTTTCATTCTGATTTAGTTTAGTGTTGATTTTTCTTTTAGTTTAGATGTGTTTGTGAGTTTCTATTTTTTTTTTATTTTAATCAATTTTATGTGAAGAAATCATGTTTTTTAGTCTATTTTGATTAAATTTAATTCATCTATTTAGTTTAAATACTTTTGTAGTTTTAGATCATTGATAAAATTGATTCTATGTTTGAAAGTTCATTCTTTTAGTTTGCTTTCATTTAATTTGGTTCATTTTAATTAACTTAGGTACTTTTATAATTTTAGTTCATTAATAAAAATTCATTCTATGTTTGAAAATTCATGTTTTTAGTTTGCCCTGATTTAATTTGGTCCAATTTCAATTTTTATGTTTTTCGGAGTTTTAGGTAATTAGTTTAATTGATCCCATAAGATAAAGTTTATATTTTTTTAATTCCAAATTAGTTTAGTTTTAACCCATTTTTTAATTCAAGAGTGTTAGCAATTTTAATTCATTAGTTTAAATAATCATGTTAGATAAAGTTCATGTTTTTAATTCCAATTAAGTTCAATTTTAACTTATTTTTTTAGTCTAGATGTGTTTGTGTGTTTAGTTGATCATGTGCTAGTTCTTGATTTGTTATTCTCAATTAATGTGTTCCTTGAATCTTAGTCATTAATTCTTGGTGGATATCTCGTTAGCTTATTTGACCTAAGTTTTAATAGTTTATTGTTTTGGTAGTCTCTTGTCAAATTTACTTTTCAGATGCCATCAAAAAATAGTGAAGATTGACCTCTATTCTCACCACTTTAGTTTGCTCGGTTGTTAAAAATTTCACTTTGTGATTTCGTTTTCTTTTGTTTTGCTTGGTATTCTGTTTTTTATGTTTTGTTGTTTTCAAATTAATTCCTTTTATTTTAAAACAAAATATTTTTTCTCAAAAGATCCCTTTGAAAATCTATTTCAAAAATTCATTTAGAGTCCTTAGAATCAAAATCTCGTTTTCTTAAATAATGTGCAACCATGTTTTGATTGGTTCACATTTTTCTCAGTTTTCAATAAAAACTACGGTTTTGAGTAAGACATGAATCCAAGCTTGTGATCCTAAACAAATAGGATAATTTTAGGCTAGATTTGTGTATATCAATTGGGGAATTGGTGAAACCCCTACATAAAATCATTTTTTCAAAACTCATCTTTGTTGCCACCTTTGCTACTTATTGTAATCATATCTATATATTTTTTAGGAATTGTATACAAGATCTATGTGATAATTGATGATTTCGTATACTTTGATCATTTTTGCTATGCTAATTAGATAACAAGTATGCTAAGATTTCTTTATTTTATTATTTATTATCTAACCCCTCATGTCTTTAGGAAGCACGTTACAAGTTACTTATGCTATTCAGGTACGCTTCTTACCTTCGTATCTTAATTCCATAAATTATGCATTGCTTTATATATGATCGTTATGTATTGCTTCGTATGTAATTCTTAACATGTTTAGCATATCTTTTTTATTGTTTTTTTAGCTTGCCATGTTTGATTAAGAGACTAGGGTAAAATACATGTTGTGTTTTTTATTTTCCAAACTAACCATTGATGTCTTGTGATAGTGCTTAAGAAGAAGTCTAGGTACACACCTTAAATCTTCTTTATGATTGTGATTGGTTTTCTTGTTTGGCATGCTATTTTTCTAAAATCACCTAGCATACTTATGTATCTATAATCAACCAAATTAATTGCCACATTTCCCTCAACTTAATCAATAAAGACCTCTATAGGACTTAGAAGGGTGCTACCTTTCAGAGTTACCTTCCCAATAGGTAACCTAACCCTGGACCTAGACTCGGGTTTTTCAAAGACACGCTTTTCCAAAAACTATGGAGTCACTTTTTAGGGTTTTCTTTCTTGTTTTATTTTTCCTTTTAAAATAAAATAAAATAAGTGGTGACTCTGTTTTTTCCAAAACTAATTTTTCACCAATAAAGACGAGTCTCGCCATTGAGTGGGGACGCACGTGAAAAATGCGGGTCCACAATGTGTTTGAAATGTAAATATTTGTTGTAGAATCCTTTTGATTCTCATTGTCTTCCACAAAGTCTTCTTCAATGGCAACTTCTTTTTCCTTATTTTGTGTTAGAGTCCATATGCAGGTCTTATTCCTTAGGAATTGAACATCTCTACTCATAATCAACTTCCATGTTTTTTTATTATACAGTTTGTAACCTTTAGTTACATTATTATTGTTAGGAATATCCAGATTTCCCTATTCCTTGTCTCTATATCTTGTAAGGTGCATGCAAACTATCCCAAGCTTCTCTAAATCTATCGCACTAGAAACTTATGGCTATAAAAACCTTATTGGAATAAAAATCTAGAGATAGAGTGCTCATACCTAGATTTGGATACTCCTAATCAATTCCTTGTAGTAAATAACATACTTGAAGGTCTCATACACCCAAGATTTTTCGTCTGATAACTTGAACCACGATCTTGGCACTCCAAAGTGTGGGCTTGGGAAAGGAAAAAGCTATGGCTCTCTTTCTTTTTGGAGGTGGAAGAATGCTCTCATCAAAAAGTGATAGAAGCCTTAACCCCTAAGGAGTATTTATAGGATTCTCTTACTAGGCTTAACTGACTTAAGCCCAACAAGGCTCAAATCAATTAATCTAGCCCAAAACAGGTCCTAATTGATTAATTAACCACACAGGGTCATCTAAGTAATCAATTAGCCCACTCTAGAAACCTTGTTCACTATATCCCATGTGCAACCTTACGTAATTACCAAAATACCCTTATGCACAAGAGTGAACCTAGAATCAATTCAACCTTCATAAACTATATCATCACGATATATGAACTAAAACCATGAACCAATGGGACCCATAGGAGTACTAGCTCCCTTAGAATCCAATTCTAAAGTTGATTCAACATTCCACTAAAGATAATCAATTACATTCCAATATCCTATGTAAATAATAACGAGATGAAGCTTAGGGTTCTTGATCTACTATCCACTACATGTAGATTTTCCTTGAACTGATGTTCGTAATCTAACAAGATAGTATCATCACCTATTAAGATTACCTCTCCAACCTTGAGTTACCAATCTCACTTATAATGTGATCAAATGACATACTCTAACCTATAAAGAGCATATGTCAAATTCCACTTAAGGAATTACTGTAGTGCCACAAATTTTATGATCACATTTCCTTTAGATCATCCAAAGGGACACACTATCTCAGTCCCATGAGATATCATGACGCACTATCTCAATCTCATGAGATATCATTGTGCCTTTATTGAGAATACTTGTTGCCATCAGCATCCATCAATAGTGACTCAATCTATAAGGATATATATAAAAGTCAAAATGCGGGCAGTTTTGTTGTGACTATCTTTTACCCATATTTCCATTAAATATTTACCTGGTTGTCATTCATTTCCCAATGCGCCTCCTCTTTTGCCCCACATCACTTGTAGACTTTTTTTTCTTTCAAAATAAACTTACTTGTTTGTCATTCATTCACACCACAAGAATTGTTGATTTCTTCTTCCTATTAGAGTTTTTCTTCTTCCATAATTTCACCCAAAACTCAATCCACTATTCTAACAAACCTTCACTGTTGAACCGACCACCATTGAACCCAAAACCCCAAAAAAATGTTCCACCTAGATCTGCCATTGCTCCTAGTTGGGATTTTGAAAAACAACTTTGAAGTCTATTTTAATGCCAGAAAAGATGGAGAAGAGAGTCGGATCTGCGAAAGGCACTAGAAAGGAAGATCAAAGGCAACAAAGTTTTTATATGTTTGATTTCAAAGATATACACATTATGTTTTATTAGGATCAATATTTCTTTCATTCAGGGGAAACCCTGGTCAGAAATTTGTTTGCTCTTATGTTTGGTTTTGGTTGTTCTTTGTTTAATATTTTGATTGTTGAGAAGATGGTGACATTAAGGGTTTGAATTTTGGGATTTTGTTGTTTGGGACCCAAGAAAATTATAGTATAGCTTAAAAATTCAAAATTTTTTTTCTCTAAAGATAGTTTTATTCTGACTATTAGTCCTATTTCCATATAAGATTGAGATATAAATATTTTCTTATCTAAACTATTATTTTTATTTAAAAAAATGCATGTGAGATAATAGAATTTGTACACGTATTTATGAAATTAAACAATTAGAAAATATCAATAAATTTATATTCAAAAAGAGAAAAAATGTGTATGCACTTTTCTAAGATATTTTTTAGAAGAAAGAATATATATAGTTTTCTTATCCGATCTTCTATGTGAGTACCACAAGACTACAAAAATTTTAGCCAACGGTTTTATCTTCTTTTTTTTCATTAATAATTTCTTTAATACATAATCATTCTTGGAAATCATTTTTTAATTAATTTTCTCAAAATTAGAATTTTGTGAGAACACATTGGAAAAGTGGAAATATAAAATAAATATTGAATAAAATAATATATTTTTGAAAGAAAAAAAATCTCAATCACATCTTTTTTTTCATTTTTATTTTTAATTAAAATACAAAAAATATTCATAACAACAAATAATAGTAATGGTAAAATTAATATTTGCCAAATTTAAATTTTAAGTTTTTTTAATTTAAAACATATTTATTTTATAATTATAATAGGTGTCACAATATTAAGACTTGTTTTTTTTTTCAATATTTATAAATGTCCCCACTTTCATACCAATATCAAACTATGAACAAAGAAAGACATAAGAAAATAGCATATGTTTTTTGTTTTATAAGAGTTATAAATGTTATTTGAATAAGCTAATTTTAGTTTTTAAAATTCAATAAATAATAAAATATGTTTGTTTATCAAATAATGAAAATAAATTAAATTAACTATAATTTATTCATTATAATTAATTAATTTAATTAAAAACAATAATTAATTACTTTTTATTTAATATTGAAATTTTCTATTAAAACACAATAGAAAATATAGAAAATAAATAAAGATTTTATTAATTTATAATAAAACTTATTTCCAAATTTTAATATAGATGGTAGATCTTGAATTACAATTTGAAATATCATTTTTTTTTAATTAATAGATAAAATTTAATCTTATCTTATTTGAAAAAACAAACAAGATTTGACGTATTAATATAATTATTTAATCAATATAAATGTTTTAAAATAAAATATATTCAAATACAACTATGAAATAGATGAATATTTTTTAAAAAAAATTAATGAAATAATTTAAATTATATTATATTTAAATATAAAAAAATACCCTAACACTTCGTGAGCTTTATACATGCAACAAGCCTAATGTTTATTAAAAGATTAAAAAAGTGATATAAAAATTGATTGTCATGCGTGTATTAGAAGGAAATAAAAATATAAAAGAGAGGAATGCAAACAAAATAACAGTTGGTGTGAATTTGAATTGCACATGTATCAAAATTTAATATATTTAGTTAATTAAATATATTTTATTTCACACTTTCTAAAATTTAATATATTTTATCAATCGATGAGTATAATATATATATATATATACTTAATTTTATCTATTCTCCTATGTGTTTTCCTCCTTTTTCTTGCCTTGACATAACAAAATTCATTAATGTAATCAAACTTTTATTTTTGTTTTAAGAAGAAGTCATATTTAATGTTCAAAAAATAAATAAAGGATATATTTTTAATTTAGAGATTATTTTTTCCTTTTTTCAAAACATGTAAGTGGAGAGTGAATGAGACTCAATTAACTTAAAAAGTCTTAGTGGATATTTGATAAAATAAAAAATTAAATATTGAAAACCTTTAATACTAAATTATATGATTGCAACTTAGGCGAGTTAGTTAGGTTGATGGCTAAGTCAAGTCCAACCCGAATTAAAAAACGATTAATCTGAACTCAACCTAATCCAACCTCTAACCCAAAATACTCAACTCAAGTCCAATTCAATCTCATTTCTTTAAACTTGGATTGATTCAATTGGATAATTCAAAATCCATCTATAATCATTTTAAAAAACTTTTCTATGTATTTATGTGAAAATTTAAATGCTAAATAAGAAAAAATTTCACACCAACAAAAAAATATATATAAATTTATATATTTTTCTAAAAATAATGAAAAAGTATATGATATATATAATTTGATACTTTTTCTTTAAAATATATAAAAATAAATAAATATTAGTATATAGGATAATATACATTATAAAAATTAAATCGGGTATTGGTTGGACTTGAGTTGTACAAACCTTGACCTAAACCCAATTCAAATTGGGTTCAAGTAAAAAAAACTTAACCCAAGTCACCTCAATATTGAAAATAATTGTTCAAATATATCCAAATGTTAGGTTGGATTCACATTGTATGAAGTCAACCCATTCAAGTTACACCCTGCTAAGTAATCAAATAGTAAAAGCATAATAGTGCATACCTAATTTCTTTTACAAATTTAATTTTATACCATGTGATATCTATTGAAAAATATCTATTGAAAATTTAAGTATAATATACCTCATGAAAATAAAAATATATTATTTAACTGAAATAATTAAAAATAATAATAATAATAATAATAATACAATTTTGTATGTTATGAATAAAAAAAATATTATCTTTTTTACACAAAATGCAATGGTTATTTTTCAAATTATTTTGAAATAGATATAAATATTTAAAAAAAATTCTTCATAGTTACCTTCCTTCAAGCAAAAATTGGTATTTGACATATTCTTTCTTAACTTTTAAAATTTTAATTATGAAAACAAAATTAATTGAATAAAAGTTTTATTTAGAATGTTAAATTATTTTATGAATAAAAGAATTCCAACTTCTTTAAATCTAACATTAATCATTTCTTATGTTATAATGCATCCATATACTTACTTGAATTTAAATCAACTTCAAAGTAGCTTAAAATTGACTCTACTTAATAAGACACTCGAAACTTATGATATATGAAATTAAGTGCAATAATGAAATAAAATACCAATATAAACTAATACATTAACAAAAGTAATATATACTTTTCAAAATATTCTTCATATTTTTAATTATATATTTTTCAATATAATTTATTGAAAAAAAATGAAAACCATAGTGTTTGTTTTAAAAAAAAAAACTGATTTTTTGAAAAAAAAAATTAAAAAATAGTTTTTACTTAAAAATTTGCCAATTTTTTAAGTAAAAAAACTATTTTTTGCTTATTTATTTTTAAACCAACAATAATGTGGTGTTTTTTTTTTCTTAATTTTAACCATAATATTTTATTTTTATTAAGTATTAAAAAGTAATAAAAAATATCTAAAAAAAATCAAATATTTTATAATATTTTTTATTCAATCAAAAATTTATAAATAAGTCATAAAAAAATTAAAAAATTAAAAAAAATAAATTACTTCAAAAAAAATACTAAAAAAACAACCCCCATCTAAATTTATTTATTTTTAAAATATTATTCTTGTAAGATGTAATTAGTTTGAAATTGACAAAGCATGGCAGAATTGCAGGCCCACCTGTTTTTTTGAATCTACAAGTGTTGCCAGGAATGCTTAAATGGCCAACCCCATATTCACAGAACAATACAGTTGTCATTGTTACCCACCCAAAATAATAATAATAATAATTAGTACAGAAATTACGTATTCGATAAGTTTCGCCAACCATTTTTCATATTAAAAATATATTAGCATATATAAAATTGGAGTGAGCCCTACCAAATATTGTACCTTTACTCTCTGGCCTTTGATGTTGACTTTGCCTGGCAGAAAAGGCCATCAGAACTAACCGCCTGCTGAATTCAATCAATAACCTTCTTCTTCACTTCGCCGGCAATCTTCGTCGGCGACGCAGATGGTTATCTACGGGTGGGGTTTCACAGAAGCGGGGGATGATTATTGGGTTTTGGTGTTTCTTTGAGCAGCTGTTGAATCTGAGGAAGAAGAGAGAAGACTATATATTTATATATATAGCTGAAAGAATTATCATGGCAATGCCATATAGAACGGTGTTGAAGATAGCTATGGAGATTTGGGCAGCACTGACTTGTTGGGTTGCTTTCTGCCTTCTTATTGCTCATGAGATTGCTACTTCTCTTGACACTTGACATCTGATTGCTTGATCTTTGTTTTACTTCATTCAAGATTAATCCGCAGGTTTGTTTCTGTCTCTTGTTCATGGTGTTATTATACCTCTTTGTGGTAAAGATGATTATTGATGCTTTAAGAACCAGTACGATAGGAAACAAACAAGTTTTCTCGTTTGTTTCTTCTTTGTTTTTGGTGAGCTTGGGTGTTTGTTTTCTCATTTGAACTGGAGTCATGTCGATCATTGAAGATTAGTGAGGTGAAATTGATGATGATTTATTAGTTTCTGTATTGTTTGTTTGGACAGAAATTTGTTTTTTCCTTTGAGCTACAAGGAAGAGACAAAACATATAGATGATTTCATGGATATGAAATTAATTACTTGTATGGATATGTCATGTTTTGATGGTTGATTAAGAGTTTCTTAAATCCTGGAAGTGGTGTTTGATTTTAGGTTTGAAATTTTAGTGGACATGAACTTTGAATAGAGGTGAATGCAATTAAGTGCCTAACTTGCTTATTTTTTATAATTAATTGTGGGAATTTTTATTTCTATCTAAGCGTTGAATGTTGAATTTTATTTTTACATATTAAAAATAAATAAATTTAATTAATATATTTTATTTTATTTTTGACAAAAAAAAAATTGTCAATTAACAATTTTATATATTTTTATATTCAAAAGTTATGTTACGGTTCAAACTTTTCATCTTGTTATAATAAAGTTATTTGTTATTAGAAGTTATGATAAAATTATTCTTTTATTTTTATTATTTAGTTAATGTTGTATAATTATAGTAAAATCCTATAAAATAATGCTCTTGGATCAAAGGAAAATCAAGCTTAATGGGGTTATTGATTTATTGATAAATAAATAATTTATTAATTTAGAGAAAGAGTTTCATGTTTCTACTATAGTACATGTAGATGTATAGCGCCTAAATCCAAAAACAATAGATATCATCAAAAGTTAATATTATGAATAAAATTCTAAGAGACAGTAAAACAAGAAATGATTATCAATTATAGAAGATAGAAAAAAGTTTTAAAAGAAAAAGGTATGATATCAAAACTTAATTTAATACGCTTATCTGAGTTGAAACTAGAAATTTTTATTATTTAAGCGAGTTATTAATTTATTCAACATTTATTTTCTCAAGATTTTACCGTATTTTGTTTATGTTCTTTTGAGAATGTTTGTAATAATAATGAGGCAATAAAATATGATAAATTAAGCCATTTAATCTATTGTATTTTAATCTATAATTAGTATTGTATTTACTTGATAAAATATTGTTAAATAGTTTTGTCCATTTTAACTACATAAAATTTTAAATTACACAGTTTTATTTAAATTTTATTTCAATAATTAGAAATATGATTCTCATAAATTGTTTAATATGTAATTTTCAAATAATATCAAATTTTATCGCTTGAGTTTATTGTCCTTGATATTTTAGGTAATAACTACTTGTCTTAACTTCTATACGATGAAATTCACATAAATGTAATGAACCTTGGAAAAACTATTAGAGAAGGGAATGACGCATCCTCATAGGATCACATTAAAGTTGTAATATTCCTCCTTCACCACCTTGATAAAAGATTAAAAAGTGAATATTTTATGATCAAAGATCATTTCATCCTTTACAATAATGTGAAGGAACGATATAACAACCAAAAGACCATCAACCTCTTGAAAGCTCATAATGATTGGATACATTTAAGGCTATAAATTTTCAAATCTACCAAATGACACAAGTCCACTTATTTAAAATTAGCTCTCAATTAAAGCTTTGTTGAAAAACACATGTTGGAAAAAATGTTTGCTACTTACTCTTTGAATATGCAACTCCTATAACATCAATATTGAAAGTATTGATTTACTAAATATCTAG
Source organism: Vitis vinifera (assembly GCF_030704535.1). Lineage (NCBI taxonomy): Eukaryota > Viridiplantae > Streptophyta > Magnoliopsida > Vitales > Vitaceae > Vitis > Vitis vinifera. The sequence goes on from NC_081817.1 coordinate 23,712,574, forward strand.
AATTGATATCATCCCTTCTAGTAGATAAATAGAACGTTGAAATTTTATGAAATAATTACTAATTTTGCTTAACTGGTTCTATGTCATTCCCTGAAACTAATGTATACCATCTTTTGTATACGTAGACATGAATGTAGATTAAGGAATGGTCATGGCTAAGAAAGAAATAATTTTGACACCATTGAGGTCATAATCATTTTTGTATTGGAAAAATCATTTTTATCACCATAAGTGAAATAATAGAACAAGTGTATTAGAAAATATTAGAGATCTACAAGCCAAAAAGACTTTTGAGAATGAATGTTACAAATGTTGGATGAAAAGGCATTAGTCACATAAAACTAAGGGTGTAAGCAAAACCGAAAAAACTAACAAATCAATCTAAACTGATCATATTGGTTAGGTTTTCAAAAATAAAAATAAAAAAAGTTGATTCAGTTTAAGAATTTTAAAAACCAATCTTGACGGTTTGATTTTCAATTTTCTTATCTCCTAATTGATAACAACTAAACCAAATTGATATTCTAAAACTTATATATAACTGTTTGATATTTGATAAATTTGTTTATATTATATTCTATTAAAGTAATTCATTGATTTTATATTATGGTGAAATTAATTTTAAATATATTTAATATATTTTTAACATCAAATCCAAGTTTGTTTCAATTAATTTTAAAAATAAATTAAACTTATGGTCTAATATAAACTCAAATTAATAGGATTTAGGCTCAAAACAAATACAAATCTACAACTAGGTTTATGACTAAAAAATGTTATTAAGTTGGGTTAAAATTGATTCATAAAAACCAAACCAAACCAACCTCAAAAGACTTGATTTGGTTCGGTTTTTTCACTCCAAATCTAGTTGGTTTGTTTTTTATCACATATAAAATCGACTATATCAATTCAGTTCATTTTTTATCCAAAAACCGACTGAATTGACCTTATTTACACCCCTACATACAACAAGTAAGATTAAAGAACATTGGGCACGTGCTTGTCATATATTAAAACATTTGGTTGACTTTTACCAAACCTCAACCAAGACAAAAGAAGTTGAAGGAGGTATAACATGATGAAGGCTTTAACCCTTTACTTATCAATAATACTTACCTCCTTCAACCTCTTTTTCTTGTTGCCTTGATTAAGGCATGGTAAAGGCCAACTAAATGTTTTAGCCTATGCCAAGTACAAAGGTAATGTCCTTTTATCCCACATCTATAACATGTATTTTAAAAATTCCTTATGGTCTACATATCTTTATCTTTCTCATACACCTATTGTCTTCTTTCACTTCTAGTCATAAAGGTGATTTTTCTGATTTTGAGAATGATTATGGCATCTATGATACCAAGAAATTTTTTTTTTTTCTAGCCATGATTGTGCCATCATCTTCATCTGCATTTGCATTCACTGAATGTGGTGACATTCACTTCAAGGAATGGTATAAAACTACTCGGATGAGATTAATGATTTTTTAATAAAAGCTTATTATTTTATTTAGTCATCAGAAGATATAATATCAACTCTAAATATTTAATAAATCAACATTCTTGATATTACTATTGTAGAAGCACATTCAAGGCTTGAAAGGTAGTGAATGTTTTTTTCTAATATGTCTTCTTCAATAACCTTTTCTTCACATAATTACTTATAGTGAATTTTAAATAGTATAGAGTTATATTCATTGACAAATTTGAAATTTTGTAGTCTTAATTGCATCAAATTATAATGAGCTTTTGGGATATTCTTTTCGTGGTCATATGAATCCTTCATATTATTCTAAAGAATGAAGGAATCTTTGATGGTAATATATGTATCTTATAATCCTTTATCAAGGTGTGAGTTCTAAACGTGTGAGAGTAAGATATTGTAAGGCTCCAACGGTGCGTTGGTATAGAGTATGATTGTCCAATGGTTGACCATCATGTTTGGATAAATGTAGGCCTCCTTCACAAAGTGTAGGCATAGGAGTAGCACCAATCATTCTTGTCTTGTTAAAAAGGTCATGAATGTATTTGACTTGTGTAAGATGAAGTCCATCAAGGGTGGATTGAACTTCCAAGCCAAAAAAGTAATGTAGTTGTCCCATATCTTTTAAGGCAAACCAAGTGTCAAGATCCTTTATAAACTTGGCAATAAGAAATAGATCACTCCCAATAAGAACAATATTGTCAACATAGATAAGTAGAATAACAATAACATCTAGAGATGTGTATATCAAGAGAGACAAATCTGATTTAGAATGCTTGAATCCCCATTCAAGTATAGCACGAGTGAGCTTTTGAAACAAAGCCCTGTGAGCTTGTTTAAGGCCATAGATAGCCTTCTTGAGTTTGCAAACATGGCTAGGTGATCGCCCGGATTTTTGTCATTTATTGGATCAAAACAAAATTTATAACCTAATTCACTATTCTATAGCAATTTGTACCCGATCAAAAAGTGGTTTTAGTACAAACTACTATAGTATAGTGGTTTTTAGGTATCGTCTACAAGGATGGATTATTCTTGGTAATCAAGACTTGAATGAGAGGAGAAGAAATGATTGAGATCAAGTGAAAATGATTTGACAATTCATGATAAAAATTCGAAATGTTAATGATTCCAAATTGAGAGAAAAATGAAATGTAAAATAGAATAAAATTAATAGAAAATGAAGTTCTCGGAGTTAGGATTTTCTAAAAAGCAATTTCCATGGTGAATAGATGTTGAGATCTAATTTTCATCAAGTTAGATTGAAAACCTAAATTTTCATCTAAACCGATTTTTTTATTTAGCTTTAGGTCTAGATTTAATTTCTCTTCAAATTAGGTCATCTAATCCAAGAGATCAATTCAAATCATATATTCAATTCATCTTAAATTATCTTCCAATGATTCACACAATGTAACTATTCAATCTCCTCAAATCTAGCATTAAGAATTTGATGAATCTACATAGCTTGCATTGTAGTAATCATCCAAGACAATTTGAAGAGAAAAATCATCAAATTTCAATTAATAAATCAATTGGATCAAATTACATTGGCAATTCAAGCTCATTTCTCTAATTCACCATAGATCTTGCCTCTAGATCCTCCCTCCTCCGAGAAAAACGAGATTTAGCCACTCATGCTTGGATATTTGATCTCACAAGGCATTTTTGTCTAGTGAGAAAATGAGAGAAAATGAAGGAAAGTAGAAAATTCTATAGAGAGAAAATCTGGAAAGTTCTACAATTAGAAAATGTATCAAAAGTTCTTACATGAGTAAATCAAGTTTCTATTTATAGGCCAAGGTCAAATGGACACTTAGCATCATCTAAGAGGTCTTTCGTAGGCTTCTTCAACAAGAAATCTGGAAAAAAATACAATTCCACACGAGTTCCAACAATTTTCCACGATTGTGTGAAGTGAAAAGTTCATCAGCACCATTTTTTTTGTCTTCCTAGAGCATTTCGCATGACTGTGCGAAATTTTCGCATGGTCATACGAAATCAGCTTTCACTTCTCCTATTTTTTTCTTTTGACTCCACTTCCACCACCTTCAATTTAGCTCCAAAGCTTGGTCCAAGTGCATTGCCTCTTTCTCATCATCCATATTGTGTACCCTCCTCCATTCCATTTCTCTTTTGTCACTCAATGCTTCAAAAATCACCTTAAAATATCTCCAAAACTTCACAAAAATCCATTAGTATCTCTTACAAGGGTAGCAATGTATTACTTGGGCATATTAGGCATAATTACTACTCAAAATGTATGAAACTCATGAGAATTAGTATCTAAAATGTGTGGTTTTTGAGTAGTAATCATCCCCCAACCAACGCATTGCTAGTCCCTTAGCAATGGTATAACAAAGAGAAAGAGAAAATTACTCAAAAAGAAATTCTTAAACTCATTTGGAAAATGTTTTTTAAAATCCCATAGCACAAATGGTCAAAAATGAAACACACCTCACCATCAATAGGTGTCATCAAAATCTCAAACTCATTTCCTATCTCGAATAGAAAAAAACATCATGCAAATCAAAGTATCAAAGACATATCCATTTTAAATCTCCAAAATGATATTTCCAAGCAACTCTTGAGTGAAATCAAACTAGCCCCCTGATATACTATTCAAAACTATTTTTCTCCACAACCATGCCAATTTATCTTAAGCAGCAAAAACCACTCTCTCATAGGTCAAGAATGCACCTACCTATATTTATTTATATATATACTTTTTTTTTCAAATGTCTAATTGTAGGAATGCAATGCTAAAGGTATCTCCAAATATATGGCCCATGTAGCAGGGATTCATCGATGACTCCCAACCATACGGCATAGGGCACCAAGTTTATAGGACTAATTCAGCCACTAACTCCTCAGACTTCAACCCGGACTCCAAAATTTAGGATCCAATACCTTAGCACCTACAATTAAGCTCATACTCCATCTATTCACCCATGTAGCGAGCATTGAAGTCAGTGGCTCCCAACCATAATGGCTTAGGGCACCAGACTTTAAAGACTTTTGGGTCATATACCCCTCGGACCTTGCTCAGGTTTCAAGGCAAGCATAACCCAACCTTTTTATTCATCAAAAAAAAAAAAATTCAATTGGGCACATTGGCCTCTTCTTAAGGTGCCTCAACTCAATTTAAAAGTGATTCAAGTTACTAAGACAATTGGGTCTAAGTCTTAGGGTTAGACTAGTCTTTCATCTTATATCAAGGGTCTAGAGTGCACAGTGTGTGTCAAGATTTAAATAGAAATGACCATTTGGAAAATGAAAACTTCAAAGTCAAATCAAATTCAATCAACATAACTAGTTTTCTAAGATCAAGCAAATGAGTTGATATTCCAAATCAACTTCTTTCAAGCTAGGTATGCTCATTTATCAAATATAAATGTTATGTTCTTCTCAAAAACAAATTACCAATTAAGTTTTAAAAAAATCTAGCTAATACACAAACAAAAGAAAAAAAAAATCTAACAACCAATTCTAAATCAACAAGAAACCAACAATTCTTCCTTTCCTATCCCCCTCCCCAACCCCAACCAAACTAAACATTGTCCTCAATGTTAACCGAAAAAATGTAAAGCAAGGAAGGAAAGGGTACCTACAAAACATTGTTTTCCAACTCCTATAACTGAAACAAAACAATATAGAAGTATAAGTGTGGTAGGAAATAAGGAAGCAAAATGTGAAAACCATCATCATAAAAAAAAATAAAAAATAAAAATAAATAAATAAAACAAAGGAAGTCAAGGAGAAAAGTGAGGGCACTCCCTATCCTCAAGCATGAGATGGAAGGGAGGGGATGATCTCTGAAGGTGTTAAAATAGTGATAGGCACTGTGAACTCCCTCTCTGAAGAATTAGTCTCTTGTGTAGTTGGGATGGATAGAGGAGTAGCATCATGAACACCAATTGGCTTCTCAGAAGAAGATTTCCATTGTTGGACAGCCATGGTAAGTTCATCAACTCTTTGGACAAGGTGTTGTTGAGTGAGCTGGATGGTTGCTTGATTTTCTTGAATCATGTCCAAGTGAGCTAAGAATTGATTGAATGTCTCAACTGATATATGGACATAGCCATCAGAAAATTATGGGCCTATGTCTGGTGTAGAGGAAAGATTGGCCAAAATATGTGCAATTGTATCCGGATTTGGAACAGTAGAAGCAACTTCTGGTATGAGTGAAACTAGTGGTCTTGGGGGTGTATCTTCTCCATCACCAAAATCTTGAAGAATCAAATTTGGAGGAGGCACATAATGATGTTCATTATTAGTAGTCAATGAAGCACTTGTGAGTGTAGACTCAGTTTTGGTCACACTTCCTTGCCATCTAGAAACAGTGTAGACTTCCTTACAATGATGTTTTTTTTCTTTTCCAGGTTTAGTAGGCAAACCATAGTACTCCAATAAGGTGCCCAACATGTGCGGGAAGAATAATGGATATTTCTTGGCTCTTTGCAATTGCTCCAAATGTACCTTGTCTTCAAAATAGAATAGGGCAACCATGAATAACTCAACAAGTGTCCACCATTGCCCACTAACAATTCTGAATAATGCCTCTAGTATATGTTCTTGCATTTGCATCGCGTGTTGGCAAGGATGGACATTGGAGCGTAGGACATGATCCAAGAACCAAAATTTGGTATCTATTTCTCTCTTTAGCACTGCATGTATATTGATGGATTGATTTTGAATTTAGACCATCTTAGAAGCTTTAATTTGAGTAATATGTTGAAACTCAGCTAGATTTGGAGGTGTGAGAGGAATCTCCAAGGCTCTTGCTACCATTTCAGAATTCAGTATACCTTGTCTCCCATCAATTTCGAAATAAATCACTAAAAGAGGGTAGACTCCTCTGCTGGTCATGGTTCGGTAAAATTCCCGAATTATGCGAGGATAGAAGAATGGTCTAGATACCATGAATAGCTCCAAAAAATATCGACAACACAACTCCGTGGAGAATTTAGTAAGAGGGGATGCAACAAATGCCTTGAAATCGTAGTAACATTCTTCATGGAATTTTCTACCTGAGCAATCTTCTCTTACACCAGTGGCTAGTTTCTTATTCGGTGCTTTCGTGAATTGGAATTGAAGTGGTCAGCTCGGTGGAGGTGCAGATTTTGTAACCGGAGTCGGAGCAGGGGCTTCAACAATGATTGACTAAACTACAGCATTCTGCTCTGAAGGAGTAGTAGGGGATGCCGGAAAAGATGAAGGATTTTGAGCTCTAATGCTTTATGTTCTTCTTATCGGTAATTTTCTAGGAGCAACCATCTTTGATTTGCCTTTATCCATTGAAGATCTTGTTGCATTCCTCTGGTTTGGATGTCTAGAAACGAGAAGTTCAGAAAGGGAAAATCCCGGAGGTGATACGGGATCAATGTCTTCACCATTTTCGTCATTAATTGCCATGAACTCTTTCTTAATATCTGATGATTTTCATTTTTGATTCCCCATCTATAACAAAGAACAAAAATTATAACGAACAATTTGATGAATTAACTGGGAATTGGAATAACGGGTATCAATTTGTCCGAAATTCGCAAAAAATTGCGGCAAATCTCCCAAAGCAAATTAAACTTTTCAACTCAAATTCATCTTACAATTTTAGAAAGAGATGAGTGAAATTCAATTACCTAAAATGCCTTAAATGTCAGGAGTGCTCTAGTAAATCTTCGAAAATCAAAATCGAAAATGATCAAATTCCCGATGTTTGATCGCGGTTTAGGGCAAGGAAGAAATATGAGAGAGTGTGAATGAAATGGGAGAATGACCAATGGTCTTCTACCTCATCAGTTTCTCATGTCCGACGAAGACGAAGAGTTTTCGCATGAGGGCTCGTTTTCACTTAACGGTGCGAAATGAAACAGGGCTTATATTGGGGACATATTTGTCTTTTTTTTCTTTTCTTTTAAGAAAATTGTGGCATAGACATGCGAAATTTTCATGTGAGTGTGCGAAATGGTCCAGATGGTTCATTTTACTGCAATCTTTAAGCTAGATTTCGCATAGTCATGCGAAATGTTCGCATGATGATGCGAAATGGTCCAAAATGTTAAAATTTTTGCAACTATCCTTATCAGTTTTGCACAATCATGCGAGAATTTCACATGATCATGCAAATTGGGATAGAGACTAGTTTTGCACATTTCCAAAGCTATGAAAATCCCCTGTTTTTGGCATGACACCCCTGTTTTGGCATGACACCCTGTTTTGGCATGAACGTGCAAACTGGTGTTGGGCCATTAAACTCCTTTTTTCCTTTGCTTCATGCATTCCATCCATTCGGAAAGTCCTTCAAAACTCAACTAATATGGATCATTCATAAAGACTAAACAAAATCAAACAACATAAAAGCAAAACAAAAAAAAAATTCAAAGAAAAGAATTGCAAAATCATTGGGCTAGTTAGTCTTTTAGAAAACTAAGCCCACTAAACCTTGAATGCTCAACTTATGGAAGGTTCAAGGAGGTATAGCTCCTCCTTCTCTTGCATCATAGGTTCCATATATGGTTTAAGTTGATGTCCATTAACTTTGAAGATACTTTCACTCTTTGGATTAGCAATTTCAACAACTCCATTCGAATACACCTTATGCACCAAGTATGGACCATTCCATCGAGATTTGAGCTTTCTCGAAAAAATGTGCAATTTTGAATCATATAAAAGCACTTTTTGTCCCTCTTGAAACTCTTTCCTAAGGACAATTTGATCATGCCATCTCTTAAGTTTATCCTTAGAAATTTTTGAATTCATGTAGGCTTCGTTCCTCATTTCCTCTTAACTCATTTAAGTCTAGGAACCTCTTCAACCCAGCTCTTTGCATATCAAAATTCAATCTCTTTATGGCCCACCATGCTTTATACTCCATTTCCACCGGTAGATGACATGCCTTACCAAAAACCAACCTATACGGTGACATTCCAATAATTGTTTTGAAGACAGTTCGGTAAGCCCAAAGTGTTTCATGAAGTCTTATTGCCCAATCCTTGCGGTTTGCATTCACCTCTTTCATTAGGATGTTCTTGATTTCACGGTTAGCTAACTCCACTTGTCCACTTGTTTGTGGATGGTAAGGTGTGGCTACCTTGTGTTTCACTCCATATCTAGCAAGAAGGTTGTTGAATATCTTGTTGCAAAAGTGAGTACCTCCATCACTAATAATGGCCTTTGGCACCCCAAACCTTGTGAATATATTTTCCTTGAGAAATTTTACAACCACTTTGTGATCATTATGCTTACAAGCTATTGCTTCCACCCATTTTGACACATAGTCAACTCCTACCAAGATATAGGAGTATCCCAAAGAGAGTGGAAATGGTCCCATGAAATCAATTCCCCATATATCAAATAATTCCACTACCAGTATGGGGTTTAGTGGCATCATGTGTCGCTTTGTCAATTTCCCAAACCTTTGACACTTATCACAAGACTTGCAAACTTCATGTGCATCTTTAAATACAGTTGGCCAATAAAAACCTGATTGGAGAACCTTCAAAGTTGTCTTTTGAGTGGAGAAATGGCATCCACAAGCATAAACATGGCATTGCATAAGAATTCCTTGTTGTTCTTCTTTCGGTACACACTTCCTAATGATTTGATCAACACAAGACTTGTACAAAAATGGTTCATCCTAATAATATGCATGCACCTTGGATAAGAAAAATCTTCTCTTGAGTAGTCCATTCCTTGGGTAGTTCTCCAGTGACTAGATAATTTGCAATATGAGCATACCATGGATTGGTGTCTACTTTCAAAAGAGCATCATCAGTAAATTCTTCATTGATGGGGGGGCATTCTAGAATGTGTTCCACTGAAATTCAGGATAGATGGTCAGCTACCACATTATCTACACCTTTCTTATCCCTTATTTCAAGATTGAATTCTTGAAGAAGTAAAATCCAGCGAATTAGCCTTGCTTTAGAGTCCTTCTGACTAAATATTTCAAAGTTGAATGATCGGTGAAGATCACTATAGGAGCTCCAACAAGATATGCTCTAAACTTGTCTAATGCAAAGACAACCGCAAGTAACTCTTTTTCAGTTGTGGTGTAGTTCTTTTATGCCTCATTAAGAGTTTTGCTTGCATAGTAGATAACATAAGGTTTCCCCTCATCTCTTTGCCTTAGAACTGCTCCCATTGCTTGATCACTTGCATTACACGTAACTTCAAAAGGTAGGTCCATTTTGGTCTCCTCACAATAGGTGTAGTAGTCAATAGTATCTTCAACTCTTCAAAACAATGTTGACAATTTTCATCCCATTTGAATTTCGCATCCTTATCAAGTAAGGCACACATTGGTCTTGCTAGTTTGGAGAAATCTTTGATGAAACGCCTATAAAAACCTGCATGACCAAGAAATTGTCTAACTTCTTTAACATTTGTTGGTGGTGGTAGATTCACAATTAGCTTAATCTTTACTTTATCCACTTCGATGTCTTTCTTTGAGATAACATGACCTAAGACAATGCCTTTTTCTACAATAAAATGGCATTTCTCCCAATTTAGCACTAAATTTTTCTCAATGTACCTTTGAAGTATTGTTTCCAAATTTGAGAAACAATCTCCAAAATCCTCACCATAGATGGTTAGGTCATCCATAAAACTTCCATGATTCTCTCTACCATATCACTAAAGATACTTAGCATGCATCTTTGAAAAGTGGCGAGAGCATTGCATAAACCAAATGGCATCCTCCTATATGCATAGGTACCAAAAGGGCAAGTAAATGTTGTCTTCTCTTGATCTTCCAATGCAATCTCAATCTGAAAATAACCAGAGTAGCCATCAAGAAAACAATAATAAGGATGTCCTAAAACCCTCTCCAATACTTGGTCCATGAATGGAAGAGGAAAATGATCCTTCCTTGTGACAGCGTTCAGCTTTCAATAGTCAATACACACCCTCCATCTCATGGTCAATCTTGTGGCAATAGATTCTCCCTTTTCATTTTGTATCACGGTCACTCCCAACTTTTTAGGCACAACTTGAGTAGGACTCACCCAAGTGCTATCCGAAATAGAGTAGATAATTCTAGCTTGTAACAGCTTAAGTACCTCATTTCGGACAACTTCTTACATGTGAGGATCCAATCGCCTTTGAGGTTGACAAATTGGCTTAGCATTTTCCTCCAAACAAATGTGGTGAGTGCATACCAAAGGGTTTATCCCCTTAAGATCATAAATGGACCATTCAATAGCTTCTTTGCATTTCCTTAGAACTTCCAACTAGTTTCTTGTTGGTATGATAATTTTGAAGAGATTACCACTGGATACTTATCTTCCTCAAGGTATGCATATTTCAAATCATTTGGAAATGGCTTAAGATTGAGCTTGGGTGATTCTTTCTTCTTTGCTTCTTCATCATTGGTTAAAGGTAAAGGCTTCTCTTTTTTCTTCCATTGCATAGAATGATTAATGGAGACAATTTCATTAGCTTTCTCAACTTTTTATTCTAGTTCGTTTTCTTTAAATTCCTCATAAGCCTTCTCCATCTCTTCCTTCATTATTCCTTCCACATGTTCTTCTATAAGAGTATCAATCAAGCAAACCTCTTCTTGCTCATCCTCATCCTAATTTGGATGTTTGTTGCATAGATGAAAAATATTAAGCTTGAGAGTCATATTCCCAAAAGTGAGTTGCATCACCCCATTCCGACAATTTATTAAAGCATTTGTTGTGGCTAAGAAAGGTCTACCAAGAATGATTGGAACATGATTTGGTTCTCTTGCTATTGGCTCTGTATCAAGGACAATAAAATCAACCGGATAGTAAAACTTATCCACTTGAACCAATACATCTTCAATCATTCCTCTTGAAATTTTAATTGACCTATCATCCAAAGATAATGTGATAGAAGTAGGCTTGAGTTCCCCTAGCCCCAATTGCTTGTACACTGAATAGGGAAGAAGATTTACACTTGCACCCAAGTCAAGAATAGCTTTCTCTACATATGTATCTCTAATATTCACCGAAATGGTAGGACACCTTGGATCTTTATACTTGATTGGAGTCTTACATTGGATGATTGCACTAACTTGTTCAGTTAAGAAAGCTTTCTTGTTGATGTTCAGCTCCGTCTTCATTGTACATAAATCTTTAAGGAACTTGGCATAGGGAGGAACTTGCTTGATCATGTCTAGAAGTGGTATGTTAACTTTTACTTGCTTGAGAACTTCAAAAATCTCAGTTGCATTATTTACCACCTTCCTTGAATGAAGAGCTTTTGGAAAAGGTGGAGATAAGAGTTTGTCTTCCTTCTTAACCTCTTCATTAACAATCTCATCTTTCTTTGGTCTATCATCTTCATTCACCTCTTTCCATTTTTCTTGTTCTTTCACATTTTCTTCTTGTTCCCCTCCTTTATTCTCTTTTGATTTTGGCATAGGTTGATCAACTTGCTTACCACCTCTTAAGGTAATGATTGCCTTCACTTCATCTACCTTAGCAGAATTTTCATTTTTTTTCTCCGATTTCATGAACTCCCCTTGGATTTTGTTGGGGTTGTGAAAGGAATTTTCCTTTTTCTTGCACCATAGGCATACTTGTGAGTTTAGAAATAGCAAGCTGCATATTATCAAATTTTTGTGTGAGACTAGTTTGCAAGCTATCAAATTTCTGATTGAAAAATGTCTCCACATGATCTATCCTTTGATTTAATTGAGTATTGATACTCTTTTGATCTCCAATGAAGTCACCCATCACTTTACTCAAATTCACTATAGCTTATTCTACCGGTGAAGCTTGAGGTTGAGAAGTTTGCATGTTAGAAGAAAATTGTTCTTGTCCACTCTTCCAAGATAGATTTGGATGATTCCTCCACCCCGGATTAAAGGTATTTGAAAATGGAAAACTGTTAGAGTGTTTAACAAATCCAACAATATTAGCTTGCTCCATAAACATTTCTCTAACAGCTGGTATGGTGGGGCATTCGCTCACTAGATGTTCACCGGATTGACATATAGAGCATTGAGCAATTTGCATTAGAACATCATTAACCACTTTGATTTCATGAGTTCCTCTTGCTTCAAGTTCTTCCAATCTCTTAATAGAGTTGCTATTTTTGCTTGCACATCTACATCCTCATTCAAAGTGTACATTCCTCCTTTAGAATTGTTTTGGAGCTTGACTTTGCTGGAGTCTTTTCCATGAGGTTCATCCCATGATCTAGATATTTCAACACATAGTTTAGAAAATCCAAAGCTTCAACAGGACTTTTGCTCATAAAGTCTCCTCCACACATGGTTTCTAGCAATTGTTTCATAGTCGATGACATACTTTCATAAAAGTAGTTTTACCAACATCCAAGTGTCAAAACCATGATGAGGACAAGCATTGACAGCCTCCATATATCTCTCCCAACAAGCATAAAATTTTTCATTCTCCATGGCCACAAAATTGGATATTTGTCTCTTTAATCCATTAGTACGATGAGCTGGAAAAAATTTCTTCAAAAATTCAGTTTGTAATTCTGGCCATGAGCGGATACTTCAAGGTCTCAAAGAATTCAGCCATACTTTCGCCTTGTTCTTGAGAGTAAAAGGGAACAATTTAAGTCTCATAAGATCAATTGATGCAGTCCCTTCTTGAAAAGTATGACATACTTCTTCAAAATCCTTTATGTGAATGTAAGGATTCTCATTCTCCATTCCATGAAATTGAGGAAGAAGTGGCACCAAATAAGAACGGATGATCATTTGCTCACTAGGAGGAACAATGCATGATGGTGCACTCATTCTTGGTGGATGCATATGGTCCCTCATAGATCGATACAAATGGAAATTTTCTTCATTAGGACCATGTTAACTTAGTTGATCTTCACCTTGAGGTTCCATTATATTTGTAGCAATTCCAATATTCAGCACTTGAGTAGATGAATTAGTTCTTTCCAACCTTCCCTTAGAATTTCGTTCCCAATGGAGCATGCAAGGGTTCACCTACACAACAAAAAAAGACAAACCAAAACACAACAAAAAGAACAAAAGAGAAAAAAAGAAAAAGTAAAAAAATGAAATTTGAAAAAAAAAAAAAAACTAAGATGAAAGTGTAGAATCGGTAAAGAGAACTTCACCAATCTTGTGATGTGGATCATAAGGTTTAATCCTCACCAAAAAAAAATGCCTCAATCACCTTGGCACCATCCCCGACAACGACGCTATTTTTTATCGCTTGGATTTTTGTTATTTATTGGATCAAAATAAAATTTATAACCTAATTCACTATTCTATAGCAATTTGTACCCGATCAAAAAGTGGTTTTAGTACAAACTACTGTAGTGTAGTGGTTTTTAGGTATCGTCCACAAGGATGGATTATTCTTGGTAATCAAGGCTTGAATAAGAGGAGAAGAAATGATTGAGATCAAGTGAAAATGATTTGACAATTCATGATAAAAATTCGAAATGATAATGATTCCAAATTGAGAGAAAAATGAAATGTAAAATAGAATAAAATTAATAGAAAATGAAGTTCTCGGAGTTAGGATTTTCTAAAAAGCAATTTCCATGGTGAATAGATGTTGAGATCTAATTTTCATCTAAACCGATTTTTTATTTAGCTTTAGGTCTAGATTTAATTTCTCTTCAAATTAGGTCATCTAATCCAAGAGATCAATTCAAATCATATATTCAATTCATCTTAAATTATCTTCCAATGATTCACACAATGCAACTATTCAATCTCATCAAATCTAGCATTAAGACTTTGATGAATCTACATAGCTTGCATTGTAGTAATCATCCAAGACAATTTGATTTTGAAGAGAAAAATCATCAAATTTCAATTAATAAATCAATTGGATCAAATTACATTTGCAATTCAAGCTCATTTCTCTAATTCACCATAGATCTTGCCTCTAGATCCTCCCTCCTCCGAGAAAAACGAGATTTAGCCACTCATGCTTGGATATTTGATCTCACAAGGCATGTTTGGCTAGTGAGAAAATGAGAGAAAATGAAGGAAAGTAGAAAATTCTATAGAGATAAAATCTGGAAAGTTCTACAATTAGAAAATGTATCAAAAGTTCTTAAATGAGTATATCAAGTTTCTATTTATAGGCCAAGGTTAAGTGGACACTTGGCATCATCTAAGAGGTTTTACGAAGGCTTCTTCACCAAGAAATCTGGAAAAAATACAATTTTGCACGATTGTGTGAAGTGGAAAGTTCATCAGCACCATTTTCGTCTTCTTGGAGCATTTCGCATGATTGTGCGAAATTTTTGCATCGTCATGCGAAATCAGTTTTCACTTCTCCCCTTTGAGCTACAGCCAAAATCCCCTCTGGTCTATTTCGCACGTCTGTGCGAATTTTTCGCATGGTCATGCGAAATTGAAAAACATGGTTTTTCAACTTCTTTTTGTCATTTCTCCCATTTCTTTCTTTTGACTCCACTTCCACCACCTTCAATTCAGCTCCAAAGCTTGGTCCAAGTGCATTGCCTCTTCCTCATCATCCACATTGTGTACCCTCATCCATTCCATTTCTCTTTTGTCACTCAATGCTTCAAAAATCACCTTAAAATATCTCCAAAACTTCACAAAAATCCATTAGTATCTCTTGCAAGGGTAGCAATGTATTACTTGGGCATATTAGGCATAATTACTACTCAAAAGGTATAAAACTCATGAGAATTAGTATCTAAAATGTGTGGTTTTTTAGTAGTAATCACTAGGATAAACGAAGTCCTCAAAACCAAGGGGTTGTTGCATGTAAACCTCTTCAGACAATTCACCATGAAGAAAAGCATTATTGATGTCAACTTGACGTAGAGTCCATTTGAAATTAACAACCAATGCTAGAATCAAGCAAATAGTGGTTGCCTTAACAACTGGACTGAATGTGTCATCAAAATCAAAACCAAGTCATTGAGTATACCTTTGAGCAACTAGGTGAGCTTTATGTCTTTAAACACTTCCATCGACATTTTTTTTATCCTAAAAATCCACTTAAAGACTATAATGTTATGGTTAGAAGGGAATGGAACTAGGGACTAAGTATCATTCTGAATGAGTGCATTATACTCATGTATCATAGTTGTTTTCTACACTGGAACGGACATGACTAAACAATAAGATGTAGGCTCTAAGAGTGGGGAAGCTAAAGCAAGAAAAACTCTCTGTTTGAGAATGCCAGACTGGGACCATGTTTGCATAGGATGAGTGGATTGAAAATTTATTGGGAAGGCAACATTAGAAGAGATTTATGAGGTTGAATGAGGGAATTGCTCACTGCTGGTTGAATGTGGTTGACAGTTTTGATCAGAAAGAATGGTTGTTTCTGATGAGGGCAAATCTATAGTAGCGACCATTTATGAGGATTGAGTAAAATAGCTCTAATATCATAAAATAGTTTGAGATATGAATGAAAACGAGCTCTCCCTTTGGATCAGGGAAGGCTAATAGAAGTCTTCTAACATCTGTTAATATATGTTGATCACAAGATACAAGGAAATAGAATGAGAAAACATAATGAGTAAAAATAAGGAAACAAACTAATCAACTTAAATTTGAATTATCATGTGAGACCAAGCCCATTATGTTCTTGTTAATTGATTTCTCAATTGCACGTTCCTTATCAATAATAAAATGAAAATTTTGCATAATTTAAGTTATAAAATATTCTTTGTATAACTTTTGGCTATAAAATTATTAATTGACAACTTTGCTCTGTATAACTTCTTGTTATATAATAAAATTAAAAATTATCTACATAATTTCTAGTTATAGAATTATTGGTTGATAACTTTGTTATGTATAACTAATTGCTATATAAACAAATTAGAAATTATTTATATAGTATCTTGTTACAAATTGTTTATTAATAATTTTGTTCTGCATAACTTCTTATCATACAACATTAGAGATTATCTACATAGGTTTTTATTATGAGATAATTGTCAATAAAAATTGTCTTCATACTTCTAGTTATGAGATATAAATAGAAATTATAATAATAAAAATAAGATATCAATTTTCATATATCTTTTAAAATAAAAATATTTGAAAAAAAGTAAGATTGTATACTTTCCTAAATATGATTAAGTGTTTCATGAATTTCTTTCTTTTTCAGCCGAAGCATTGTGTTGATAATGTGTCATAAAAACAAAGAAAGTAAAGAGAAGAATTGAGAGAAAGAAATTCTCATCAATAAAATTCTTACAATTGTAAAGGATAAATTGATATCCAAAGAATTTAATATATGAAATTGTGATATTCATCAGGGACAAAAATATCAACGATATATCATCGATATATCTTGTATCGGAAAGCTTTGACACGATATATCATAGTGATATATTGGAGAAGAGAAAATTCGGTAAATATTGTTACAAAATCGTCAATATATCAATTGGAAGCGATAAATTGTTGATTTTCCCAACGTGCTCCAATCTCCCTCATTCGATCAAAGCCTACCCCTGCCTTTAATTTTTTGCACCCCCTGCTCCAAGCTCCCTCCCCCAATCAAAGCGAGCGAGCCCCCAGTCAAAGCGAGCTGCCTTTAATTTTTTACAGCTCAAAAAATGCCTTCCAATTGTTTGCAAGTAAAGAGACTCGAACCTCATACTACAACATATGTCTACCACTAGGGAAACTATGCCCTTTGTAAACATCAGTGTACCAAACATATGTATATTAAAAGTCAGGATATAAACAAAATATTAAAAGAATAATTATATTATTATCAAAAATATAAAAATTACCATCAAAATTTTTTCTTAATGTTTTAAATATCATTAATAGATTAATTAAATATTAAAAAATTATACATATATTATCATTTATTTTATATTATTTAATATAATTAAATTAAATGAATCATAATTTTAATATTAAATATATTTTAAAATTAGAAATATTATAATTAAATATCACAATATTATTGTGAAATAATATTTAATATAATTAAATAATAAACGGTACACTTATAAAATGCATATTTTTAATCCATACATACAATATTATTATTAAATATAATAAATCATATCATGCATATATTAAATTTTTCAATAAATAATTTTAAAATATTTATTATATTTTTATGAGGTTTTTTTTTATATTTCCATGAATTTTAATCAATTTTATATCTATCGATATTTTTTTTCAAAATATCCATCAATATATCCGTAAAATCGAAGTACCGATATATATGTAATTACCTATATTTTCATATTTGATATCCATATATAAATTTTTGCATATATTTATATATATATATATATATATATATATTTGGTTTTTTATTGAGAATAAAAAACAAAAAAATTTCACATCAATTCAGTAATATTTTTCATGTAAGTCAAAAACCAATTCAATTATAATCAAATAATTCATCTTTGGCAGAATTATATGCTTTATCATTTCCCTTCTAAGATCAATTTTTTTTTTAAGATTGTATTTTTTTAAAAATAAAATTGAAAAATGTCCACTTGGGCCATGAACTACGGTTATGGGGTATATACAATTCCAAGTTTTTTTTTTTTTATTCACTTTTCAATTCAATTTTGTATGATTATTTTGACTTATCCTTAGCATCTAGAAGCATTATATATTACCATGTTGTAAGGGGGTCCAACAAATTTATATTAAATCATTGCTTACATGTATGAAACATTGAATATTCAAAGATAAATTTTTAATGATTCGATGATTTAGTCTTTGTTTGATTAAGTTTTGAGAAGTGAAAGTTGTTAAGTTAAATAAAAGTTTATGTACCTACTTGACTAATTTTATTTAAAATATTTATATCTTAAATTTAATATAAAATTTTAAAAATTATTTCTTATATAAAAGTTTTATTTTATTTAATGATTTTTTTTATATATATAATTGAGTACCAAGCTCTTAGGACTTTTAATGGGGACTTAAACCTCAAGGTGTTGTTCACATATAGAACAACTAGTATTGAGTAAATCAAGATATTTAACCAATGGCAGGATTTGAACATGACCCTGATAATGAAAATTTTATAATATTAATATTATTTTTTAAATTATAATTTTTATTTGTACTTCTACTTCAATTTTCTACAAGTAAAAGCAAGAAGCTTTTCAAAATGGGACCTAAGACTAAAACCCTCAAAATGAATATTATTGTTTTTTTTTTTTTTCATGTTTCTATTTTTATTTTTATTTTATTTGGTTTTTGTCCAACCATATCTCTTGCTTTCTTCATCCAAAATCAATTTCACAAGTTATTGTCCAGTGGGCTTTTTTTTTTGTTGCTCCAATGGACAATGACTTTAAATATTCAATGCTTTGAATTTATGGGCTTGACTCTATTATTGGAGCTATAATATGAGGGGGGGAATCAGAAATTTTAGAAAACAAAGCACAAATCATTAGGATATGTTGAAAAGCATTGTTAAAAAATAGTTTTCTATTTTTTTAAAACAATGTATTTTTCTAACCTAAGAAATATGTTTGACATTAGGGCAAATAGTTTTTTTTTTTAAAAAAAAAAAAAAAAGAATTTCTTTTGAGAAAAACTTATTTTAAAAATAATTTTGAGATATATTTTTTTTTTGTACAATATTTTGAGAAAGAATTGAACATATGGTGATGTTGTAAAAACTCTTGTATTCTAATTATTGGAAGAGTAAGCCAATAAAACTATTTTTCATATTTAAATTTTTAAATAAATTTTTGTTTTTAAAACCAATTGATATCTATTTTTAAAAATAGTTTTTTAATAACTATTTTTAAAAAGTGAAACAAACCCTTAAGACATATTTAGCAATAGTTTTCTAGAATAGTTTTCTATTAATAAAAAAAATATAGAAAAACATGTTTGATAATAAAAATATAAAGTTTTTTCAAATAACATCTTTTAATTGTTTTCACTTATTTTAATATATATATATATATAAACATGTAAAATGATTAAAAATAAAACACTAGACATTAAAATTATTTTTAAAATATATTTAAAAATATTGTTTTACAAAATATTATAAAACAGATTTTAGAAAATATTTTCAAAAACTATTTTTTAGAATTAATTTTTAAAACAGTTGTCAAATAAGATCTTAAAATTTTCTTTTAAATTATGAAAATTACCCCTCGTACTTTCATATTTATCTCAATTTAGCTCCTTTTTTTTAGTGATCACTCCTAAACTATGCCCATATATCATACCCTTAATTTTTTTCTTTTAAATTACAAAAATCACCCCTTTTACTTTCACATTTATCTCAATTTAGCTCTCTCTCTCTCTTTTTTTTTTTTTTTTTTTTTGAAGTAATGACACTCCTAAACTATTGATTGCCATTGCTAGAATTTAATGAAAAAACTCATATAATAACCATATATATATATATATATATATGATTTTTTTTTTGGTATAACCAATTTATTTAGATACTTGTCACATGAGTTATATATCCCTTTTTTTTTTTTTTTTTGAAAAATCTTAGTATAATTATTGAAAGTTGACATTACTTAAAAAGTCCAAAGATCACATTAAAATACGGGTAAAACTACAAAGATAATTTTTATAATTTACTTTTTTTAAAAAAATTATATAATTTTATGGAAAGCTTCTAACGTTGTCATGTCACAACCCAATTGATAATGTTCAGATCCATGATTGGTATTATATGGGCCCTGTGGTGTTGGTTGGTTGGCTGTCCATCTCTTATATTATTCATACAGGCCAAGCAATGTACTACAGCTCAGGGTTTGGTTCATTGGCTTTTTATCATAACCAGCCATCTAGGTAGTGGGGTGCATTAATATTTGATTCCCAACTCCTTGTATAGGTGTACCAATGGTTGGTTGGATGCTGACATTTTATTGTTAGGGAATATTAAGACTGACTTTCAAGTAATTAAATGAAGCAAAATCATCAACAATGATTAATAATTAAAGAAACGGTTAATTTCATTGACCTCCCTCGTGTTTTAGCTAAATACATATAACTCTTGTTGGTTTAAAATTTCATCAAATATCTCTCTTATCTTTCTTATTTGATATTTTAATTCACCTTCTCTCTAACTCAAAATAAAAAAGGTATTTATCGAATTTTTAAACCAATGGACACTAGTTGTATTTAATTAAAATTTCGAAAGAGACGAGTCAAATTAACCCTTAAAGAAAGAATTACTTTATGGTTAAAAACAAAACTTAATTAATTTAATTTTGTATTAACTCTAAAAAATAATATTATTTGTCCAATATTTCATAATTGGTATAAATCTAATGACCATATTATTAAAAGCTTGTGGTAAGAACGGGTTTCGTTCTAATGCCCGAAAATAATATTTCAAAGCTTTCGTATGCTCTCCATTACTTGTGTGGATAAGTCCTATGTTATAGAGTATATAACTTCGATTATAGGGATCAATTTCTAGTCGCATAGCTTCATAATAATTCTATAAAGCTTCCACATAATTTCCTTCGGATTGAGCCGGCATCCGTTACAAGAGTCATGAGTTTGAACTACAAAAGAATTATGTTAGAAGAGGGGTTGTTGGGATACAGTAATGTTGCTCTTAAGTTTGGGATAAGTCACCTAAATTATGGTAGTTAAGAGACTTCAAATTTCCTTTTTAGACACCAATTAGTTTTCAAATGAAATGGCAAAAATCTAATTTAATAAATATAATAGTTTTATATTCAAATAGATAAATAGATATCAGCTGATCAAAGTCTTGATTCTACTAATATAATAACATTAGATGCAAATAAACGTAAGTTATCTATTAGTTTAGTTTTTTTTTTTGTCAATTATTAAACTATTGAAGGTAGGGAATTGTCAATCATTTAACCATTTAAGCCAGAGATAGTAATGAGAGGGTTTTTTCAAATACTTGCCCCACTCTACCATGGTCCCACAGCTTTCTTATAGAGGAAGATATTTAGCTTTCTTATAGGGGAAGATATTTACTTGTTAGTTGTTGACTTGTGTAGCTCAATAAGGTCTCTATCTTAATGGAAAGAGGAAAAAGGTTTAGATAAAATATCTAAAAATATAAATTTATTATGAAGATAAATATATGGCTATGTAAAGTGAGGATCAAGATGGGTGGGGATGTAGAATGGCCCACACAATCCCAAGAAGGAGAAAAGAAGTACATGAAAAAATATTTGACAAGAGTATTATAAGAAGTGAGAAATTGGGCATTTATTATGAAGAGTTAAATACAACTTGGTTTTGTATATTAGCTTCTAGCTTTTGTTTTCTACAAGGACCACAAAAAGTGAAAAAATGAGGTGTGTCATTTTCTATTCCTTAAAAATAATAATAATAATAATAATAACTATTAACAAATTTGAGTAACTACAATTCCTAAGAAAAGTTGTACTATTTTTTAAATTAGACTTTTTTTTTTCTTTCAAAATTTCTACTTTTACTAAATTTTACCACAATTTCATGAGCATTTTCTCTATTTATTAAACCTTTTTTTTTCTTTTACCAAAATTTCAATTTTTAGATTCATAGTTATAGTTTCACTCCTAGAGTCCATTTGGTATATAAAGCACTTTTAACTTAAAAAATATTTTCTAAAAACATATATGTTTTACAAAATTTAGAAAATATTTTTAAAATTTTGAAAAATTACTTGTAGTGTTTTCTTGATAAACACTGTATGATTGATTATCTTAAAAACACTTTCTATAAAAATGTTTCCATTAAAAATACCTTGAGTAGAAATACCAAGACATGCACTATTAATTATCTCATGATTAAAAGGAAAAAAAATCATAATATATATTCATGAAAAATTCCCTTATATTATGATAAATAATATTTCTCTCTTAAGCTTTCATTGTACTATTTATAATAATGATCATAGATATGGAGCAACAACTTCTCCTAAAAACTCAAATATTTAATTAATCATTAAATAAATAAATAATAAACATTTAAAAAAAAAAAACCACACCAGACAACATTCATTGGATATTGACCAATTCAACTAAGGTTATCCACAAGATAGATGACTTTGAATGAATCCAAAAGGTTAAGTAAAAAGTCAATTTCAAATTCTTAATTACAATATCCACTCTATTACATTATAACTAATATCTACCATTATAAATGTCCACTTCATTATTTCTTTATTTTTCTCTCTTTTCCATTGGTCATTTTCTTATAATAATATCTTCTATTACCATTTTTTTTTTACATTATGATATTTTGTGGTAAATTGAAAAATTAATTTACTTATTGAATGTATTAGAGTAATTAGATGGTATTTTAGATTTTGGGTTTGGGTACAGAAATTTAATATCAAACATCCTTTGAGAATGTTCCAAAAATTATTGTTTTTAAGGGATATTTTCAACTGGGGTTGTCCAAATAATATTCATAAATTTTGTCATTTTCCTTGAGTCTAATGTTTTTTTATATTTCCTTTTTTTTTTAATTTTGGAAAAATTTTATTCTTTTTCCTTGCACATCTTTTATCCCATTGTGTCCATCTTATTGAATTCTTTAAAAAAAAAAATTACTAACAAGGACAACACACACCCTTATACAAAAATTTTCATGTCATTCCATGTGAGTCCCATGTGAATGATGACAAGAAGGAGCCTTCTTATCAATTTATTTTTCTTTAAAAAAAAGACACATAATATAAATATTCCTAATATATATTAAAAAAATCAACTTAAAAAATATTTTCTTTTCTTTTCCCATCTCAAATGTATCTTCATGATACACCAAAAGATCCCATCAATCAAATTATGTTATATATATAATTCGGGTTTCATTATTTTATATTCAAATTTCATTTACTTCATATTTAAGTCTATATTCCTATTATATATTAAAAATACTAACTCAAAAAATATTTTCTTTTCTTTTTCCCATCTCAAGTGTATTTTAATGATATACCAAAAGGTCCCATCAATCATACTATGTCATATATACACTTCGAATTTCATTATTTTATATTTGAGTTTATATCTTGTTTCTATTTATTTTTACTTTTATCTTACTTTTTTTATAACTAAGGCTTTATATATATATATATATATATATATATATATATATTTGTCAATATCTTTAACAAACCAAATTTATGGTACACTAGATAAGGATTTAAAGTTGGGCATTCGATTTAGTAGATTAATCAAGTGGAGCCCCTACAAGGAATTTTTTCTACTTTTCAGTGCTGCTGATCAGGCTGCTCTTGAACTTATTTTAAAGGTTATGAGAATTAGTGATAAGGACCACATGGCCGGTCCCAACTCTCCCACTTGATTCCTGGGGCCAAGTTTACAAAAATACAAACACAAAAGAATATTGAATGTGAAGTGTTGTTAGCGACGTTTCGTCCAATAATAGAGGCCTTCGTGTCTCTTCCGATCAGGTGGATTGCCAACCTTACACTCTTCTCTTGTTATCATTTTGTGTATTGGAGGGCATGTTTCTATTATTTAAATCCTTTCTCTATTTGCCCATCTTTTCACTAAAAGTAGTTGATGAGCAGTTGGGAAGACTTGGGATTTTTTCAAAAGCTGGTAACAAATACTAGTTATAGTCTTCGAACCCATCATTTTCTTCACCTATATGCAGATCTTCAAATGGGTTTTCCTAGAAATCGGTCTCTGCCACTGGGTTCTACTCCTTTCAATATCTGGATTTGTTCACCAGAAGGTTGATTAGCTGACATACTCAACAGGCTCCTCGGATTTGGCTTTGTCTCTTGTCCTAGTCCTCTTCTCCACCCACAGAGGCTTCTTCTCATCAAGCGGGCTTCTGAATGATGGTGATGCCATTTAGAATGAGTTTCTGGGTGTCCAGTGTGGTCTGGATGGCTCTCACATTCTGGGTTTCTTCATGCATGATTGTAGCCACTGAGGTGGCCAGTTCTCTCAGAACCCAACCCTTCTACATGCCTTACTATTGATCATGGCACTGCCCATTCAAATTTGAGGTTTGTTTCTACTACTTGTATGAATGTTTTGGGAGATTGGGTTTTTTATAGGAGTGGATTTGTTTGAATAACTGTCAAAGGACAACGAGTAAACACTCTTGACTCCCAATCTCAGATTTTGCCTTGTACAAATCCTCTGTAAGTGAAGTATAAATTTGTAGCATATATAGAGTAATTAATTGAGGTGTCTTTGCTAGCTCCAATTATCAGCTTCATATGGTATCAGAGCACTAGCCTTCTTTCTCATATCTCTTTCTTCTATCTTTATTGATCATGTGGGAAGAGGTGTCTGACAGCACTCCAAGCAGAACTGTTATTTCAATTAATCAAGACTTTAATCTCTACAACTACCCCCTCTTAAGAAGTTTGGAACAAACTTGCCAAACCCAATGATGATAGATTCAGAATCAGAGTCTTGCAGCTCAAAGATCATCTCTCCCGTATCATGAGAGGAACCAAATGTGTGGCAGTTAGCCTCTTTTCACACCCTTTTCCTTGATATTCGCAGAAACACAGTTGAAGCACTTTTTTAAGCTCATATTCAAACGTGAAATGATTTTCTTTAAAAATGTCCAAAAAGAAGCAGAACAAATAAAAATGGCAGGGGATGTTTGCTAATTGTTTTCAAAAACAATTTCAAAATGATAACAATTTTTTAAGACTATTCTCTAATTTTTGTATAATAAAAGTTTGTTTGGAAACTTAAAATGTTTTTTTTTACCTATTTTTAATATTTTAAAATATGTTTTCAAAATATTTTTTATATCTAATATTTTATTTTTAATTATTCTATATATTTGAATAATTATTTTTTAAAATAATAAAAAATAATTAAAAATGTTATCTGAAAACACCCTGATTTTTCTTTTTAAGAAGAGAAATAAAAAAATAATTTTTTTTATTGTCAAACCGTATTTTCTGTATTTTTGTTCTAAAAAACAAAAAATTGTTCTAAAAAACAATTTTCAAATAAGCTTTTAGAGACTAACAACGTATTTGATAGTAATTTTTTTATTTTAAATGTTTTTAAGGGAAGTCTCCTCATCAAGTGTTTTTTATCAAAAACCATTACTGGTATTTTTTTTAAATGTTTTCTAAATTTTTCCAAACACTTGATTTTTCTTCCAAGCGATATTTTATACTAGAAGTGTTATTAAGACCATATTTTATACTAGAAGTGTTTTTAAGACCACCATCAAATAAACTCTAAGAATTAGTTTGACAATATTTTTATTTTAAATGCTTTTAATGGTACTATTTTCTTTAAAAATATTTTTAAAAAGATCACTTATCAAGTGCTTTTCCACAAAACACCATAAATATTTTTAAAATTTTTTAAAAGTACTTTCGAAATTTTGTCAAACTTTTTATTTTTCTTCAAAAATACTTTTTATATTAAAAGTGTTTTCTCCAAAAGCACGAGAGCGATGGTTTAAAAAGGCTAATTTCATTACTTCTCCTGATATTTTGGCTAAAATAAACCTAGTCACTATTGATTAGAAATTTTATCAAATATCTTTCGTAATTCTTTTCAGATGTTATTTTCACTCATTTTCTCTCTTGTTCAAAATTAAATAAAAAAATTGATAAAATTTTAAACCTGTAAAGACTAGATGTATTTAGTCAAATATAAGAGATAATTGAAATCGACCTTAATTTAAAAGTGGTGTAATCATGACAACTACCCTTAAGAATATTTGAACCTCTTTCAAGCCTTGAAAATGAATACAAAAATTGATGTCTTACTAACAAATGGGACTTGGGAACTTAGAGCTCATTTGTTAATGCTTTTTAAAAGTGTTTTTATCCTTAAAAACACTTTAAAATGTTTTTAACCTAAAAAATAGGTAATAATGTTTTAAAAAATATTTTTAAAGATTTAGAAAAATACTTGAAGTGTTTTTTAGGAAAACACTTGGGAGGTGTTTAAAAAAAAACACTTAAAAAAATTTCAAATATTTCTAAAATTCTAAGAGTGTTTCCGCTACCCTTCTTTCCTTTTCAGCTACCCTTCTTTCCTTTTCACTCTCTTCAAAATTTTTTGAAAATTTTTCACCAATAACTGGAGAACGAATATCCAGAAAATAATTTTGAGATTTTGTAGAATCTCATTAGAAATCACTGCAAGCTTATCATGCGATAAGCTTAATGACATCAATTTTTAATTTCTTGTGTACTCAACATTGTTTCTATTTTCATAATCATAAAAATAATTTTTTTAAGTTTTTTTTTTCTAACAATATGAATGTTTATATATTTTTTGTAATAAATTTTATTTATTTATTATATATATATATATATTTGTAATGAGCATCCTTTTTAATAATTTATTAATTTTAAAAACGTTTTTGAACTTATGCAACATATTGTTAAAACCACTATTAAAATTACTTTTTCATATTCTCATAAAAGCATCTTTGACAGAAGTGTTATAAAATGTAACACTTCCAATAAAAAATACTTCTAGCAGAAGTGCTGCCAAGCGGGCTCTTATTTCGCCTGTAGCCACTTAACATGTCATTGATAGTAGCATTGAAAGGTATAAAGAGTGCCTTATTGCCAAAGGCTTCCATCATCAATTAGGCTGGATTTTCAAGCCACAATCAATCAATCTAATGATGAAACCCAAGAATACCCAATTAATTATTCCTCTTATAGTCTACAAAATAGTTCGTCCCAAGGTATCAATAATGCATTCTTGCAAGGCATCTAATCAAATGATCCAAAACATCTCCGTCCTGTCATGAAAGCCATATATGCCCATCACCAAGCACTGTGGGCTTGGTACCAAGAATCGAGCCACGTTCTTCTCGACTCCAAAGACAAGACGCCTCATTATTCATGGACAAAGCCAGAGACCTGGCAATCAATCTCTTCATTTACATCTATGACATCTATGTTGGAATTTTTATGTGTGGACTTACATAATTAATTTGATAATATCATAAATCAGTGTTAATTTATGTTTTTGCATTGTGGTCCATAATGGGACTGGACACAAATTATTGCTTGATTTTTTATGGGCTCACCCTAATTCACTTGACTGGCCCATTAAGTCAAGTCGTCCAACTAAAGTGTGTAATGTGCAATATATATATATATATATATATATATATGTATTTATTTGTATATATATATATAGAGGTGTGTGTGCTTTTGGAGGGGGACCACTCTCTCTTTTGTTCTCTTTGAAGAACACTCCCGGCCACACACGCACACACCCCACTTTGGACTAAATTTTGGGGATTAAAGGGAAGAGCTCATTGATCGTTCATCCTCGGAGCATCACGCACCCGGAAAGCAGATTATTGGACATCAAAGGTAGCAGAAATGGCTTCCCAAAGCACGAACCAAGGTAACGGATTGAATTTTGCTGTTAAATGCATGCTTAATTTGTCAACATGTGATCCTATGAAATTTAAATTCTCATCAATTGGTATCAGAGCCAACATGGATGACATTTGAGCTGCAATTTTGGGTTAATTTTTAGGTTTCCCGTTTCCTGTGGTGGAAGCCATTTTTTTTGGATTTTTATTTCTCGTTTGATGTTGATTCTCTGTTTTCAAGCCCGATTGTTGTTGGAAACTTGTAGAGAATGTTGTTTGGAGCAAAACCCATCAAATTTTGTGATTTTTGGAGCTCATTTGATGATATTTCGAAAATTAGGGCTTGTTTGGTTCTTGCTATTATGCGGTTTTTTGTGCAATTTTTGGGTTTGGATTGAAGGTTTGATGTTTTAGGATGGAAATCTATGTATTTTTGACGAAAAATGCGTGAAATTTTGGGCGGAAAAATTTTTTTTTTCTTCTCCAGAACCAGGTCGTGCTCAGCTGGAGAAGAAGATGAATAGTGACGTGATGACGTCATCATGACGTCATAAAAAAAAAAAAAAAACCAAATTTTTTTTTTTTTTTTTTTGTTGCCTTGGTATTCTTGGATTGATTGTGCATATGCTAGAATTATTATGCATTTGTTAAATTTGCCTTCATTGGGACAATTATTATTATTATTGTTCTTTATGGTATAAGTTTTCCTTATATTAATAATGTTGTCCTATGTCAATTTTGTTAAATATTTCAATTTATTGAGGCAATGAAGCACACTTGTGTGATTGCCTATAGCAATTCCAAGTGTGTCAAATTGTGAAAATTAAGATATTTTGAATTTTATTCATGACAATAGTGAACATATGTGTGGTTGCCTATCGTGATCCTATATGTGTCAAATTGTCTTTGTTGAGATATTTTATCTCCCTCTTTTGATTGTTTTATTATTGTGATAACTAAGGTCCATACGGGTATTGTGATTGTCCTATCGATGATTATAATATTTGGTAGGATGCTTGGATTGGTGAAGGAAATTAATTTTATATTATGAATCGTACTAATTTTCTTTGCCCTTTCGGTAATAAAATTAGTGCATCTTGGTTGTGATATTTAATTGGTTGTCCTTACCGCCGTGGAATTTTCAAAATTCCAAGCTGTTGCTAAATTGAGAAATTCTGGAAACTAGCAAATGCATGATTTTGTAGTAACATGCATATTGCTTAATTTTGCTATTTTCCAGTTACTAGCAATCCTGGTATTACTCTGCAACTGTCTGCCATCAAACCTCTTACTGGAATAATTTTGAGGAATGTTTTGAGTCTTTCAATGTGCATATGACTATGCACATTTTGGACTGGGCTTTGAGAGTTGATAAGCCAAGTAAATTTGAGTTCTTCCATATTGTGGCACAATCGCCTAGGTCATATTTCTAGGCAAAGATTAGAGAGATTGGTTAGAGATGGATATGGTGAGGTGCATGTTGTCTAGTTCCTCCTTACCAGAATTTCTGTGGGGTGAAGCCTTAAGGACTGCGGCATATATTTTGAATAAAGTGCCCAGTAAGTCTGTGCCTAAGACACCTTATGTGCCATGCGCAGCGGAAGCGTTGGTCAGGCCCTATAACCCACAGTCAAAGAAACTTGATCCTAAAACCATCAGTGGTTTCTTTGTTGGTTATTGCATTGGATCAAGGGGTTCCAGATTTTATTGTCCATCTCATACCACCAGGATCATTGAGTTAGACAGGGTTGTATATTTTGAAGATGTGAGCTCTGTTGATGAGAGATCTAGTGGTATCTGAAGTTTGATAGTATTATCACCCAAAATGGTTTTAAAGAAAATACAGTTGACAGATGCATATATTTGAGGGTCAGTGGGAGTAGTTACATATTTCTTGTTTTATATGTTGATGATATACTACTCGCATCAAATGATCCTGACTTGTTGATTGAGACAAAGCACATGTTGTCAACCCATTTTGACATGAAGGATCTTGGTGAGGCTTCTTATGTCTTGGACATAAAGATTCTTCGTGATAGGGCTAATGGAGTGCTTAAATTGTCTCAAAGAGCCTATATTGAAAAGATATTGAAGAGGTTCAATATGCACAACTGTAAATCTACTAAAGCGCCAATTGTGAAGGGTGATAAATTTTCAAAGGCTCAGTGTCCTCAAAATGATGATGAGAAAGAGGAAATGAAGACCATTCCTTATTCATCTGTGGTGGGCAGCCTTATGTATGCTCAAGTATGTACACGCCCTGATATTGCTTTTGTTGTGGGCATGTTGGGAAGGTACTTGAGCAATCCTGGGAGTCAACATTGAAAAGCAGCTAAGAAGGTCCTTAGGTATTTGCAAGGAACTAAGGACTTAATGTTGACATATCAGCGCACCAGCTTACTTGATGTAGTTGGGTTTTGTGATGCTGATTTTGCTGGCTGCATAGATGATAAGAAATCCACTACGGGCTATATTTTTATGATGGCAGGAGGAGCTGTATCTTGGAAAAGTGTCAAGCAGACACTTACAGCATCCTCAACTATGGAGGCAGAGTATGTGGCATGTTATGAGGCTTGTTGTCATGCTATGTGGATGCGAAATTTTATTTCAGCTTTAGGAGTTGTTGACTCCATTTCTAGACCGCTGAAATTATTTTGTGATAATTCCGCAGCTGTTGCTTTCTCCAAGAACACCAGGAGTATTTCTCTCTCCAAACATATTGATGTAAAGTTCTATTTTGTTAAGGAGAAAGTGGCAGAGTCTCTTATTGATATTGAACACATGTCCACAAAAAGTATGTTGGCGGATCCATTAACAAAAGGCTTACCCATAATTGTGTTTCAGGAACATGTATCTCAAATGGGGTTGTTGGAAGCCTAGGTTGTATTAAGTTAGTGGGAGCCATTTTTTGGTATTGTAATACTATGTTATTGTTGAAAGGATTGCTATTATTGTACATTTCCCTATGAATCAAGCAATGAAGCATATATGATTGCTTTTGATTATTTATTTCTGATGAGATTCTATGGGACATTGATTTATGATTATGTGTATGTTGTAATGTTTGATTATGTAGTCCAAGTGGGAGATTGTTGGAATTTTTATGTGTGGACTTACATAATTAATTTGATAATATCATAAATCAGTGTTAATTTATGTTTTTGCATTGTGGTCCATAATGGGACTGGACACAAATTATTGCTTGATTTTTTATGGGCTCACCCTAATTCACTTGACTGGCCCATTAAGTCAAGTCGTCCAACTAAAGTGTGTAATGTGCAATATATATATATATATATATATATATATATATATATATATATGTATGTATTTATTTGTATATATATATATAGAGGTGTGTGTGCTTTTGGAGGGGGACCACTCTCTCTTTTGTTCTCTTTGAAGAACACTCCCGGCCACACACGCACACACCCCACTTTGGACTGAATTTTGGGGATTAAAGGGAAGAGCTCATTGATCGTTCATCCTCGGAGCATCACGCACCCGGAAAGCAGATTATTGGACATCAAAGGTAGCAGAAATGGCTTCCCAAAGCACGAACCAAGGTAACGGATTGAATTTTGCTGTTAAATGCATGCTTAATTTGTCAACATGTGATCCTATGAAATTTAAATTCTCATCAATCTAATAACAAGAGCTAATCCAATGGATTGCAACGCTTCCTTAATCCTCTTACTTGTAAGTTTTCACTTAAAAGATCTTTACATTCTTTATTACTTTCTTGGAATTTTAAGGTTATATTTAGAAAGTGTTTTTAAAAACACTATTGTAAAACTGTTTTAAGAAATTATTCTTAAATGTTTTGTAGAATTGAGAATTTGAAATATTTTTAATTTGTTTTCTATATTTTTGAATATGTTTTAAAAATAACTTTTATTTATAGTGTTTTTTATTATTATTTTTCATAATTGTATAATTATTTTTAAAAATAAATGAAAATAATTAAAAAAATATTTTCTCTCAATCGTATAAATATTATCCATTTTACACCTAAATAAGCTTTATCGACTTTGAAACACATATACAAAGTTAAGAAGAACTTATATTTATATAATTTCAAGAATTTTATCTCACATCGAATAAGGGAGAAAATTTTAAAGACTATATAAGTATGAACTCTTCTTTAACTTTGTAAATATATTTTGAAGTCGTAACCTAAAACGGATAATATTTAAAATAACATTTTTTTTGTACTTCTATAGTGACCTATTTTTAAGTCAACTCTTTTAACACACTAAGGAAAGGATTGTGATTAATAATATTTAATATTTAATAATTTAAGATAATTTTAAGTTAAATTGTACTTGACTCAGTAAACTAATTCATCAAATTTACTTTTAATCTTAGGGTATAATATTAAGTTATTCTATTAACAATACTTAACACATTTGAAACAATTTTGTATTTTTAGGTTTTGCTAGAAGGCAAAACTAAACCGATATAAAATTTTTCAAATGATACTATTATATTATAAAAGTTTTATTAAATATAAAAAATTTTCCCAAAAAAAGTCAAAATAAAACTTTTACAAGAAGTAACATTGTTCTAATTTTTGTTTTAAATTCTTTTCAAGCCTTAAATTCTTTAAACAAAATTAGTCATACAAACATAAAAAAAAATTATTGACTTAAATTAACAAGGCTTAGCTTCTTAAAAAGGTCTTAACTTTTTAAATTAACATAAAAATTCTTTCAAAGGTCTTAACTTCTTAAAAATCAACACAAACAAGGCTTTAATTTACCTAGTAACTTAAATTAAGTCATTAAATCAATAACCTTTTATTAAACTTAAAGGGTCTAAATACACTTTACCCCTCAATTTTTAGGGTCTTTTACACTTTACCCTCTTATATTCAAAACCCAACACTCCCCCCCCCCCCCCCCCCCCCCAAATAGTTAAAAATCAATATTTTATCCCCAATTACAAACTTTCCATAAAATTATAAAAGGGATTAGTTTAGCCAAGTGGGTTGATACTCATGAGGAAAAGGAGACAAGTTGCTTGGTCAAAATATACAAACAATATAGTAAAATTGTTGCATGTTTTCCAATAATTATAGAAGCATCAATGTTATATAGGAACAATATAAATGCTATTGCACATTTTTATGAGGCAGCCTAGTAACTTGGACAAGTAAGAAGAAATTTGTTGTTGCAAGAAGTAGTGTTGAGGTATATTTTAGATCTTTAACACAAGGGACATGTGAGCTCATGTTGTTGCGAAGGTTGAAGAACGAATTGAAACTACAAAGTGAGAATCCAATGTTGTTATATTTTGTCAAGAGATTAACAATTAACATTCCTCACAACCCAACTCATCATGATCAAACAAAACACATTGAAGTTTATTGACATTTTATCAAGGAGAAGTTAGAAGAAAGATTAATCTTTCTCTCATAAAGGGACTTCCTTAAGTGAACATTGAATGCTTGATCACCAAACTAGGCATGATTAATATCCGTGCACCAACTTGAAGGGAAGTGTTAAAGAATTTGAATCCTTATGGAGATAAAATCCGTCTTTTGAAGAATTAGCCGGTAGTTCATTTGTAATTAAAACTACAATAAATTATTTGAATAGAATTTGTCAGATAGTTTCCCATTTCTTTCTACTTTCTTTACTTTGGTAGGTTCTCTAATTGTATAGAGGACTTTTTCTCTTCTTTACCATACAAATGAATATACAAGTAAAATTAATCTATCGATTTTTTCAATTGGTGAAGAAATTTTTTCTTTCTACTTTAACATCCATTTTTGTGAAACTCATTTTAATGTAGACTCTTTTCTTTAGAATTTTTTCTATTGTATTTTGTAAAATATTTTTTTTTAAAAAAATTATACTTTATTACCTCACATTATGTATAAAATTTTTTAGTTAATTAATTTTATTTTTATAATTAAAATTTTGAAGTTAAACCGAGTGTTATATAAATGTTTCATGTTAGTTTATCTTTAATGGAAGGTAATTAACTATTTAGAAAAGTTTTAATATTTATATTTGGAAATAAATTATTGTTTCATTGATGTAGAATAAAATAATAATATTTTTTTATAGTTTCATGTAACAAAACTAAAAAAAAAAAATCTATTTTAGTTTATTTATTAAAATTATATTAAATAAAATTTAAATTTTAATTAATTTATATTGAAATTGAATTTCTTTCAAAACAAAGTTATGCATTTTTAGTTATCTATTATAACAAAATTAAAATTTCAAATAAACTCTACTTAATTCATTTATAAAAACTAATTTTAAATAAATTCTAATTAATTCATTTATAAAAATTAATTTTTTATTATTAAAGTTATGTAATACATTATTTAACTATATATGTTCTATAATATTTTATTTCTTTTTCTATTGCAATCTTTTACTCTAATTTATTTTCCTTGATTTTGTTATTAGATAATACTAAAAAGAAAATACTATATTTATTATTGAAAAATTTGAGGAAAATAAATTAGAAAAAAGAAAAGAAAAGAAAAGAAATTGGTGAATAAAACTTTCTTAATTGAAATTGTTGAAAATTTTGAGATGAATAAAATTAAATTATTAATAAAAACAATTTCCCAAAAATATCAAGAAAATTATTTTCAAATTTGTAATTTTAAAATTAAAATTTTTTAACACTTGAGTTTCAGCACCACCACGAACTGAAATGTCACTAATAATAACAAATTTATTATTTAGAAGTAATTTTTTTTTTCAAATATTAAATTATTGATGTTTTAGGGATTTGTGAGACTTTCCATAGTAGATTTTGAGTAAAATTTTTTTTTGAAATGATTATAAGTAGAAAATTAAAATTTTGGATGATTGTAAAAAGTAAATTTCTAATACTAAAAAAATTTATTATTCAAATGAGAAAAAAATTATTTTTAAATATTAAATTATTAATATTTTACGAATTTGATTTCTAATAAATTAAAATTTTATATAATTATGAATGAATAAAAATATATTAAAATAATAATTTTAAAATTTTGTTTGATAGTGATTTTAGTAAATATTTAAAATTTTTTTAATATATAAAAAGATTAAAAGTTTTAAGTGTTCCAAAAATTAGAAATATTTTCTAAAAATATTTTGTTTTTATTTTTAATTCTGTGAAAATAAAAAAATAAGCACCGTTTATCGTTATGTCGTCCAATTTCTTAATTATCATCACTTTCATTGTGAGTTATGACAGCAAAAACACTGCACACTATTAGGGTTTATGCTCTGATGCTTTCTTTCCCACTTTTTGTCCTTAGGGGCTAGGTTTAGGGTTAGGGTTTTGGATTTCTCATCCTCGATCTTCTGCGTATCTACATCTTCGCTGCTTTGACCTCTTTTGGAAACAATGATGTACGGTGATCCTCAACAGCAGATGCAGCAGCAGCAGCAGATGCAGCAGCAGCAGCAGATGCATCAGCAACAGCAGATGCATCAGCAGCAACAGCAGATACACCAGCAACAGCAGATGCAGCAGCAGCAGCAAGGCGGAGACTTTCACAGGGGCCCACTGCCCCCACCACCGTCTCAACCACAACCACCGCAATCGCAACTGCCACCTCCTCCGCCGATGATGCGCCAGCCCTCGGCTTCTTCCACCAATCTCGCCCCCGAGTATCACCATCCATCCGCTCCTCCTTATGACGGTATGGTTTTTCACATTGTTCATGTTTCTGCTGTTTTCTTGGTTCGGTTTGCTGAGAATGTCGAGGAAATTAGTAGAAAAATTGCACTTTGGGTGTTCCATTTTTATCTCTACTTTCCGCGGTGTAAAGAAAATTTTGAATTGTACTCGAATTTTTGACAAAATATGAATGACATATGTGTCTGATATTCCGAATTATTTTGGATAATTATGGACTGAGAACACTGCTTTCTTACTTTTCCCCCTCTTTCTCTGGATATCTATTTCTTTTATTACTTTTAATTTCCTGGTGTTATTTTCTTGAATGACTCCTGAATCAAGATTTGTTCTGCAGCAGGTGAGTTCTGAATCTAAATTTGTGACTGAGCTACTCCTAGTGGTTGTATTAGACAATGAGTCAAAGTAGCTTTTGTTTTCTTAGGCATTTTGATATTCTTCGTGGGGAAACAAAAATTTTCAAATTATTCCCTCTTGATTTTTTTTAAGCGAACCAGAAAAGATGGAATATATATTGTAGGCTTCATTAATTTGTAATAGGCCAAATTACTCTGAACGATTGAATGAAAAGACAGGTTTTATGAACTTAAACTACATCACTTTTTCTACTTCCAAACTCACTTCAGAATTTGTCTGTTTTTCTCCATAGATTTTCCATAATTTTCATCTAAGTGTTTGTCTTATTTTTCATAATAATTTCCAGAAATCAGTCCTCTGCTGAATTATTGTGAATCCTAAATTACTTACTGTGCTTCAAAGTGCATATCCTTGTGGAGTTGAGCAAGTGTGGTCTTTGTTCTTGCTTCTTAGAAACTACTAAAATTTTACGGCACTCAAGCATGCAAGTTTTAGAATGGTTAAGTTGCCATTACTTTTCCTTCTTGTTTTGGATTGGTCAAGTTTTGCTAATGTTTCTTTCATTTATAAATGGTTAGTACAGCTCATGCCGATAGTTTTGCTGCAAAAAGAATGAGAAAGCTGGCCCAAAGAAGAGCAGTTGATTATACTAGCACTGTTGTACGATACATGCAGGTAACTGTTTCTACCCTTTTGGACTTATGTCACTAGTCTTTCTTCAAATATATATTCAATCATTTTTTTTTTTCTGATATTGTGGTAAGAAACAAGATATTTCTTGAAATTGCTACAATTTCATATTGGATATGTCTTTCATCTGTAAGGTTCATGGAGTGCCCCTTTACCTGATATTGGCTTCATTGTTGTTGGAAGAAAATGAAACAGAAAATGGACCAGAATTTTTCTTTCTTTTTCATTCTTTGTTTGTTTGTAGCACATAAATTGTACCTTGCAATTCTACTTTATCTAGATGCATTTTGAACTTCACTGATGTGGCTTTCTGTGGATAATTCCTTTTACATCATTCTGCCTTTTCAGAATCTTTAGTTTGCACCAAGCACTTCCCATGGGTGTTGTTGTTGGTCCATAAGTGAAACATGCTCCTGCCATCTTGCTAATTCTGCTTTCTTATTACCTACCATGCTAGACTCTTTGATGTGCAAATCCATTGGCATGACTAGAGCTTTGAGTTGTTCCTTCTCTTGGATACCCTGTGTAGCTAGTCAGACTGCAGATGGTTTGGCCTTCCTTTTTAGGTGCCTTTATTAATCCTTATTTTGCCCATTAAAAAAACAAAAGAATTCCTTTGTCATCATTATGTTTTGATACGGTCCATGTTTCGGAAGGATGGGTCATTCTCCCATGTTGTTGGATTGTTTGTTTCTGATTAGAAAAGGTTTTGAAACAGCGATCATCAAACATGAAACTGCCATAATATCTCAATTGACCATGGTTGCTAGGGATGATGTTATTAGCTTGTGTCCAAGATTACTCTGTATAATATTTTTCTTATTGAGGCAATGGAGTGTTAGTGCTATTATGGTTGATAGGGGCAAGGTGTAAGTCTTGAGGCGGAATGGGGTGTAAGCCTCAATTAAAGGAAAAAACCTTTAAAAAATTAAATTCACATAAAAATAGAGAATAAGAAAACCATTAAATTCAAGAAAACTCATTGTTTTTCATAAAAGTTTCCAATTTAGTTCATCTTTCCCTCTTCCAAAATGCAACTCTGTCTCATGAGTCATGGTTTGACGAAATTACTCATCACTCCTGAGCATCACCATCATTAACACTAGTGGGATCATGTAAGGAATCTTTATTATATCTAATTGATTTATCATCCTCTCTATCAATATCAATTTCCACCCATGTTTCTTTTCATCCACCAATTGCAGCATCATAGGTTTAAGCTTTAAGCAAAGCAGTGGCTATAAGGAGGCATCATTGCGATTCTAGCTGTGATTCTGAAGACTCTTGCAGCAAAGTAGTTCTCCTCTGGAAGTAAGAACCCAGCACCCAGGACCCAGGACCCAACAGCCAAGAAGTCTTCTCTTCTCCTTCTAAATATCTTTCCTTTCCCCCTCTTATTTTTTTATTATTTAAAATCAACCTAAGAAATTGATCTAAGACCCAGAAATTTACCCAAGATCTAAGCCCATGACTCAAAACTTACAAAATAGAATAAAAAAGCCTAAAAACATTAAAAATCCATTGGATATGGAGGCCCAAGAAGAACAAATACTCATAAAAGTGCCATCATATCTGAGGCTTAAGCCTCAAGGTTGTGTGCCTTGGTAGGGTGAGGCTTAATCCTCAACTACAGACTTAAGTCTCACCATTATTTCTTAATGCTTCCTCAAGGCATAAAATCCTTTTAAAACACCATGGGCAACTTAACTGGCACATGAGTGGTCCTAGGCTCATCTAATAGGCTAGTATAGCTAGTATTGTATTATATTGTAGGCTACCATCGATGGTACTTCATCATATTTTAGCTTTATGCTTTCTGTTGTTTCATTTATTACAGTGTTGGCAAGCATGTGGGAAGGTGATTGGAGGCACTTGCATGCATTGAGAACATTTTTTTTTTTAAAAAAAAAAAAAAATTAGAAAGAAGCTATTCATTGATATGGATTTTGAAAACAAGCAAAGGATGAGAAATCCTTCCAAGAATACGAAGGGTCCAATAACAAGGAAATACTTGGCAGGAGTGACAATGTAGCTACATTGAAGGATGAGACAATAAAATGCATTGAGAATTTGTAAAGCAATTGGAAGATGGTGAGGAAGAAAATCATGATTGGGATGATTTTCATTTTTTCTATTTCTCTAGGGCTAAGTTTTTGCAGCCTAGCCCACGTACACAGGGAGTATAGGGGTGGTAGTATCATCCTTATATTTATGAGTCTCAGCTCTGTTGAATTCTTTCTTTTTGCATGTGGTGGCTCTTTTGTTTTTGTCTTATAAGCGTGGCACTGTTTTACCTCTGTATAAATTTAATTTACGTTGTTTGTGCTTGGGGTTTGGCCCTTCTTTTTCTTTATTACTTTATCATTTCTTATGTGTTGCAAAGAGAAGGAAAAGTGACTGATTCTGAAAATTTGAAATATATGACCTGTGAATTCCTGAATATTTGTAGTCAGATCACCATTAATAAGTAAAGACATTGTTCTGGTTTCCTAGTGAAGGCAAGCATCAAATATTGGAATCCTTAAATCAACTTTTTTCATAGATAGATAGGAGAAATATCTGGACGGTCACATGCCAAAGAAAACAGCAAAGATGAAGAGCCCTACATAATGGATTAAGTGAGAAAAGAAAATCAAAATTCTTTTGCCCAAAAAACAAAAATAAATAAATAAATAAAATCTACATGGGAAAGCCTCTGGTCTACAGAAAAAAAAAGGTCCAAATGAAAGTTATCCTTCAGCTACAAGATTGGATTTTCTTCCTCCTGACAGATTCCTCTGCCAGTTTCTTCCAACACTATGGAAACAAACATTAGCATTGTCTTCCTTAAAAAATGGAGGCACCCACTGAACAGAAAAAGTGAAGACAGTAAGGTCCAAAGTTCTCCAGCTTCCCAACAGTTGATAAGATCGTGGTTTGTTGACTGCTGACTTTTTTTGTGCAAGCACCACCAATGAATCATGTGAAACCTTGCTGCATCAAGTGGTTAATGGTGAGGACTTCCCTGAGCTACCTCCATGCATAAAATTCCACTATGGAGGGAACCACTGGCACCCATACCTCGTAAGCTGGGGACTTTCTGCTGCCCCTTCTGCTTGATTCCAGAAACAGTGACTTAAAAGTGAATCTTTCATCCCTACCAAGTCTTCATCTGATTGTATCTTCTTTGTTTCCGAGTATTGCTTGTCATAGAGTATACCCATAAGCTTCACCAATGCCTCTAATTATTACTCTTGTGAGATTGAAATAAAAGCATGGAACCTATAAATATCAGTCATAGACCTAGCCAAATCCCATGTGATCTCCACAAAGGCATCGAAGTCAGATGATTTGCTAAAAAAGCTTGGAAATGACCCTTTAAGGAGAACCCCTAACCAAATTCCCAGTTGGACTGGTCTCTCACCTCCTTGGAGCACTAATTGCCCACCTCCACCTTGAACTTGCCTATTACAACCTCTTTCCAAAAGCTCTTCCCCTCTCTTGCAAACCCTATGAATCTCAAAAAGTTACTATCCTAAAAGAAAAAAAAAAAAAATCTTGTTGTATAGCGGAGGTTTTTAGTATTTAGATCAGGTTTGTATTTTTGTGGGAAGGATTCCTCATCCTTCTCATGAACTCTTTTATATGTAATTAATTCATCTCTTGTTTCTGATAAAAAGAAAAAAAGAAGAAAAAAAATTAAAAGCTACGGGTAATAATTCTGATTCAGCTTTAAGACAAGCATATATATATATATATATATATAATTATTATTGTTTTTGCTTTTTTTTAATTATAACTAAAGAGCCACTTGGAAGGAGACCATTGAGCATTGACACTTCCACAATGGCTTAGATGCAGATTTTGGAGCAAATTTATCTCAAAGAGATTCATAAACAGGGTTGCAGTGGTAACTATTGGTACATCTTTAAATAACTCAATCCTACAATCCATGATCACCATTGACATTCTATATATTAATAAATTGATTTTCATTCAGTCTGATTAAGTCTATCATATTTGGTGATCATGTTTCATCAGTCATTAATTTTTATGGATTTTGGTGGTAGTATTTTCATCAGTCAAGGTTTTATGGATACTCTTTCCCTGTCTTATTGAGTTTCTTACAATATACATACATATATACATATATATATATATATATATATATATATATATATATATATATATATTTAGAAACAAACAAATGTATTAAATTAAGGATAGAGAAATACAAAAGAAGGTTGAGGAATTCTCCCAAAATACAACAAACTAATAAAAAAGTATGCTGAAGCATCCAAAGTACTAAGTAAACCTATACAACGATAATGTACCACAAGGGAACTTATAAGAAAAAAAGTAAAGCACCACAAGGGAATATACAAAAAACAACTCATAGCTCTAGTATTTGACTAGTATAGTTTCTTACTATATTTTTGACCCCTACAATTTAATTTCTTTGCCATCGAAAGAAAATCATGCACTGGTCCTTACTTTGGTCTCTTTTCATTTTCAGGTGCATCCATGTTTCGTTTGAAGCTTGTCTTCACCTGTCCTGTTTTCTTTTAAAGTTTCTATTGGAGTTTGAATAACTTGTAGTGTTTGTTTAATATTTTCTGCAGATTCGCATGTGGCAACGAGATTCAAGGGACAGGACAGTATTGCAACCTACCCCAGCTGCAGCAATTGATGTTAGTTCATACATTTTACGCATATTCCATCTTTGCTTCTGATGTTGACATGGTGGAAGATGGAAGTAGTTTAATTTTTATGATGTATTGTTTTCTCATGTGTTCCGTTTATGATCTGAGCTGCATTGATTCGAAGATGGAAGTAGTTTAATTTTTATGATGTATTGTGATCTCGTGTGTTCCATTTATGATCTGAGCTGCATTGATTCGAAGATGGAAGTAGTTTAATTTTTATGATGTATTGTTTTCTCGTGTGTTCCGTTTATGATCTGAGCTGCATTGATTCATTTCCTGGAT
The DNA here is from genome assembly GCF_030704535.1 of Vitis vinifera. Taxonomy (NCBI): domain Eukaryota; kingdom Viridiplantae; phylum Streptophyta; class Magnoliopsida; order Vitales; family Vitaceae; genus Vitis; species Vitis vinifera. The sequence continues at coordinate 23,753,926 of NC_081817.1, forward strand.
CTTTTGCATCTTCTGCCTAAAAAAAACAGAACTTTCATGTATTGAAATTCAAGATTTGGGGCTGCTTGATATCACAATCCAATTCTGAACACAGAAATTTTCCATAATAATCAGGGTAATTACATTTTCACTGAAAGGGTTGAAAAATTCAATTTGAGACTGCTAACTTGTTTCTGAAAATTGAACTCTCTTCCTTTCTATGATTCTGAATTATAAAATCTAAGTTGTCTTTGCCTAAGTTTATGAGCCAAATGACAAACTGACCCTTTCAACAGCTTGAAGTCGTCACTCTCACAAAGTTATAGCTAAAGAATTTAGTACCAAACTTTCAGTTTATCAGAAAAAGGGTGTTTGGTAAACCGAATTAATTGCTTAATGAATTAATTTATGTCATTAACCAAATCAATATATTTGATAAAATAACTTAATATTGCAACTTAAGGTTAAAAATGACTTAAAAGTAATAAGTTAAAATAGATAATTTTTTCTAAATCCTAATTGTCATTTGTCTTACTAGTTCATGTTTTTTTCTTCCATGTTTCTCTCATAAACTCATAACTTAATATCAGTGAGGATAGTCATGTCAATTTAATAGTTTAGAAAAACCTTGAAGTGTTTTTTTCCAACCAACTTTAACGCTTCCAAAAAAAAAAAAAAGAGGTAAATGATGAATTATAGGTTGATAATTTGAGTATAATTTAACTTAAAATCATTTTAAGTTACTAAACATTAAGTGTTAAGTTTTACCAAACACCACCGTATTATCTTACCTCAATATGCTAATTACTTGTTTCGCAGTGAAATGTTTGTCATCAGTATGATTTTCTTTCTGGTGTTGCCTTAAATGTTTCTTTTGTGTTTTTGTTGGTGCAGTTGTTGCCAGCAGTTGCTTATTCAGATAATCCATCCACAAGTTTTGCTGCAAAGTTTGTTCATACATCTTTAAACAAAAATCGTTGTTCAATTAATCGAGTTCTGGTGAGTTCATTGGAATTTGATGTTCTTGAATATGTATGTTGCTTAATTTTTCTTCTCTTATTTGAGATGTTATCCATATCCTGTTTACTTCATTTGAGGTATTTTGTTGTGGCATTTTGTAATTATTTATGTTCCTGTTTGCAGGTTCAAGTTAAAATATTTTGATCCTTCTAAGCAAGAAATATATATTTTTAATTCTGATGCCACTTAATTTGCAGGATTTTTTAATTCTAATTGCCCGTCAATGCTAGGATTCAATCCATAGCCCATGTTTATATGGTTGAAACAAAAAATCTGGAAGAGTGTGAGTTAGATGTTAGAATTCATCCAAACAAGTTAACTTTTGACACATGCTTTCTGGACTCAGATCAATTACATGGTGGGCCAATGACAAAGGTCTATAAGACATCTAATAAAATAAAGGGTCTATAAGCAATCAGACTGTTAAAATTCATGCAATCAAACTTATTTTTGGCACTGACCAAAAAAGATTCATCTAATACTGGGTCTTCATGAATGTATGCTTGCACTGTGTGCCTTTGGCAGTTATTGGAATCGTCTTTTCCCTTGTGAGGTTTTGATGAGTCACAGTTTTAATTTGAAATTGAGTGGTTAGGTAGCAGTGTGAGGAGAGGAGACAAAGGAAAGGGATTATCTTTGAAATTGACCAGTTAGATAGGGATTTGATGGGGTGGAACCAAAGACAATGGTTTTTTTGGCTTAATGCTTGTTAGTGTGTTGATTTGATAATATCATCATGCAGACGACCTTTAGAAATTGGTTGTATAATATATTCAATTGGGCCCAGATTCTCTGTTTTAGTTAGATACTCAGATGGATTAGATTTATAATGGAATTCTTTTTTTTTTCTTTTCTTTTTCTTTTTTGGGTTTCTATTAAGTAAATGTTTGGTTTTCATTCTCTTTTGTCAAATGGTTTTTAGTTAGTGTGGAATAATTTAAGCAAACTGATATTTTGTTTTAAAATTTTTTATTGTTATGTCACTGAATTAGTATGTACTGAAGTGTTATCCTTTCAATGCATTCTGACCCTTGCTTTCTGTCACAGTGGACTCCTACTGGGAGACGTCTTATCACAGGCTCGCAAAGTGGGGAATTTACTCTTTGGAACGGACAGTCATTTAATTTTGAAATGATTCTTCAGGTATGCCGTTGTATAAGTAAACTTTCCATTTCTAGTTAGCAAAGAAATTGATTTTCCTTCTGGGGTGTTTGGTGTTGGGTAGGGTTGGTTTTCCTTGTTCTCTGTGTTTCTGCCTTGGCACATTTTGTATGCTATGTGTGTACACTGTTGCATCCTTTCCTAGGGCTTTTAATATATTCTTGCTTTTTACCTATCAAAAGAAAAAAAAGAAAAAAAAAAGAAGCGAAATTAATATAGTTTGCAATGTTTCTTAAATGTAGGCTCATGATCAAGCAATCAGGTCTATGGTATGGAGTCATAATGAGAACTGGATGGTTACTGGTGATGATGGGGGCTCAATAAAGTAAGCATCTATCTTATGCAGCCACTTTGGTTCAATATTCTTTTTCAAAATTCCATTGAGTGAAAATTTTTTTTGTTTGATGTGCTCATGCTTACGGGGGATGCTTATTAGGTATTGGCAAAACAACATGAATAATGTAAAGGCGAATAAATCTGCTCATAAAGAATCAGTTCGTGACTTAAGGTATATATTTATGCATGTTTCTAGCTAAATATTCTTCATGAAGCTTTTCATAATTAAGTTTTACCTTTTTGACCAGCTTCTGTCGGACAGATTTAAAGTTCTGTTCCTGCTCTGATGATACTACTGTTAAAGTTTGGGACTTTGCTCGGTGCCAGGAGGACCGTTCACTATCTGGTAATGTGCCTTGAAAGCTTGATATCTGAGGATGAGCTTGCTGTTCCCAATCTTTGTTTGACATCAATAACATTTTTTTTTCAATCAGTTGGTTGTGTTATTGACATATTGTCTGATATCATGTACTATGGAAATGATATGATAGTGTGCCTCTTTGTTTGTTTGAACTAAATTCCAAAGCATGGTCAGTTATGCTTCTTGTTTGATGTTGTCAGCAAGAAATTAGTGGAAATGGACCTGATATTTTGGTCAAGTTTTTAGTTCTTCATGTTGACATTTAGACATGTGGTTTTCAAACTTGGTTGACTTATTTGGGATTTGCTAGTGGAGAATTGGTTTGGGTTATTAGGCTTGAATGTTTGTTAGCTGGCTTGTTGTGCATGAGAAATTACCTTTCAAAAGGGGTTGCCTTAATCCTGTGCATATTGGTCAATTTAGCCATTCGGTCTTAGTATTCCAAACTCCAGAATTTGTGGTTAGGATATTAGATAAGCTTATGATCAATTTACCATTGGATGGCTAAACCAATCAGATCTATTTGGGGATGTGTCTATGCTCAACTTTTGGCATTTAGACTTTGGTGATGTGGCTGTGTTCTTCTTGTTATGTTGTGTAGAATATCATAGAGACTCGTTAGAGTTCAATAAAGAGGGATCTGGTTGAGAAATTTTCTCCTCTGATGTAAATCATTTTATTTTCATTAGACAGCATTGATCTAGGAGTATATGAAAACATGATATTATCTACAAAAGGGGCTGGTAAAAATCCTTCCCTTATAGCAATTAGGGAGAAATTCTTAAAAACAGATTAAAAAGAAGACAGATTATAATAGGCAAGCCACTAACAAAACTTGAGTACTTTTTACCCTTTGGGATAGGATCTTCTATATTTATTTCGTCCAATGTAGTCCAAAACAGCAGATAATCTCATTTCAGTTGAAACTGTTGTAAACCAGTGAAACAGAAAGAAAAGTGGCTTACTTCCACACTGGATGTCCTCCCTAAATCTAACTTGTCCCTAGTCCTTAGGCTCCTTACACCAATTCTTTACCCTAATTAATTTATGCTAGACCTTGAGACACTACTGCATACTAAACAATTGAAGCAACAATGTCCTTGCTATGACACCTTATATGCCTAATATGTTACTTTTCACTATTATGAGCCTTAATAGAGTTTCTTGCGAACCTCCATGGTAATTTTCATAGCAAAGTAGTGTTGACAATAAGAGGCAAAGTTCTTATTGAGTTATCAACTTTCCTAAAAGGTAAAGCTATTAGGATTTGGGCCCATAATGTATATCATGCTCTAACAACCTCCTTCACATGTGACTCCATACGCACTTGTAACTCCATACCCACACGTGGAGAGATAGATAGATGGAGAAATAAAAAATTTGTGATCACAAATATAGAAAGAAATAGGTGGGGGAAGGACCTGAACTCAAGATCTTTTGCTCACTGGAGTCCTAATATCATGTTGAGTTATCAATTTTTCTAAAAGCTTAAGTCGTTAGGATTTGGGCCCTAGTGATTCTAGTCCTCCTTGATATTCTTTCAAAGTTGATCATAATACACAAAATGGTACCTAAACAACTTCATTTGACAATAACAATTATATATGCAGCTGAGGAAGAAGAGCTGTCAATCCAAAGACTTAAGAATTCTTTTGTATATTTCCTTTGGTCAGAGATGAAACTGTTTATAAAAGATGGTCCTTTGACTTTAGTTGATTTTATTGATTGGGTGGGAACCCGTTGAGGGTGGGGTTCGGGCTGCACCTCCGGCCTTGGCATCCAGCTAGGGAGTGGGGGGTGTTTTCTTCTTTGTAATCTTTAAGCCGCTGCTTTGGTGGTTTTTTTAATTCAATTTTATTCTTTACTTATCAGAAAAAAAACAGTTATATATGCAGCTAAGGTCTCAGCCCTGTTAGAAGGGTTGAAAGACTACTTTGGGTGTTAATGATTTGCTAGTGGAAGGGCACTCAGCTATTGCATTCCCATTCATTTCTCAGGGAAAAAGAGAGCGCTGGAGGCTGAATATGTTTATTTACAAAATTATAGACATGTCAAGGTTTTGGGATGTTTTTTTCATAGGTTTCTATGTATTGGCAAGCCAAGTAGCAGACCAGATTTTTTTTTTTTTGATAGGTAAAATAAGAATTAAATTAAAAGCACTTGAAAGTAGCAGACTAGTTATTGAATCCTGGATCCTTGTGTTTAGAGATATTTGTTGGGGACTTTTTTTTTTTTTTGATAGATAAACGCACAGAAATATATTAAAAAGGGGGCATGAAAGGCGACCTAGAGTATACAGGGAGTATACAAGCATCACCTACAAAAACCGGAAACAAAAAGGACAAACCCTTACCAGACCTCAACAAGAACCCAACCAGTCCACAAAATTAAACAGATATTTGTTGGGGACTTTATGCCTCCCTGAGCTGCATTTCATTCTAATCTTTGGTTGGACCTATCCGAGTTCCTACCTAAGTGTAATACTCTTTTTTCTTCATTGTATTCTTTCCTTTTATCTTGAAGGATACCTCATCCTTCTTGTAATTACTCTCTTTTTTTTATCTCCCTTGCTGCTGCCTCCTCACAACACTCCCACATAGCTGCAAGCCCCTGCCAAAAAGGGGGATGGTTACGTGTCTTGGGTTGAGAAATAAAGACACAAAGAGGTGAGCAAACTTGCAGATAGATTTTTGTCCCTTCTTTTGGAGGATAATTTTTCTTTAAGGATCCCTACCTCCAACCGAAACTGCTGATCACGGACCAATGGCATGCCCATGTAGGTGGAAGGAAACTTATCCACCTTGAGTTTTTGGTTGAGTCCAAGCTTGAATTTTGGGATCCTATCCTTCCTGAAAAGCTTACTGTCAATGAGATTAATTGTTAATTGTATTGAAGGATCCTTTACTGAATTTGAGGCTTATCATCCTAGCATTGGGTTGAGTAAGTCCAATAATATAGAAAAGGGTAAGCTAACTATCTTCTTCACCACCGGAGATCAGAAAGGAATTGAGAGGAACATGTTACATTGTTTTTTTTGAACAGATTCTTTCTTGTGAATTGGATGGATTCTTCTTGTCTCATAATATATACTGTATGTTCTGTGGAGGGGAATTTAGGGGGGTTGCATTCCATTGATTTTGGGTAGTTGGTATTTCTTGTGAGTTATATGGAGCCTCTTGTCCTGAAATGTATGCCACAGGGTTCGAGAGTTCATTTAATGTCTTCCATTATATCTTTTTGTCCCCTTTTTTTTTTTTTTTCATTTGGATGATATGAGAAAATTACTCATTACTGCTTGGAGAATTGCTTCTTTGCTAAGTCCTTCACAGTACATGGGATTTGATGTCTATATTATTGGTGGCATAAGTGATTAAACAGTGCATGAAGTAACCTAAGAGTTCTGTGTACATGTTTTAAACTCAGGCAGGCCATGGTTGGGATGTGAAGAGTGTTGATTGGCACCCTACAAAGTCCTTGCTAGTTTCAGGTGTGTACTTGTACACCTTTCTTTAAACTTCTTTGTTGAAATCTTACTGCAAGATGCAGATCCATACTCATATTCAATTGAATTGTCCTCTACGTAGGTGGGAAAGACAACCTTGTGAAACTTTGGGATGCTAAAACAGGAAGAGAGCTTTGTTCATTGTGAGTGCTTTTCCTTTCTTTTCTTTTCTTTTCTTTTTGGAGCAAAACTATTTTAGTTTGTGAGTCAAATTATTTTGAGAAATTGTAAATCTCTTTTGCAGTCATGGCCATAAAAACACTGTGCTCTGTGTCAAATGGAATCAAAATGGTAACTGGGTGCTAACTGCTTCAAAAGATCAAATCATCAAGGTAAGTAACTTAGCTTTTTCTGAGGCTATCTTTCCAAATTGAAAGGATTTGAATTTGGACGCTTCTCTCTCTCTCTCTTTTTTAGGATGCTTATGCATTATTTCACTCTGCTTTTACAGCTTTATGACATAAGGGCTATGAAGGAGCTTGAATCCTTCCGTGGGCATCGGAAGGATGTGACTGGTTAGTGACAACACTTCTCAAAAACTTTTATGCCTTATATGTGATGTATAATGTTGACGGTTGTTATGCACTTTTTATTTGTCTCTACTGATGCATGTGAAAATAAAATGACATCTGAAGAAAAACTCAGATGAATATATTGTCTCTTTTTCGCTTGCCTAAGCTAGTTGCAAAAAGGCTCGAAAAACTTCAAAGGGATTTTCTTTGGGGAGGGGGAAGCACGGAAAGAAAAATCCATCTAATCAATTGGGAGGTGTGGTGTGTACCCAAAAGGAGAGTGGGGGTCTAGGTATTCGGAAAATTGATCTCTTGAATAAGGCCCTATTGGGTAAATGGATTTGGCGGTTCGCCTTTGAGGAAGCATTCCTTTGGAGGAAGGTGATTGGGGTGAAGTATGGCCAAGTGGGATTTGGTTGGAGAACAAAGGAGGCCCGCGGAACGTTTGGGGTGGGGGTTTGGAGGGATATCTTGAAGGAGTCGTCTTGGTGTTGGGATAATATAGAGTTCAAAGTGGGAAAGGGGACTAAGGTTAGTTTCTGGACTGACCATTGGTGCGGAAATGAGGTGCTGTCCCAAGCTTTTCCCCAGTTGTTTGCTTTGGCGGCCCAAAGGAATGCCTCGGTAAATGAGATGTGAGATTCTAGTCTTGGTCAAGGAGGTTGGAACATAAGACTCTCTAGAAACTCTAATGATTGGGAGCTGGACGCCTTAGGAGAGCTGTTGCATATGTTGAGCGATTTGAGGATTTCTCTTGAAGAGGACTCAATGACTTGGAAAGGAGGGGGACACGGCCGCTTTCGGATTAGAGATGCCTACAAGTTGTTGACAGGGCCTAATGTCATTACCTTCCCGAAAAAGAGCATTTATGATAATTCCTAACTAGCTGATTGCTGATTTTCTAGAGCTGATTGCTGACTTACATATTTTGCATTTTCTAACCAATCTATAATGAGACTGACTTTGTAGCTCATAAAAAAAATATTAGATCCAGGGAAATTTAAAAAATGTAATCCTTGGATCAGTAAAGAAAGCTGGAAAAGAAAAATAAGATTGAACAAGTTAATCTAGGTTGTACATGTCGCTGAAAATATCCAGGAATAAAGATGATAAAGAGAGGTCTCCTATGAAATTCGCTAAAAAGAAAAAAAGGGAAAAAGCAGCATGTTATGATGACATTCAGACCTTATGTAAAAGTAATTTGAGACTGGAATTCTATACTAATCTGTCCCAGAAAACTCACAATTGGGAAAATCCTAGTGAAAGTAGAGACTAGGAAAGGAAATGATATTCAGCCACTGTTAATAGAAGTTCTGATTAGTCACAAATGAGATGTATCTGTGTAAATACAAAATGTTTTTTATGTTATAAGTCCATGAGCTATGGTGCTTAGGACTCAAATATTTTTATGTTGGTGACCAGTTCCAGGAGTAAAGACAGCAAGGAAGGGCATCTCCTACCAATATTCATAGGAAAAAGAATTACTTATGATATGCCTGTGACTTGAAATTAAAACCTGGTCCAAAAGTAACTTTGAAAACCTGATTCCAGGAAAAAATCCTTGTCGAAGTAGTAAACATATATTTTAAGGCAAGACTCAATATTTGTTTATGCTTTGGGTTGGCCTTTGGGCGCCCTTTTTTATTAATATATTAATTTTCTGTGTCTTTACCCATCAAGAAAAAAAAATTTTGTTTATATTTACTGTCATTTATATTTTTGAAAGGATTTCTCATCCTTCACTTGTACTTGAAAATTCATATCAATGAATTGTTTATTTTTTATTTAAGAAAAAAAATATCTCATGTCCTTTAAGGTTACTATGAAATTGTTTGGGAATTGTAAACAGTTTTTTGTTCTTAAAAATAGAAAATTGTTTTCCAAACTTGAAACATATTTGGTAATTTTTGAACAGATAACAGTTTCTTGAGAACTTGTTATTAAAATAGGATTGTTTTTGAGAGTACATTCTAATTGTTTTTACTTATGTTTTGAGGGTTATTTAAAAAATAATTGCATAGATATGGAGAATGATTGAAAATAAAGCATTACAAATAAATGTCATTTTTAAGAAATATATGGAAACACAGAAAATAGGTTGAGAATATTCCAAGTTCCCAAACAAACTTTTGTCATTAAAAACATTAGATAACTATTTTTAATTGTTTTTTTAATAACCGAGAAACCTTTCATGGTTAAGTCCTTCAAACTAATTTAAAATTTTTTTCCATAAATTGTTCTCACAAACATTCCAAAATAGGCTCCATGTTTTCCCTTGAAGTTGTTTTACTACTCCAAACCATATTTGGCGTGAGAAAGATGGAGTGCTTTATTTATTTATTTTTTTGATAGGTAAATTTTTGTCCCCATTGGGGCTTGAACTTGGAACGTGAACGTCCCACAAACCCTCCCCATCTCTTTACCACTTGAGCCAGGCCTCAAGGGCGATGCAATGCTTTATAAGAAGACAATAACAACTTTTAGTCACCTGCCATGTATCTTTACTTGTCAAAACTATCTCTATGCAGGCACCATTTGCTGCAGCTTTTTTGGATTGCCTGAAAGCTCTTTTTGACTGCTGAAGCAGTTAGCATATATGTTACACAAAAGCACTTTAAAGCAAAAAAGTCTGACTCTTGGAGCTGCAAAGCTCCTCGCAATGAAGTTGGGGGCTATATGCTTTTGCAAAAGTGCTATAGGAGGACGTTTCAGAATTTAAGGCCCTGATTGGGAACAGTTTTTTGAAACAGTTTTTTTTGTTCTTTAGATATATAAAAAGAAAAAAAAAAAAAGGAAAACACATTTAACAACCAGAAAATGGAAAACAAGGCGTTTTTAGAGAACATTTTTTAGTAGTTTTCACTTGTTTTCTGAGGGCTATTTTAAAAATAAAGTACTACATATAAAAGTTACTTTTAAAATATATTTGAAAATATAGAAAACATGTTAAAAATATTTCAAATTCTCAAACTGATGTTTGTTCTACAAAACATGAGAGAACAATTTTCAACAACTGTTTTTAAGGACCGTTTTTTTAAAATGTCTCCCATTTGGAGGCTAAGTTTTTTTCCCTGATTAAATATGAATGTCTTTTTTAGGGAAACACCTTATTGGAAGTTACAGCGCAACTAGACAAGCCTATAGACTAGTCACCTTCAGGGCGCTACTTGAATCAGAGTTGACTATGGATTGAATCAAAATATGGAAGAGGATTTGAGTAGACATGGCCAAGTATTTGTAATAAGACACTTTAAGAGTGATCTTCAAATTATGTGACTAGGAGATTGGCATAGGTCTTAGTGTCTTATCATCAAAAGCAAAAAAAATCAAAGTAAAATAAATTTTGCATGCTGATGCTAGTGATACAAGGGATATCTGATGGGTATGCGTGAATTGTTTCATAGTTTGAGTTACTTCACACTTAAAATAGGATCTAAAATGTTTGATATTTTTCTGTATTTTCCCTAGACTGTGAATATAGCATTCATGGTTACATTTTTTGCTACCACATCTGAATGATCAAAAGAAATTATTTCTGGGATATTGGGTTGCAGAAATAGGTGTCTCTAAATAAATAGCAATATCATAGTAACCGTGTCTTCAAGTTTGAGAGTGTGGTTAGATTGTGGATAAATGTTATGTGAGACTCCTTCATTATGCTTTAACCGTGGACAGTTGTTTTACCTAATGAATTTAGTGCTAAATTGTAGCTGGACAATTTCCTGATGGTAATTCAATGTAACTCTTGTTTCCAATGTTTGCAGCATTGGCTTGGCATCCATTTCATGAAGACTATTTTGTAAGTGGAAGTTTTGATGGATCCATTTTCCATTGGCTAGTCGGGTAATTTCTCTTCCTGATCAAGGATATTCTTTTTAGTCATGGATAAAATTAAAAAGATGATTTGTACTCATTAATGTATCAGTTCATTTTCTCTTGTTTGTTTGCCTCTTCCATACCTCCGTTTCTTTTATGCATCAAACCCTTTTTCATGTGGAACCACTCATATTCTTCGGTTGTTTCCTGGGCAAAACATGGAACAATCTACAGCAGAAATAAATGTAAATAAAGGCCGCCGACTGTTGCCATGTATTTATTTAATCTAATTGACACTGATATGGATTGATTGATCAGAATTGGGATTGGATTTAGAAGTAAGTGATGCTTTATGGAGCACATATTTTACATTTATTTTATTGGCTTTGGTTTCTTTATCAGAATATATGGTATTAGAATATGGTGGTTTTGGCTTTGAGTTCTTTATTGAATATGCATTGCTCAGTCGATTATATTATCTGATTTCTAGGAACATATCATAATGAATGGAACAAAACCAATTGACATTCTAATAAGATGACCATAGTCATAGTGGATTAAAAGGCATAAGACAAACCCTTGAAATGAAAAGAATTATGAAGTTCTAAGATAAAACCTAAAGGGACTAGCCCCAACCCCTCCTCTAAGACCTCTGATTTGCTATTTTTTGCATCTAAAAGTTGCACCTAGTCCTTGACTGTATTATGTCTTATCCTCAAGTTAAAATGGGCTTATGGATTCTATTTTCATGGTGGATGTTATTGATATCATTCCTTACTGCATGTTTATAACTGCTTTCAGGTCTTGTATCTCATTTCCAAATACATTCTTGTGATTTACAGGCATGAAACCCCCCAGGTTGAAATTCCTGGTGCCCACGATAATAGTGTTTGGGACCTTGCCTGGCATCCTATAGGGTATATTCTTTGCAGGTAAGCTCTGAACTGATTATTCTTGTCATTTGTGGTTACCTTGTGTCATTTTTACTGCATTTTCAGTGTGATATTTAGAGATGCTGCTTTTGGAAGATTTGTTTTCTACTCATAAGTGTTGAACTTTTAACATCTCTTTTACAGTGGCCCTTTTTTGCCAACACGTTTGAGATTTGGCCATAAATCATTCAATTGATATTCCAATTTTATGAATTGTTGTTTTTTCTTTCTTTTCCAAAGAAATGTATTTATTTAGAAAATCAATTTGTTTATAACCTGCTGTTGCTTAACTGCTGGTGGGTAAACATTCACATCTAGCATAGGGCGCTTTGTTTCTGTTAATGTAATTTTATTTGGAGGATTCTGACTCAAAATTCGGTTGACCGTTTCCATTGGCTTTCAATAAATTTCCATTCATGAAGATGGTAACTGACTATCAAAAAAATTAATCAAGGATCAGAAACTTGCTGGGGCTATCTCACTAGTTGGGTCCAATTTAGACTGCTTTAATTAGTCATGAGAACATCATTCTGAGAGAGGTTGTTGATAAGAACTCCATGTATACAAAGAAAAGAGCATGTAAATTTAGTAAGTTTGTTTGACATTATTAGTACTGCATGCTAGGTAACCTTTTGGTAGAGTTTAAGACAAGGAGACCTTGACTTCCTGCAGTGTCCAAAAAATCTGGTTTAGAATCTTGGTCTATTTTTCCGAATGTTGTATATTTGATTTTTTTCTATTTTCCAAGATGTTTATTCTGCTACCATCATCCTGTGGTTAAGGGATCAAATTTTTTTGGTTCCCACTGTAAGATAGAATCACAAAATCATCTGATAAAAAACATGAAGACTATATCTAGCTCAAAGTATGACTAGAGTTTGAATTATGAATTATGTTCATAGTGGCCTGTACCTCCTTGTTTTGTTTAGTTTTGAATTTTATTTTTTCAAATGCAATTTCAAATTTGTTATTGGTAAAAGGAGGATCAATGATTGGTAATTGTCAAGACAGTTATAGTGATTGGTTGGAGGATCTTTTATTGGATGTTATGGGCTTTGCTGGGGACTTGGACTATAAGATGAAAAGCTTTTTGGTCACTTACTAGGGTCTCAGATAGGGAACTGGTTTTAATTTCAAAGATTTGGTATTCCCTTGGTGCAAGGGTGGAGGAACAACTGAGTTCCTTAGAAATACTGCACTGTGGCCAATCTTCCTACTTACTTGAGTCTCAGTTCCATGTTTCTGCTTTTGTGGTTAAGAGACTGAGGAGTTGTCTCAGGGATTTCTGACAGGTTCAGATGATTGGTTAAATATTGATGAACTGTGATAATTCTCTTCCTGTGTAAACAATTGGATTTTGGGGATCTGGCTAATCATTCCTTTTAGGAAAGTTCTTGTTTGGGAAGTGGCATTGCAGATTCAACTCAGAGTAGACAGCTTTTTGGATAAGTCATTTGCTTTAAATACATTACTTGTGAGGTTGAGATCTTAGTTAGGTTGAAATGCTTTTCGATTTACTTGTATGGGAAATGTCATGCTACTAGACAATGAAGTCAATAGTTACTCATGATTTTAGGTTGGGAAAGTCAGAAGTGCTTACTAGGTTGGTGGTGAGCAAAGAGGTCCCTAAAGAATATGCTTCTTACTCATTTTTCTGTTTCTACTAACTGGAGATGGTGGCTTTCCATTGGAACAGGAGAATGTAGTTTCCTGTGTTGTGAACCATGGTTCACGTGGCCTGCGGAGAGATAAGTTCTTGATCTTGTCTCTATGATTGATGATCAGCCCTATACATAGTTTGCAGTTCAAATATCTTTGTCACAATCTTCTTTTTTGGACTAAGTGTGATACAACATTCCTTCCTATTCACAGTTCTTGTGATTTGTGGTTTCTTCCATTTTAAGGCCTGTTAATTTGAAATGTTTAATTTTCAAGTTCTATCAATTGCTGTGCTGTTCCGGCTTTACTTTCCTGTATAGCATCTAATGGTTGCTTTTATTCAGTCTATGTAGCATTATTGTGGTAGACAATGCATGGAAGTTTTAAGTTCTTCTGTGTTAATCTCTATTGTGCTTAGGCCACTCCTCAAGTTACTAAACTTCTAGTTTCTCATGCAGTGGAAGCAATGATCATACAACGAAATTTTGGTGTAGAAATAGGCCAGGAGATACCGTTCGTGATAAATTCAACATGGGGCACAACCAAGGTGGTTATTATATTCTCCTGATCACTTCATGGTATTTCTTTTAAGCCAAGTTCAAATTCTCTACAGTTCAACTTGTTGGATTCTATAACCAAATGGATTATGCTCAGGAGTATTTTTTACTCTGGAGATCCACTTGAATATCCCATATATCTTCTGCTTTGGTTTGTGTAGTTCCTACAAACTTCTATGCGTTGAACTGTAAAGTATTTGAAATTGTTAAAATCGTTATTCAGAACTGGAATTTTATTATTTTTAAGTTCATTAATCTGTGCTAGGTTATGGTGATCAAAACCCTGCACTTGGTGGTCGCATGCCTGGTAATTTCCCGGTACCTGAAACCCCAACAACTCCGGGTCCATTTGCAGCTGGATTGACCCGAAACGAGGGAACCATTCCAGGTGTTGGAGTTGCAATGCCATTAACTATCCCATCTCTTGATACATCAGCTCAAGGAGAGCAGAAGCAGCCTCTTCCTGTTTCAATTCCTTTAGGGGCACCTCCTCTTCCGCCTGGTCCTCACCCATCCCTTCTTGCGGCCAACCAGCAGCAGGCATATCAACAAAATCCTCCTCAAATGCCACAACACCACCAGGCACTCCCACAGCAAATGCCGCCTTTGCCTCTGCAGCCACCAAATATGTCACAGCTACAGCCTCCTTCCCATTTACCCCTGCTACCACATCCTCACTTACCTCGCCCTCCCCAGTTGCCCCCAATGGGCATGCCTTCAAATATTCCGTCTTCTATGCCAGGATCCTTGCCCATGCCTTCAATGCCCACATCACTTCCACTGCAGATGCCTGCTCCAATGGTACTAAGCTGTGTGCAACTCTAATTTTTATTTAATTTTGTATGATATTTTCTCTTGGACTGGGCTACCTTTGACTGCTTAGTTTTTCTGCTTTTATGGTCAATGTGACTCTAAGGTTCAGTTCCTATGATGTATCAGGAATTTGTTCTTTTTCCTTGTTGTGGCCACCCGTTGGCTACATATCTTGATCAATTGGCATGTTGAGCACATATCTCGTACACAAACATTGTCATGCCATATTTGTATGCCATATCCTGTACCAAAACTCTAATTTTTATTTATTTTTATCTAATTTTGTATGCTATTTTTCTCTTGGGCAGGGTTAACTTTGATTGCTCAGTTTTTATGCTTTTATGGTCAATGTGACTCCACGGTTCCTATGATGTATCGGGGATTTGTTCTTTTTCTTTGTTGTGGCCACCTGTTGGCTATGTCTTGATCAATTGGCATGTTGAGCACATATCTTGTACCCAAACATTATCATGCCATATTTGACACGTATTTCATTTACATTTGAAGTGTGCATGTGACATAGCTTTTCAGTGAAATGGAGGACATGCTCCTCCATATTGTGCTCATGCCAGCTGCTGTTGAAAACTGTATAGTGAAGAAGTGGAGGTAAATCAAACATTTTTCAGTTAAGCGCCCTTTATGCAGAGGGACATGCTCGGCCTTTCATGAAAGAGTGTGTAATTTTCTAGTGAAATGTGCTAGTTTAGGGCCCCAATTTGGGCATAGTTACTGATTGCCTTTTTAAATTTAAATTTGTTTAATTATTTATTTTTTAAATAACAAAAAGGTCAATGGCAGAAAATATGTTTGGTGAGGCTCTATAGTTTTCTTCTTTTAAGAGATGAGTATTGAAATTGAAAGTTTATGGAACAAAAACTTAATGTTTCTAGGGGCAAAAAGAGAAATAAAAAAAACATGTAATCCAAGTGGCAATGCATGTGACTTACTTGAGTTGTTGTTCATTGATGATACTTTAGTCTTCTGTGAGCCTTCTCTAGATCAATTGACTTATTAGAGTTGGTTACTTATGTGGTTTGAGGCAATGTCAATGTTTAGGGTAAAAAAGTGAGCTGATTTGTATAGGGAGAGTGGAGAATTTAGAAGAGTTGGCTCCAGAGTTTGGTTGCAAGATTGGTGAGCTCCAGTCTTCTTACTTAGGCCTTCCCTTGGGTGCTCAGTTTAACTTTGTGGCAGTTTGGGAATGTGTGGAGGAGAGGTTTTAAAAAGGATTATCATTATGGAAAAGACGATATATTTCCAAAGGGACTAGGCTTACCCTAATCTGTAGTAGTCTCTCTAGCATGCCAATTTGTTTTATGTTCTTATTTTGTATTCCTAGGAAAGTCAGACTGAGGGTGGAATAAATTCAA
Source organism: Vitis vinifera (assembly GCF_030704535.1). Lineage (NCBI taxonomy): Eukaryota > Viridiplantae > Streptophyta > Magnoliopsida > Vitales > Vitaceae > Vitis > Vitis vinifera. The sequence goes on from NC_081817.1 coordinate 23,769,944, forward strand.
AAGGATCTTCTTTGGGGAGGAGGGACCCTTGAGTGGAAACCTCATTTAGTAAGATGATCTATTGTCTGCTAAAAAAAAGAAAGGGTGGTTTGGGGTGGCCTAGGGGTTAGGAATTTGTTGTTCCTAAACAAGATCTTCCTGTGCAAATGGAGTTAGTGTTTTGCAAAGGAGAGGGTGGCACTCTTGCAAAGTGAAAGAGAGGTGGTATGAGGTAGGGTTGTGGAAAGTCATCATGAAAGATTGGGATATTTTGAGGTGTAGTATGACCTTTTCTGTGCGTAAAGAGAGGAGGGTGAGATTTTGGAAGGATAAGTGGTGTGGTGATAAACTATTGTGCACTTCTTTTCCCTCCTTATTTGCTATTGCTTCGTCCAAGGAGGCTTGGATGGAGGATGTTTGGAACCATTCAGCTGAAGGGGGAGTATGGGCCCCCCTCTTTTCTAGGCGGCTCAATGATTGGGAGGTGGTTTTTGTGGAGTGTTTCTTTCAGAGATTGCAAGGGAGGAGGGTATGTTGATGATCAGGTGACTGAGACAAAGTCAAAGGATGAGAAATTTACTGTCAAATCCCTCTACAAGGCTTTAGAGCTGAAGAGACAAGGCGCTTCCCAACAGGTATAATTTGGAACTCATGGGTGCCATCGAGGGTGGGTTTCTTTGCTTAGGAGGCTATGTGGGATAAGGTCTTAACCTTGGATCATATTCGGAGGAGAGGGTGACCATTGGCTAATAGATGCTTCCTATCTGTTAATCACATCCTCTTGCACTATGATGGGGCAAGGGATTTATGGCATTTATCTCTATTTGAGGTGTGATGGGTCCTCCCTGCCTTAGTTAGAGAGACTTTGTTTAGTTGGCATGGGTCTTTTGTGGGCAAAAAGCGGAAAAAGGTGTGGCGGATAGCTCTCTTATGTCTTTTGTGGACAATTTGGAAGGAAATAAACAATAGGGCATTCAAGAATGAGGGGCGATTGGTCTAAGGGCTTAAACTTTCTTCCCTTTGTAATCTTTGCACATGAGCTAAGGTGTATTCAGTTTCATGTCCTTCCACCATTGATTTTGTGGATTTGTTGGGCTTTGCTTGAGTGCTGTTTTTTGTTATTCCCTTTTGTTGGTGGCGCTTTTTGGTGCCCGTTGTATACTTTCTATGTACTTTGGGGAACTTTTCTAGAGTGCTTCTTTTTAATATACTCCTTTTTGTTTATCAAAAAAAAATAAAATGTGGCAATGCATATGATATTGTGTTTCTTATAGTGTAAAAAAAATTTACTTGGGCTCAAGTCTCCAACATCTCTAGGATGCATTCCAATCCTTTTTTCCTCGACAACTACTCTGTTTTGTTAGTCGAAGAGGCCGAATTTTATTACCCCAACTCTGGAAATTAGTGTTGTTGGCCCTCTCCTTTTTTGCTCCCCCCACTCTCTCTCTTTCTCTCTGGGGTTTCATTTGTATATGGCCTGCCATAGTTCCTTGTTTGATGTTTATTTTTATTCTTGAATGATCTGTGTGTGTGCGCACGCACATGTGTGGTGTGTGTTGTGCAGGGATTGCCATAATTTCTTTATTTTCCATTTGTTTTATTCTTGAATGATCTGAATGGTCCCATGCTCTTAACAACAAAATCAATGCAGATTTTAAAATCAATAATGGTTCATATGGCCACTTGATGTCCGTTATAATTTTTGAAATTTTATAAAGTCTAATACCTTGAGTTTTCTGGTCAAGTTACTTCCATATCCAAATAGCTTGCAGAAATATTGGTATCATATTTGCATAACCTGTGCATGCTTGCTCCTTTGTAATCTCATCTGTGTGTCAATCTAAAATTATTTTATGATTTAGTAGCAATTTAGTAGCTCTTTTGTTTGTTTGTTTGTTTGTGTTTCAATTTTTTTTTATCAGTATGCATGTTTTTTATTTTTTATATTTTTTACAACATATAACCAACATGATTGCCAAATGTGTTTCCTATTTTATGAACTGGAAACAAAAACTCAAAACAACTTATTTCCTGCTACAAAATAGCAAAATTAGCAAGTGAACCAAATTCAAGCTTTGCCTTGGGTGGTTCAGTGATTGAAAACCGTCCATCTTGTAAAATGGTGGATCAGAAACGATCCTTGCTCTTTCCATTCTATAAAAGATTTTTAGTGTTTGCTAACCTAAGTATATTTCTGAGTTCAGGGGATGCAAGGTGCAATGAATCAGATGGGTCCCCCAATGCCGCAAGGCCATTTTATGGGCATGAATCCAATGCATGCAGGATCCTTACCCACTGGTGGTGTACCTCCTCCCATTGGAAGTTTCCAGGGTGGGGCTCAAATGTATGCACCAGGTGGTTCATTCAACCGAGCTCCAGCTGGACAAATGCCAATGATGCCCGGGCTGAATCCCTACCAGGTGAGATGGACTTTCATTTATTGGTGTTAGAAACTGTTTTACCTTTCATTCTTGGCAAGTAGAGATAGCTACTATCAGCTGGCTGAATTTTTTTTTTTTTTTTTGGTAGCTAGTGTGAGTTTTATCATATTTGTTTCTTATCCTTAGACTCTTTGAATGTAGTATTTTTACCAAAAAGGAAAAATTTTTGGTAGCTAGGACAAGTCATTCTTCATCCTTTAAACTGTTTGAATGACATCTACTGGTAGTGGTAATTTTTAAATGTGGAAAACTTGGAAAACCATGCAGTTCACACACAAAACCATGTGAAATGAGATCTGTTAAGACAATCCATGTGCTACTGACTGATTCTTTTCATGCAATCCTCTTCTTGTCATGCATTTATCTCCCTTTTGGTTTATGCCCCTATAATTTATCTGAGAAGATGTAGGAAAAGGAAATGGTATTTGGAATTCACAAACTGTGTTTTCGACTCCTGGTTGTAAGATCTGAACTTTTCTATTTCATGTCTTCTTTGCAACCAAATGGAGTATAAGTTCAAGTTAGAGTTTCGAATTTTCATTTGCATATTAAAAAAGAAAAGGAAATTCAAGTTGAGTTTCTCCTTAGTTGCTTAAGAAATTTGGCTATTCAAGGGAATTCCATCTCCTAAATGCCATGAATCCTTTCCCCCTTTTTTACTTTGATATCTTTTTTGCTTGTTTAATTAGTTTGTTTCTTCAGTTAGATAAAGGATTGGGGACAAGATGATGTCTAAAAGTGTTCGTTTCTCACAACAGAAGACACTTGTACTGGTTATCTGCTGAATGTTTGTGCTCCTGTTCCTTTTTTTTAATTTTTTTTTATTTATGCCATTTCCTAATTCTTTTTCCCTTCCTGGTACTTTTCTTGAGAGTAGATTGAAGGGTAGAAGCTCTTATTAAATTTCCAACTCAAAAGCTTCGTACATGAAAAAGCTTAGACACTTTACTTAGGCCTTACTCTCAACTAAGACTAGACACTTTGAAAGGTAAAAGCTCTTTTTTAAGCTCAATAAAAGCGTCTAAGCCTATTTGGTTAATTTTATCCAAAGAGATTATGACTTAAAAAAGAGCTTAATATGGAAACCAGGAAAATGTCGCTTCTTGTAGGAGCTCAGTTTTGGCTTACAAGTTCTTGCATGTTTTGTAAAATTTTTAGGATACCGATATTGCCCTTTAAAAATTGCGACTTTTAAAGCTAAAGCCAAAAACAGGAACCTATCAGAAACGAAGCCTTAATGTATTAGTGGAAATTAACTGAAATAGTTTATAATTTAATCCCTGTTTATATGTGTGGGTAGTTTTAACTCATGAACCTGCACGTCAAACATGGGGAACGGAGATCTCTACAGTTAATTTTCTTTCTGATAGGCAAATAAAAAAATTATTTTATGTATGAATTCCTTGTGGCAAACAAAGCCGTGTGGAAAGTTTTGGGTCTGGATTTTCCACTGCAAAATTCTTGGATTCTGATTTGCATACATGAGATTTACATTCTTATGTGGCTGGGTTTTCTGAACAGATATCATTTATAATGCTGCTGAATCTAATTGCTACATTTTTCTTATTGCAGACCGGGAATCCGAATCCAAGCGGAAGCGGCATGGGAACACTGCCATCAAATATGGGTCATCCATCTGGTATGGCTCCGCCACCACCACCACCAGGTCCGCCGCCGCATGGCCAACCAACACAATAGGACCATTCATGTGGGCAATGCGGCAGTCAGCTGGGACAGAAGGGAAACCAAGAGTTGCTTTCTTTCTCTTTTTTCACTCTCATCCATTTTCCATGGCTTGTAACAGGATTCTGTTTATTTTTGTTTGTTCTGTATTTGCCCAATTGATTTCCCTTGTACACAACTAGTTAAAACAGTTGATGTGAATTTTATTTACAACCGCTCCCCCTGGTGAAAAAGAACACTGTTCTTTTCTGCAATCCATGGATTTAGAAGCCTTGATCAAACGCTTTCTAACATATGCTGATAAACATCGGTTATGGATGATTGGTTAGAAGATGCTATGAGGATGTTTGGTTTAAAATTATTTTATTTTATTTTAATTTAATTTTTTTCTTTTTTTTTTTGGTCTCAAAATGGATAAACAATACTAATACTTGAAGAAAAATAAAAATAAATTAAAGTAAATTACTTGATTTTAATGAAAGGGAAAGGTCACGTGACAAAAATAATATTAGGTGGCAAATTGTGATGGCGGGTGGAAAACACTAAAATGAAGGGTAAGATAGTAGTTTTAGTTTTTGAGAGCTCACAGTTCACAAAAGCGGCTGTCGGCTTGGCTCCTGCCATCTCCGGTTCATCTCCTTCCGCCGGCTCATCGCTCCTCCTCCGCTGGTTTTTCAATTATCAGTCGACTGCAAATGGTAAGATTTTGATTCTCTATTTATCTCAAGCTTTAGAATAAAATTTTAATTGTTGATCTGTTCGGTTGCTGAGAAAGACACGGAAAGTAAGAATTTTGATTATTGCACATACTCCGCCAATGACCAATACTCTCCTTTTAAATCTCAATTTAATTTTTTTATAGCATTTTGCTTAATTAATCCACACGCGTCCTTATTTTCTTTTTCCATTCTGGTCTGGTCAGATTCAGCTCCAGTTGTAGCTAACATAGCTTTGTCAGGCGCCTAGTTGAATGAATCGGTACCGTTTTTGTTCCATTATATTAAATTATGGATCATTTATTGTTTATGTCTAAGATTTTTGTTTGGATTGGATTGGACTGGATTTGCTGCTGTTGCTCCCTTTGGTTTCCGTGAAAATGGAGGAAAACTAAATTAATTGATAAATGAATGAAATTATGTTTAATTTTTATGGGACTGCTGGTGAATTTTTTAGGGTTTTATTAGGTTCATCTCTCATTTTTATGGGTTTTATTTTGTTACATTAATGGTTTATTTCCCCTAGATTCGTTTGGTTTTAGAATCAATGCCCTACCTGTCTTAAGATTTGATGCATTGTATGCATTATTGTTAGCAATTGTTCAGTTTCATTTTCAGAAATGTTTCTTTGAGAAGAACACAAACCTCTTTGTAATGTTTCTGGATAATGGCCCATTCTAGAGAAATTTTTTAAATTAAACTCTCTAAAATTATGCGGCCAGACCACCAGTGGAACAGTAAAAAGCTTGAGCTCTTAAGCTTGAATCCTCATGTTTGGGTCTTGAGAAGGACTCTTCCCAAGACACTTCTTCCACTGGACAATAACTTCTGAACTGAGATTTCAAACATGCGTTTTTCCATGTCATTTTTGAAAAATGAAAAACAGTTTTGGGAAACAGAACTGGTGAAGTCCCCCTTCATATTCTTTTGCTGAGTTTCTTATAGGGTTTTCTTGTTCATGGATTTGCAGTTGGGTTGCCATATGTTTTCACTTTGGTGTTCTTCCATGCTAATATGAAGATTGTTTTAGAAGTCTTCATCCTCTGTTACTTGTTGATTTTGATATGGGTGTGATTGAGATATTTTTGTGCTTTTGAATTTTGTGTTATGCTTTTCAATTGAAAGTACACATTTGGAAGTGGGTTACATGGAAAGACCTTGTGATATATCACTATCAACCTTAACCATAATGATGGAAGAATAATGTAACAATTGTGTTTTCCTTCTTTTTTGTTTTTCTTTTTCTGGTGATACTGTTGCATCACTGGGGAGACCTCTGATTAACAGGAAGGGTTACCCCTTAAATAGGATCATCCCCCAAAATTTTCATAGTTGATTGCTTTCCAGATCACTCTTTGCAATGGTAATATAGACATTCTATGGTGCTTTTGACAGCTTTTGATACCACTTCTTTTTTATTAGGGTAGTGACCCTAAATGAGTCATGAATCCTTCAATGTAGACTCTTGCATGAGTGGTTTCTGGGATCATGCATGTCTTACATAACCTTGATTCTGTTCTTTTAATCTTCTACTGAAAAATACCTCATTTCTTCTTTCATGATCAACTCTTTTCAAGGACAAGTCCTTAAATGTCTTTAAGGGCTAAAAAACCTACTTGCTTTATGAAAACTCTCTGTAACAATCTTCTGTATTTCTATTCCATCAAATAGCCCATATGTCTTTACTGCTTTGGGATTGTTCTTAATATACCTTGAAAGAAAAGATGAAGTGTGGGTTACCTTGGGTGTCTTGTGTCTAGGAGAAGGAAGGAAAAAAAAGAAAAAGAAAAAAAAAGAAAAACCGAATTTGCAAAATGTGTGTAATTACCCAATATTTAAATGCATATCAATTGCCTTAGACAAAAATTACAATATTTTTAGCAGCTGATTTTATAGAGTTTTTCATATCACCTTTATATTGTCTTGGTTTACTCTTTTAAGTGGATAATCACTTTGTGTCTACTGTTTGGGCATTTGGGTTTGGATAAAATTTTGGAATTCCAGCGGTTTATGAGTTTTGTGATGAGACGACACACTTTTATCCATTTTTATAGTATCATAACATGGGATCACCTTAATATTTAATGGGTACCGTCCTATAATATAATGAGCTTAGGAAAGTACGGATTCAAATAGTGTGTTCGAGTTTTTTTTTATTTCACTTATGAGGGATGTAGAATTCTCTATGAAAATTCAATAAGATGATGGAAGGACCACTCAGCATTATGTCTCTTGTTCGTACTACCACCACCACCTCATTTGGGGTTCTCTTTTTAATTTTAAAATTGATGCCTAATATATATAAAATAAACTCTAAATGTCCTTTTTGGCAATTCATCAATACCAAAAGTTTATTTGTTGTTGGATAACACATAATTACAAATACTATGAAAATAGTGCTTTCGTATGATATCTAAACATGAACTGCTTCTTCATAAAACCTCTTCTACTATTAGTATTACCAGCAAAAGCGCTACTGACTAAAAGCACTCACCCGAATCACTTCTGAATTGGCTTTTCTTTCATTTTTCTACAGTTGTGATTTTGCTATGCTTTGGATGTTTTCACCAAAAATTGAGTGATGTATTGGAACATGATTGTGTGACTTGTGTCCCATCTACAAAATTTTCTTTTATTTTTTTCTACACTATGGTGGATGTAGTCATAAACGGGAATTCCATTACATGTTGTGGATGTAGCTGTTGGGATATTTATAGGTGAATGAAAATTAAGACATACTGTTTTTTAATTAGACACAACTCTTCTTAATGGACACAATTTGTGTCAAAGGATATGTCAAGTATTTAAGACACATCTCTTCTAAGAGTCACCAGAATACCTATAAATAGCCCCCCACCCATGGCATTTCTCATTCATTCCATCATCAATTCTCTCCACTTTTTCTCATTTCTTCCAAGTGTTTGGTATTCAAGAGAGTTCAAGTCATCAAGTGATTTGCTGTTTCTTGTGATTTGGAGTGCTACTATCATAAGAAAGTGATCGTTGTATCCTGGGAGACGATTGTCAACAAACTGTAAGCACTAGTGCGAGACAAATTTGTCTTAAGGATATAGAGTCAAAATCTAGCCTCGATCAACCGTTTGTAAGATTCAATATTTACTTACCTTCTCGTTTATTTATTATACATAATTATTTGACCATACATTTGTGATAATTCCAAAATAACAATCTTAAGACGAATTTTTTTTTTTAATCTTTTGCTTATATCTGTATTTTTAATACAGTTAATAACATGGCCTTTACAAATATTATTGATACCCCTGTTGTTACACCTACTACTACCCATGGTGAGAAACCAGAGAAATTCACTAGGTTGGACTTCAAGCGGTGGCAACAAAAGATGTTGTTTTATCTCACAACAATTAACTTGGCCAAAGTGTTGCATGAAGATGCACCTACCTTAAAGGAGGGAGAGACTAACAAGCAAATTGTGGCAGCAGTTGAAGCATGGAAACATTCAGATTTTCTATGCAAAAATTACATCCTTAATGGACTTGACAACACGATGTGTAATGTGTAGAGTCAAGTGAAGACAACCAAGGAGTTGTGGGAGTCTTTGGAGAAGAAATACAAGACTGAAGATGCTGGCATGGAAAAATTCATAGTTGGCAGATTTCTAGATTACAAAATGGTTGACTCCTAAACAGTGACAAGCCAAGTCCAAGAGCTTCAAAATTTTGCATGAATTACATGCTGAGAAGATGGAATTAAGTGAGTCCTTTCAAGTTGCAGCAATTGTTGAAAAGTTACCACCATCTTGGAAGGACTTCAAGAATTATCTGAAACATAAGCGCAAGGAAATGGGGCTTGAGGACTTGATTGTGAGACTGAAAATTGAGGAAGATAATCGTGTCTCTAAGAAGAAAGTGGGAAAAGATCCCATGGAGTCCAAGGCAAACTTGGTGGAACCAAAGGCTAATAAAAAGAGAAAGCACTTTGGTGAAGGTCTAAGTCAAGGGAAGAACAAATACAAGAAGTTTGCTGGGAAGTGTTACATTTGCAGTAAGCAAGGCCATAGGGCCAAGGATTGTTGCTTGAAAGGATAAAGTAAGGAAAATAAAGCACATGTGACTGAGGAAGAGGAGTTGGCAAACATGCTTTATGCATTGGTACTGTTTTTTTGAGGAGTTGGCAAACAACTTTGCCTGAAGAGGAGTGAGTCTAGGAATGCATCATTTTTTGAAAATATTTTTCCGTGTAAAGAAAAGCAAGAAGTAAGTTCAAATAAGGGAACTTATGATACTGCAAATGGTAATCATCAAAATGAGGAAGAACCAAGACGTAGTAAGAGAGCCAAGAAGACAAAGTCTTTTGGCCTAGATTATCTAACTTATATGTTAGATAACGAACCCAAGACATTCAAGGAAGCAATGTCAACACCAAAAGCCCCATTTTGGAAAGAGGCTATCAATAGTGAAATTGAATCCATCATGCATAACCACACATGGAAATTGGTGGATTTACCACCAGGAAATAAACCTTTGGGTTGCAAATGGATCTTCAAGAAAAAGATGAAGCCTGATGGAACAATAGATAAGTACAAGGCTAGATTTGTAGCCAAAGGATTTAAACAAAAGGAAGGCCTTGATTTCTTTGATACATATTCACCAGTTACGAGAATAACATTTATTAGAGTGTTAATTGCAATCACAACATTGCATAATTTGGAAATTCATCAAATGGATGTTAAGACAACCTTTTTAAATGGTGAGTTAGAAGAAGAAATATATATGGAACAACCTGAAGGGTCTGTTGCTCCTGGACAAGAAAAGAAGGTGTGTAAGCTGATAAAGTCCCTATATGGGCTAAAATAAACACCAAAACAATGGCATGAGAAATTTAACAAAGTAACGTTGTCAAATGATTTTAAAATTAATGAATGTAATAAATGTGTATATACAAAGAATACACAAAATGAGTATGTCATTGTGTGCCTATATGTGGATGATATGTTAATTATTGGTAGCAATAATGATGTCATTAAAGTTACAAAGAAAAGGCTGACCAGTTATTTTGATATGAAAGATATGAGTGTCACAGACGTGATCTTAGGTATAAAAATAGCTAAGACATCTAGTGGACTAATATTTTCTCAATGTCATTGCATTGAGAAAATTCTTAAATGGTTTAACCAATATGATGATAGTCCAATTAAGACCCCAGTACATTTAAATCTACATTTAGCTAAAAATAATGGTCCAGCAATTGACCAGTTGGAATATTCTCGTATCATTGGTAGTTTAATGTATGTCATGAACTGCACGCATCCATACATAGCCTACGCAGTTAATAAACTAAGTAAGTTCACTAATAATCCGGGAAAAGACCATTGGAAGGCGTTGATTAGGGTTCTTAGATATCTAAGATACACCCTAAACTATGGACTTCATTATTTAAGGTATCCGATCGTACTAGAAGGATATAGTGATACAAATTGGATATTTGGTACGAATGACTCAAAGTCCACAAGTGGATATGTATTCACAATTGGTGGCGCTGTGATATCATGGAAGTCATCTAAACAAACATGTATTGCAAGATCAACGATGGAATCTGAATTTATTGCTTTAGATAAAAGCAGGGGAAGAAGCAGAATGAATTCATAATTTTCTAGAAGACATTCCATGTTGGCCAAACCCAATGCCTGCAATATGTATACATTGTGATAGCCAATCAGCGATTGGAAGGACACAAAATAGCATGTACAATGGTAAGTCTCGACACATCCGTCGCAGACATAATACTATAAGACAGTTACTTGCAAATGGAATTATTTCCATTGATTACGTTAAGTTAAAGGACAACCTGGTGGATCCACTAACTAAAGGATTGTCTAGAGATCAAGTAAACTGCTCATCGAGAGGAATGGGATTAAGGCCTATCACTAAAGAGTTTCATAATGGAAACCCAACCTAGCTGATTGGAGATCCCAAGATCTAGGTTCAATGAGGACAACTAAATTATGAAATACTCTGTGAAGAGCACTAGGGAAAAATAAATTCCCACCCATTCCTATGGTGAACTAGTGCTATACAAAATGTGTTTAGGATAAGCTATGCTTTTAATGATTCTAATAATTTGAAAGAGTTCAAGTGGAGTATGGTAGAATACTCGCCATAGGAATCACCAATGTGAGTGTGAAATGGGGCCGTTTCTATGAGAATTTTTAAGGCTGAAATTCTCTAAAGCACTCATTAAACCGGGAATCGTTCAGGGCTAAAATAAACACAATCGTGAGAATCATTGGTTATTCGGAAAGGAATTGTGTGAATACTATTGTCTTGATTTACATCAATAGTTGAACAGTTCAAGACATCACATTCACTGATTAGCTAGTAAATCCGATAGTATTTCACTAAGGAAGGTTCAAAGCTACAAACTACCTATCCTGATGCAATCACTTTCCAATTTTGTACTCTCTTGATTGTTTAGTTTTCCATTTGCCTTTTTTAAGTCAATTTTCATTCATGTGGGGGATTGTTAGGATATTTATAGGTGAATGGAAATTAAGACATATCGTTTCAATTAGACACAACTCTTCCTAATGGACACAACTTGTGTCAAAGGATATGTCAAGTATTTAAGACACATCTCTTCTAAGAGTCACCAGAAAACCTATAAATAGGGCCCCCCCTCCCCCATGACATTTCTCATTCATTCCATCATCAATTCTCTGCACTTCTTCTCCTTTCTTCCAAGTGCTTGGTATTCAAGAGAGTTCAAGTCATCAAGTGATTCGTTGTTTCTTGTGATTTGGAAGATGATTGTCAACAAACCATAAGCACTAGTGTGGGACAAATTCGTCTTAAGGACATAGAGTCAAACTCTGGCCTCGATCAACCGTTTCTAAGATTCAATATTTACTTACCTTCTCGTTTATTTATTATAAATAATTTTTTGACCATACATTTGTGATAATTCCAGAATAACGGTAGCGACAAATAGGAATGACATTGCCATTATAGTAATAGTATATTGGATGTAGTGATACACGGGAACACCATTATTATTTTATTTATTTAGCATCATCATCATCATCATGTTCTTTTGGATCAAGTCCAAACTCCTCACATGTTGGACGCTTTTTTGAGGGTTCTGGGATCTAAATTAAAGATGCAGATGGTTGTACATGGTATAGGCAGCATTGAATTATATGAACCCCCTCGATTGCATCTTAGCCTATCAATCTTGCTGAAATGAAACTTCAGTTGGATTGGGGACATAGAGGTATTTGATCCAATTCTTTCCGCCATAAAATCTAGAGTGTTGGAAGCCCTGGGTTGTTCTATTCTATCAGTCAATGAGCAAGGTTGGCGACAAGCTTCAAAGCCTCACTGTTCTTCATGCCACAATGTGAGGCAGAGTCATACGATAATCTTGTACAGGCGAATTGGAGAACAGAGCGTTTGAATAATATTGTGTTGTTTGGAGACAGCTTTAGGACATATGAACAGCATGTATCAGAGTTTAGGAGCTCAACTCTTGTTGATTCCTCAAGGCATATCTTGGCTGTTAGAAAGTTCACGCGTGAATTTGCAATCAAGACAGTTTCAGATGATTATTTTGGAGCCTTCCATGATTCAAGCTGGCATTTCTTGAGCCTTGTTGCTTGAGCAGCTTTGCAGTTCACAAGCAAGACTGAATGATGATTGAAAACAATCTTATTTCTAATTTTTCATTGCATTCAAAACAAGTTTACTGTTATCTTAATACCTGCAACAACCCGGATCAAGTAGATTAGTAATCGACACTATTTCAAAGTCTGTATTATCACTAATATGCTCTTGGAGATGCCTCCAATCTATCTTGATTTCGCACATTGTTTCTCATTCATATCTATCACATTTATTTCAGAAACATTTGGGGAGGTTGGCTTCTAGTCCAACCAATCTACCTATGCTGAAAGCAACACACATTTTATTCATTACATGAAAATATATTTTAGTCTTCTCTTGGAAGCCATAACAACAGCAGAGGAAATCATTTCTTGTTGTTCCCATTTAGATCGACCAGTAACTGATGGCCGAAACATTAGGGCATCAGCCAGATTACTAGGTGGGAGGGGAACCGACGATATGGGCAGGATGTCGACACGTCACGTGACCATGATGGGCATGTGGGGAGCAGCTTGGAGATATCCCGCCATCCAAGTGTACAGTTTTATCTTCTGCAAGAACCCAAACAAGAAATAACTTTTGCAGGTCTGCATAAAGTAGGTACAATAACCGGAAACCCCATGACCATGATTGAGGAAAAGTACTTACCATATGGAGCAACTTGGATCAATTCCCGCGATAGGGTTTCCTGAGAAAGGAAGAGAAGTAAAACTGAAAGAAGAATGCAAATGGTGGGAGAAACCTTGTGAAACACCATCTTGTGAGGTTGTAGAGAAATTGTTGTGCCTTCCTCGACCTTTAAATAGACTGAGGGAGAGGAGAAAAAAATGAGTGTGCTTTGAGTGGGAAAATGGTTCAGAAGAACACCAGTTGACGGAGGACCATCTAGGATTCCACTTTCAAGCATCCTTGCACCTTCCCAAGTCAAAAAAAAAAACAAGTTTCCTTGCACCTTCCCATGTCAAAGAAAAAAAAAAAGCAAGAAAATTATTCTCAGGTCTCCCTTCTAATAAATGAACACAGTACTCTGACAGCTACACACTCCCGTTCTTATCTTTAGTTGCCTTTTTTTTTTTTTTTTTTTCCTTTTTGGTTTTTTCATCAATTCTTAGATAGGACAACAATTAGTTGTTGGTGAACCAACTTTTTCAAATGAAGGAGCCCAAAGCATACAATAAAGTCCAACAAAACCATGGCAAAATCCAAAAGGGAAAAAACTTTTGAAGTTTAGAACAAATTTCAATAAAACCACAAACAATACCAAAGCAGCCTCAAATCTATCCACATATAGGACTTTTTTGGTAATTTAAAAAAGTTATGTTTAAATTATTGTAGTAAAAAAAGTTATTACAAATATATGGTAGTTTTTGCCACCTATGAGAGAGGAGATGGAGAGAGGAGAGAGGGTGAACGGATAAATTTTTTTTTAAACCAAAATCATCTTTTCAAATTTCAAAAAATTTTAAAAGGGAAATCGTTTCTTCAAGAGACGAGTTACATGAAAAAAAATATATATATTTAAAAAAAAATTCCCAAATTAAAAAAAAAAAAAAATTCCTCGAGGAACTCGTCTCTTCAAGAGACGAGTTCCCATGAAAAAAATATATTTTTTAAAAAAAAATTCCTCAAGGGAACTCGTCTCTTGAGGAATCGTTTTTTAAAATTTTTTTTTATAATAATTTGGGAATTTTTTTTTTAATGGGAACTTGTCTCTTGAAGAGACGAGTTCCCTTGAGGAATTTTTTTTTTTTTTTTTTTTTTTTTTTTTTATAATTTGGGAATTTGAAAAAAAAATATTTTTCTTTCATGGGAACTCGTCTCTTGAAGAGACGAGTTCCCTTGAGGAATTGTTTTTTTTTTTTTTTTTTTTTTTTTTTTTTTTTTTAATTTGGGATTTTTTAAAAAAAAATATATTTTTTTTCATGGGAACTCGTCTTGAGGAATTGTTTTTTTTTTTTTTTTTTTTAATTTGAGAATTTTTTTTAAAAAAAATATTTTTTTTCATGGGAACTCATCTCTTGAAGAGACGAGTTCCCTTGAGGAATTGTTTTTTTTTTTTTTAATAATTTAGAAATTTTTTATATATATATATATTTTTTTAATGGAACTCGTCTCTTGAAGACACGAGTTCCTTGAGGAATTTTCTTTTACCACTCAAACGTCTTCTTATTCTCTCTCATGCGTAATACCCATATTTTTCCTTAACTTTTCCTCCACTCAAATATCCTTCCATCCTCTCTCTTATGCATGCAGCCATATGTTTTGCTCCCAAACCTATTTAATGTGGGGACCACATGTTTTGCTCTCAAATCTCTTAAATATATGGTGGTGGGGTGATTTTCTTTTCTTTGCCATCTAACCACTCCTAATAACAAAGTTCCCTTGAGGAATTTTTTTTTTTTTTTTTAAATTTGAGAATTTTTTTAAATATATATATATATATTCATGGAACTCATCTCTTGAAGAGACGAGTTCCCTTGAGGAATTGTTTTTTTTTTATTTTTATAATTTGGGAATTTTTTTTAAATATATATATATATATATATTAATGGAACTCATCTCTTTAAGAGACGAGTTCCCTTGAGGAATTGTTTTTTTATTTTTTATTTATTTTATAATTTAGGAATTTTTTTAAATATATATATATATATTTTTCATGGAACTCGTCTCTTCAAGAGACGAGTTCCATTAAGGATTTTGTTTTTTAATAAATGGGGAATTTTTAAAAAAATATATATATATTTTTTTCATGTAACTCGTCTCTTGAAGAGACGAAATCTTTTGAAATTTGAAAAAATGATTTTGATTTAAAAAAAAAATTATCCGTTCACCCTCTCTCCTCTCTCCTAGGTGGCAAAAACTACCATATATTTGTAATAACTTCTTCTACTACAATAATTTAAGCATTACTTTTTTAAATTACCGTACTATTGAGAAAAGTCCTCCACATATAACAATGACGGCTAATTCAAAAAGAGTTTTCAAAATAAGGACTTTTGTGAAAGCTTCTTTTAACTTTTTGTTGGTAATTTTTATATGGGTTACAAAAATTCTATTGTATATTATCATATCTTATTTTAAATCTTTACCTTAAAATATGTGATTAAATTTGAATTGTGAACAAAAGTATAAAAGAAATGAAAAATATAAATAAATGAGATTAATATACAAAAGAAATGGAACATCAATCTTGAAAATGAAAGAATTATTTATTTATAAGCAAATAAGAGTTATGTGGCTAGCTATATGGTCATGTTTAATTAATTGTCACAAAAAAGTGATTTTTTAATACTATAAAATAAATTATTTTTATGTCTTTAGCATAAACATGATTAAATACAACCAAGAAACAACAATGCGACTTTGTTCATATCTTATTTTGTAAAATCCATGTGAATCAATCATATTAAATCACATGTCTAATATATGTCACGTTATGCCTAAGGCCTTTTAAGCAGTAGGTTTTGGCCTAATTCTATAAAATTTACGGCTATATGAGCTATTTAATCTTATTTATGAAGTGAAGTCCACCCCCTCCCTCCTTCCCCCCACCCCCCACCCACCCACAATGCATTCCATCATACGTCTACTAATTAGAAAATGTGAGTCCACCCCCTCCCTCCTTCCACCAACAACCCCCCCCCCCCCCCCCAATGCATTCCATCATACGTCTACTAATTAGAAAATGTCAGTCTCCCCACTAACATGACACATGGTGCATCTCGCTCTTGATCTCTAATATATTGACATATCCATATCCTTCCCATATATCTCTTACATCACAATACCATATCATTTGAATTTGGGCACCAATCTTCAAACATATTCTTGGGTTATCTGGATGCCTATAAAACATGCATGGATGACTTTTTCAGATGCCCATAAGACATGGATGACTACCTATAATGGATGTTGAGGGGGCTCTCCTATCATACCTCTTTGTGAAAGTGACACTATGTGCACATGGAATAACGCCCATATGCTAATACACTTGCATGAGTTAAGAATAGAGTTTGGGGAGTCTAAAATAATTTAAAATTCAAATAGTAAACTAATTAATATTAGAAATTTATGGACAAAATTTGGTCTTAAATAATTTTATTATTTTTCTATTACATGGAATCCTTATTTTTATTTATTTTTTCTAACCAAATAAACTCAAAATTAAACAAGACTTTATGTATTGGATTTATTAATGAATCTAGTAATTTTTGAAAATCAAATAGTGAACCGATGAATAAAAATTTATTCATAATGGCTCTATTTTTTATTGCACATAATTATATTCATATAAATTTTCTCACTATAAAAATAAACTTCAAATTAAATGTCACTTTGTATTGAATTTATTAATAAGTTTAACAATTTTTAAAAATAATTTGGAACTTAAAAAATAGATCCAATCATTGAAAAAAATAATATATCAAAATTAATATATTATGAGTTACGACTTTACTATTTCTTCTATACACATAACTATGTTTTTTCAAATTTAGATAAATAAATTATAAATTAAGCGAGACATAATTAATATTTTAAATTTTTAATAAAATAATTAATTTTTAAGAATAATTTTGAATTTAAAAATAATCGATTTAATTGATCACAGATTAAATCAAAATATTCTAAAATATTAAGTTTGTAAGTCAATATTAAATGTGTACATGAAATGAAAAACTTGATTAATTTATATGTTAAAAAAATTAAATTTTATTCATTATTCATTGTAAATAAAATATTGTTAAAAATTATTATTATTCATTATTAAACAATGATGCAACTTTGTTCACTCTCTATTTTGTAAAATCTACGTAGATCAGTCATATTGAATTATATGTCTAATATATATCAAGTGGGTTCCATCATAAGAAGACAGATTACAAAATGTCACCTAGCTTGGTATGTAAAAATAATACATCTTCCACATTACTCTCCATTAACATTGATACTTAGTGCATCTCATCCTTGATCTCCAATATATAGACAAATCCTGTCATATGGCTCTTACGCCATAGTGTTGTATTATTTGAATTTGAGCTCCAATCTTTAAACATATTCTTGAGTTATCTGCATGTCCATGAAACATGGATGCCTTCATACCTACCTCTTCTGCTATTAGTACTACCAACAAGAGCTCTACAAGCTAAAAGCACTCACTCGAATCACTTCCAAACCTCTTTGTAATGTTTCTGGATAGTAGCCCATTCTAGAGAAATTTTTTAAATTAAAATCTCTAAAATTATGCAGCCAGACCTCTAGTGGACCAGTCAAAAGCTTGAGCTCTTAAGCATGAATCCTCATGTTTGGGTCTTGAGAAGGAGCCACTTTATACCAAAATTCCGGACCTTAGAAGAGGACTCTTCCCAAGACACTGCTTCCACAGGACAATAACTTCTGTACTGAGATTTCAAACATATTGTAGACTCCGCATTTCGGCTCATCTCAATGCGTTTCCCACTCGATGGCGAGCTCGATTTTTATTTGAAAAATTGATTTTTATTCGATTAAGAAAATGATTTGGAGTCGCCACTTATTTTTGTTTTATTTTTAAAGGGTAAACAAAATAAGAAAGAAAAACCCTAAATGTGACTCCTTGTTTTGGAAAAGGTGGTCTGTTAAAAACCGGATCGGGTTCGGGGGTCAGGTTACTTATCGGGAAGGTACGGTACGGACCGTAGCACCCCTCTAAGTCCCTAATGTCGGGTCTCTACTAATAGAATGAAGCTGACGTGGCAGTCAACAAGAAAATCGATGAATACTCAAATCGATCATGCACAATATGAGAAGCAAAACACATATAAAGAATGAGCAAAATATGAATAGATGCGTACCTGGGCGGCAATCACGAACGCGCTATCATGAAACATGGTTAGTGAACAATGAACATATATAATTAAGCGCATATCAAGGAATAGAGTAAATCGATCACATGTGGCCAATGAAGCAAACAATCAGTTAATCAATCTTGAAATCTCATATGTAGGGCCCCCACCAAAGCCCATTTTATATTGCATGAATTAATTTCATAAGTTCCATTAATTGGAATTACAAAATTGAATTCATGTTTTATTTCAAAACGTTTTAAAATTATTGAAATCATGAAAATTGCATGCCGAGGAAAATGACGATGAATTTTATTAGAAAGTGGATTTTTGAAACCTAAAATTCTACGAATGAACAAAAAAACTTGGAGTTAAGATTACTAAAACACTCAAAATATTATTTGAATAAAAAGAATTCGGAAAATTATTTGAGAAAAGAGAATATGGAAACTGCTTTTTAAAAAAAAATTAAAGATGATAAGATGGGGAAAATGACACTTGGGTCAAAGGTGGCCATGCCACGAGTGCTTTCCCGTGAGCTGTCTTCATATGAATGTGGTGCAGCTTCCCTTTGGCTTTATCTTCATAACACTTACGTCAAATATCCGTGCAAGGGTAATAATGGAACACTATACGTGACCTTAAATTCATTTTTCTCATCTTCTGTACATCAACGGGAACCTTGCCAAAAGCTTGAGCCACATCAGTATAAGACAGAACACCTAATTCACCACATATATTCCTTATTTCTTCAACCGTCATCACCGACATGAGCCCAGTATCGGACTGATTTGCGGACTGCATTAAATCAATATTAACATACCCACCAGACCATGCAAACATATATGTGATCTCAAAACCTTCCTGTTGTAAATGAGGGCGAGAGTCACGAACACACTTGTGTTCCATTTGTGTGGTGATGACATGGCGCTGCTTCTCATTGTAGAAGCGCACGATGCCTTTGATGGAGATGCTGTTGGATTCAATGGAGTCATTCCCAATGGTTCAGGTAGTAAAAATCATAATCCTCACATACTTTCTAGGCAAATATTCCCCTTTCCATGAACTGTCAACTGCATGCTCAGTATCCTGTTGCTTCCCAAAGGCTTCGCCAGCACTATCAACTTCAGCAAGCATCTCAGACGATAACGAGATATAACTTAAGCGTGAACCATATGATTCACACACAATCACACCCATATCGACATTCATCCAACCCCTCTGAACACAAACCATTGACAACCTTTAGCTTTCCAAACCGATTTGAGAGCTTAAGGATAGCGGAACACTTTAATAAATCTCTTCTCTCCCAGCCATGTCTGAATTTCCTTCCACAAGTTCTGCTACAAACCCAGCATTGACCAAGAAAAGATTTCAAGTTTGGTGGGCATCTAATGAGTATCGGCATGGTGGAAATATGAATAGGGACGTGAAAGATTTAATGGGTATAAAATGGTGATGGGAAATGGGTTAGATATGAGTATAGAGAGATGATCAGTGGGCATGAAAAGAATGGGTACGAAGAACGGGTATGGTGGGGTATGGAATGAGAGATTTGATATGAGTATAGAGAGATGGTCAGTGGGTATGAAAAGAATGGGTATGAAAGATAGAATGATGAAGGATGCGTTTAATGGGCATTTTGAAAACCAAAAGTGAAGGCATGTAGGCGGGTGTGATTCTGAAGAGAGAACCATTGGACTTCTTCAGTGGGCGTCGCCGGAGACGAAACTCGCGACTATTGCTCCTCTGAGCTTCCTTAGCACCACGGATGGTATCAGTCAGACCCGAGATCCTCCTGCAGCAGTGAACAAGGCATCCAAACACTTGTATCCTTCTCAAATATTCATTCTGAATGGTCAAGGTCAGCTAGACTGGAGCAGTTCGGTGAAGACAGCAGCAAGATTGCACTCACGGCAAGGTGCAATGGCATCAGGTTCGTCAGCCAAACATCAATCATATATGACATAAAAATCACAACTCAGAGCCCATGATTTCCGCCATGAGACGACATGAAAATATCACTCTTCTCATAAACGATATAGTCAATGGCAGTCATGAAGGAGACTTTCTCTGAAAATGGCTGTAGTTCACTAGGCAAGGCAAGGTCCTCCTTATTGTAGAAATTAGGAAACTCTTGAGTTAATGGCAACACGGCTTCTTTCTCGTTGATCTGTATAATATCCTTAGTGACAAACTGATCCAGATCAACCACGGCTGTAGTATTTCCTCAAGGTACAACTTGAGCATTACCCTGCTTCCTCCCTATCCGAGATCTTTGCGCAAACCCAAACCATCTGGAGGAGCTTTATTCATCCTCAACCCCCATAAGCTTAGCTCTATGATAGCTTTACCATGAATCCCTCAGGTAGGGACATACAGCCTGATGTATCACAAGGTAGGATACCGAGAACAGGGGAATGGCAAAACAAAACAGAGCACAAACCAATGAAACCAATAAAACAACCAGAGCCATGTTTCATGTTTAGACAACAGGCTTGGCTATAGGTGAGTGATCTAGAATACGTTCTATGGAGATAAGAACAAAATAAGACACCTATATGATGCATAGTGAAAACTAAAACAGAGCAGTATCATTCTCAAATCACCCCAAGGAAAATAGATGAACTAGCCATAATAAAATCCATGGACCAAACAGGAATCGTAAAACTGAACGTATAATCGAACAAATCCACAGAAAATATCAAGAAAAAGGGAATGAGACTATAGTGTGATAAAGAAAATCCAAGGATACAGGGCAGTCATACCTCTCTTTTCTTCTTCCTCAAGCTCTCTGTCTTCTCCCAAGGCTCCTCCGGAATCTTCTTTTCCTTTCGCTTGCAGCCTCCCAACTTTCTTTCTAGCTCCCCAAAAAAAATATCTCCCTCCGGTAGCCAAGGCACACCTCTCTCTTGCAGCTCCTCCCAAAATATCCTAACTGCAGTACTCCCCAAAAAAAAAACCTCACACAGCTGCCTCTCTCCCTCAGAAAGAACCTCTCCAAAAATCTCCTCCTCTCTCTAAAGCTCTCTTCTCCACCCAACAATCTCTGCCGAAACAGCCACCAAAAGCCCCCCTACTACTCTGCAGCCTCTGAATATCAAGCTTGCTCCTCCAACAATCTCTGCAGAAACAGCCACCTCCCCTGCACCCTTCTCCTCATGCAGCTGGCCACCCCCCCTAACGGAAAACACGCTCTCTTCTTCTAGAAGAATCCTATGCCACTTGTTAAACCTCCATTGGCATCCTAAAAGCAACATCTGATTCCGCACCAGCCTCTCAAGAGAAGACACGTGGTGGAGCAAAGCTCTTCCACGTGGCAAAATGAGCAGTTGCTAGAATGGCCCCAAATGGGGGGTCTACACATATGCTTTTCCATTTCATTTTCAAAAAATGAAAAACAGGTTTGGGAAACAGAACCGGTGAAGCCTCCCTTAATATTCTCTTGCTGAGTTCTCTGTAGGGTTTTCTTGTTCATGGATTTGCATTTGGGTTGTCATATGTGTTTGCTTTGGTATTCTTCCATGCTAAAATGGAGAATGTTTCAGAAGTCTTCATCCTCTGTTAGTTGTTGTTGATTTTGAGGTGGGTGATCGAGATGTTTTTGTGCTTTTGAATTTGTGATGTGCTTTTCAATTGAACCTATACGTTTGGGAGTGGGTTACATGGAAGGACCTTGTGTGATATCACTACCAACCTTTTTTATTTAGAAATTAGCCATGATGATGAAAGAATAGTATAACAATTGTGTTGTCCTCCATTTTTGTTTTCCTTTTTCTGGTGATACTGTTGCATCATTGGGTAGACCCCTAATTAACACAGAGAGTTAACCCCTACATAGGATCATCCCCCAAAATTTACATCGTTGATTGCTTTCCAAATCACTCTTTGAAATGGCAATATGGACATGATATGACGCTTTTGACAGCTTCTGATACCGCTTCTTTTTTATCGGGGTAGTGACCCTAAATGAGTCATGAATCCTTCAATGTAGACTCTGCCTGAGTGGTTTCTAGGATCATGCATATGTTTTACATAACCTTGATTTTGTGCTTCGTGTACTGAATAATACCTCATTTCTTCTTTGACAATAATTTCTTTTCAAGTATAAGTCTTTAATGCAATGTTATCAAAGGCAATCGCTTGGGTTGCCTAGAAAATAAAGTCGCCTCTTGAAAACCCAAACAAGGCGGTTTCAAAGAGGCGACACCTAGGCAGTCGCCTTGGGATAAGACACAAGGTATAGAGGTGATCGCTTTTGATTATGAGTTAAGATTTAACATACTTTGATTGAAATTTCATTCAATCTAATATAAAATGAAATATTATATTATCAGTCATAGTGATAATGAGATGGAAAGCTATTAATCTAGTTTCGATGGAAGTAATGACAATTTTAATTTCAATTATGACCATAATAATGATGCCCAAAGTTTCTCTATGATGTTCATTCCCTTATTTTGTTTTATAATACAATTTTTAGTAGTTTGAAAAAGTAGAATATGTATTTAAATAGGATGGATATCTCTAAACAATATAATGTTTCTTATGATGTAGGATATAATATTTAACATTTTGAATAATTATTACTATTTTGTTAATTTAATAAGATATCATGAGGGATGAAAAATTAATAGTGTAATAGATTGTTGAAGATGACGTTTATATTGGTTAAGTATCAAATAGGTAAATGTATGTATATTTTTTTATTGTTTTACTATAGTTAGACTGTAGCCTTATTTTTTGTCTTTCACCTTGGGTGAAAAAGAGTTTTATTGCCTTGGCATTGCCTTATGCTTTTGACAATATTGCTTTAATATCTTCAAAGACTAAAAAGCCTATTTGGTTTGTGAAAACACACAGCAACAATTTTCTGTATTTATATTCCATCAAATTATCTATATGCCTTTGCTTTGGGGTTGTTCTTAATATACCTTGAAAGTAAAGAGATAGTATGGGTTGCCTTGGTTTTCTTTGTGCCTAAGAGAAGGAAGCAACAAGAGAAAAAAAAACAACCATATATTGCAAAAAGTGGTGCAATTACCCGATATTTTAATGCATATCAATGGCCGTATACAAGCACTTACAATATATTTAGAAGTTGATTTTATTGAGTTTTTCATATCACCTTTATGTTGTCTTACTTTGCTGTTTTAAGTGGATAACTTTGTATAAATGTTGGAGTTCCAGTGGTTTATGAGTCTTGTGATGAGACCACACTCTTTTATCCATTTTTATAGTATCATAACATGGGATCACCTTAATATTTTTATTGTAAAGTATGGATTCAAATAGTATGTGTTTGAGTTTTTTTGTTTTTTCAATTTAAAGGGAAGTAGATTTTGTAGGGACCCCTCCCCTTGGGAAACACGTGGCACGCAGCTCATAGTGACGCGTGGCACGTGTTATCAGCCGGACCATCATCATCCGGATTCCCTTAAGGATATGCATGGTGCAGTTATCCTATCCGGACCGCTTCAAGGAAAGGCAAACGACGTTTCATCTTCTCCTATCCAAGGAAGAGCAAACGACGCTGGCAGAGCGTACACATCCGGATAGCCTCCACAACACATCCGGATAATCAGCATGAGCCATCCGGATATAAATCTTCTGGATGGTCAATTAAAGTAAAGCGAGTCTTACACGCAATCACAACAAGCAGCCATGGCCCACATCCCATCACCTGCAGAATGAGAAGACAAGAGGAAGTGACAGCAAGTCACTTCCCACGATCATTCTGCATAATCGCTTCCCACGATCTCTGACGGCCGCATCACCTACCATAGTCTCTGACAGCCATTCGTAGGATGATAGTGCTCCTACTAACACCTATTGTCATCATCACAACAGAAAAGATCTCCTCACCATTAATGAGAGGAACAGTACCCCTGAAGCTGGATATATATACCTTCGCACGAAGAAGAAAAGGGGACCTCCTGGTAATCTCTTGATACCTAGAAAAAGGCCAACTGATTTATATATCTCTTTCTCACCATGGCTAACAAAACCATCGGAGGGTGCGTCCGGACACCCTGTCCGGATGCCTTTTGCAGGTGCAACCACTGAATCAAGAACCCCTTGTGTGTTGAGAATCACGTATCCATCCATATAGCAGCAACGTGGACCATCGGGTACGCGAGGCGACAACATTGGCGCCGTCTGTGGGAAACTTCTACTTTTTATTTTGATTCAGTCACTAGCAAAGATGGCCACACCTTCCCAAAGTCGATCATCTGGTAGAGAGGAAGAAGATAATTACGAATGGCGTCAAGCCATCGAAAAAAGACAGTTGGCGAGCGAAAAACAGCTAAAAGCTCTCCTCCAGGAGACGGAGAGGTTAAGGGAAGAAAACGCTGTGTTACGCATTCAAGCCTCAACATCAGGACCTCCTCGTCGTCAGCGCTCAAAAGGCCAGGTGGCAAACTCAAAGCCAGAGCCAGAATCAATATATCCTGGGTCAACAGGAGCTATCCCAGGAACGTACAACGCAAGGCCCTATGAGCCACGCACACCCATGCCTCGAGCTCCCCGTGAGGAAAGCTCAGATTCCACTCATTTCTCAGCAAAAAGACAGCGTGATAGAAAATCACAGTTGTCAAGTTCTATGCGCGCAAGACTAGGCCCACAAGAGCCTGGGAGATCAAGGCCACCAGCAGCCACAACCCGGGCGCCACGCCCCGATCCTATGATCGCTCCCATGGTGCAGAACGTACCTCCGCATCGTGACCCCATGGTCACCCCAGCGATGCGGAACGTTCACTCACACCTAGCGGAACGACCAGCTGGGAGAAACCTTCCAAACGAGCCACCCATTGGCTCCATCAGCAAAAGGCTGGATGACATGCTCTCCACGCCCTTTTGCTCTCATATCACTCATTACGAACCCCCAAGGGGATTCCTCGTACCGAAGTTTTCCACATATGATGGGACCAACGACCCCTTCGATCACATCATGCACTATCGACAGCTTATGACGCTCGATATTGGCAACGATGCATTGTTATGCAAAGTATTCCCCGCCAGCCTTCAAGGGCAGGCCCTCTCATGGTTTCATCGCCTACCTCCTAACTCTATTGACAATTTCAGGGACCTCTCTGAAGCATTCGTGGGACAGTACTTGTGCTCTGCTCGACACAAGCAGAATATCAGCACCCTCCAGAACATAAAAATGAGAGACAACGAATCATTGAGGGAATTTGTGAAACGATTTGGCCAAGCCGTACTCCAAATAGAGGTTTGCAGCATGGATGCTGTCCTACAAATCTTCAAGAGAAGCATTTGTCCAGGCACTCCATTTTTTGAATCACTGGCAAAAAAGCCTCCTACAACGATGGACGATTTGTTCAGACGTGCTAACAAATATTCAATGCTCGAAGATGACGTGCGTGCAGCCACTCAACAAGTATTGGTTGCCGGACGGGCTTCTAGAGATAACGCGGACAGGCATGCCAAGCCTCCGGACCGTCCAAAACCAGTTGACCGGAGACAGGACGGGCCGAGTCGTCCGAATAGGTCGCCCGTCACACCCCTATCCGTATCATACGAAAAACTTCTCCCAATGATCCAGGGGTTGTCCGACTTCAGGTGGCCTAGACCCCTCGAAACGGACCCATCCATAAGAGACCGCAGCAAGAAATGCGCCTTCCACAAAGACCATGGTCATACAACAGAGACGTGTCGATCCCTCCAGTATCTAGTTGAAAGGCTCATCAAAGCAGGACATCTAAAACAGTACCTCCGCTCAGATACTGGAGGAAGGGACGTATCTCAGCATCATAACTCTGAGGCCCCGAGGGCCCCAGTCGCCCCCAAGGCTGTGATAAACTATATCAATGGGGGCCCGTCTGACGAGGAATACGGTTCCAGGCGTAAAAGGCAGAAATTGCTGCGGGCCGCGTCAATACGCGAGCGCATTAATTCCATCCGGCCGGGTCTTACTGGAGAGGGCCCTCGCCCCATAGATGGGACAATCATTTTCCCACCAGTAGATCCCACCCGGACGCTACAGCCACATCGCGACGCCCTCATCCTCTCTCTAGAAATAGGAGATTTTGATGTAAGACGTATCTTGGTTGATCCAGGCAGTTCAGCCGATCTAGTACAAGCATCAGTCATTGGCCATATGGGACATGGTCTCGCGGGTCTCGAAAACCCCGGACGAATCCTATCCGGATTCAACGGATCATCAACAACATCCTTAGGAGACATTATACTGCCGGTTCGAGTTGGACCAGTCATTCTCAACGTGCAATTCTCGGTGGTGCAAGAATTGTCACCCTTCAATATCATCTTGGGACGCATATGGCTTCACTACATGAAAGCCATCCCTTCCACATATCATCAAATGGTGAGTTTCCTCACCAATGAAGGGCAAACTGACTTGTATGGCAGCCAGTTAGCCGCTCGCCAGTGCTACCAAATAGCACGTGAAGCAGTCGCTAACCAGGAGGATGCATCTCCCCCTGAACCTAGCATTGCGCGCGACCAATAGCAATTATTGGGTCCGGTGGACAAGGATCCCCCGGTAGCAGATCCTTTACAAACAATCCAAATCTCAGAAGAGAATGATCACCTCACAAACATCAGTTCCCTCATGACACAAGAAGAAACCCAGAGCATACAGAATATCCTTCGAAGTAACCATGACATCTTCGCATGGACACATTCGGATATGAAGGGAATTCATCCCTCTATCGCCTCTCACAAGCTTAACGTCTTTCCAGCAGCCAGACCCATTCGACAGAAGATTAGACGATTTCACCCGGATAGACAAAGAGTTATCCAAGATGAAATTAACAAATTGTTGGAAGCCGGATTCATCAGAGAGGTATCTTATCCGGATTGGTTGGCAAATGTAGTAGTGGTACCAAAGAAAGAGGGCAAATGGCGAGTCTGTGTTGATTACACCAATCTCAATAATGCATGTCCAAAAGACAGTTTTCCCTTACCGCGGATAGATCAAATTGTGGATTCCACTTCCGGGCAAGGGATGCTCTCTTTCTTGGATGCTTTCTCCGGCTATCACCAAATTCCCATGTCTCCGGATGACGAAGAAAAAACAGCATTCATAACGCCACACGACCTCTATTGCTACAAAGTCATGCCATTCGGACTCAAAAACGCTGGCGCCACGTATCAAAGATTGATGACTAAAATCTTCAAACCTCTGATAGGCCGCTCGGTCGAGGTATACATTGACGATATCGTGGTTAAAAGCAAAACTCGAGAGCAGCATATCCTCCATTTACAAGAAGTATTTTACCTCTTGCGAAAGTATGACATGAAGCTAAATCCTTCCAAATGTGCCTTTGGCGTGAGTGCTGGCAAATTTCTGGGATTTATGGTCAGCCAAAGAGGCATAGAAGTCAGCCCGGATCAAGTCAAAGCAGTCATGGAGACACCTCCTCCCAGGAACAAAAAGGAGTTACAACGCCTCACAGGTAAGCTCGTTGCGTTAGGACGTTTTATAGCCCGCTTCACTGATGAGTTGCGACCCTTCTTCTTAGCGATACGAAAAGCTGGAAAGCAGGGATGGACGGACAATTGCCAAAATGCGTTGGAAAGAATTAAACACTGTCTTATGCATCCGCCCATCTTGAGCAGCCCCATCCCAAAGGAGAAGCTATATATGTATTTAGCTGTCTCAGAATGGGCAATCAGCGCCGTTCTATTCCGCTGCCCTTCGCCAAAGGAGCAGAAACCTGTCTACTATGTCAGCAGAGCTTTGGCAAATGTAGAAACCAGGTATTCAAAAATGGAGCTAACAGCCTTAGCTCTTCGAAGTGCTGCTCAAAAGCTCCGCCCCTATTTTCAAGCCCACCCAGTGATTGTACTGACCGACCAGCCCCTTCGTAGCATTCTCCACAAGCCAGATTTAACTGGGCGAATGCTACAATGGGCCATCGAATTGAGCGAATTTGGAATCGAATTCCAACCCAGATTATCCAAAAAAGGCCAAGTAATGGCCGACTTCGTGCTCGAATATTCACGAAGACCCGACCAGCACCACGAATCAGGTGAACAGGAGTGGTGGACTCTACGAGTTGACGGAGCCTCACGCTCATCAGGCTCTGGAGTTGGGCTCTTATTGCAGTCCCCAACTGGGGAACATCTGGAGCAGGCCATCCGGCTGGGATTCTCCGCGTCTAACAATGAAGCAGAATACGAGGCCATCCTGTCCGGATTGGACCTCGCTCTTGCGCTATCCGTCTCCAAACTCCGAATCTACAGCGACTCGCAACTAGTGGTAAGGCATGTCCAGAAAGAATATGAGGCTAAGGACTCACGCATGGCGCGATACTTGGCCAAAGTAAGAAGCACCTTACAGCAATTCACCGAGTGGACAATTGAAAAAATTAAGCGAGCTGACAACGGGCGCGCTGACGCCTTGGCCGGTATAGCTGCTTCCCTCCCCATCAGAGAAGCCATTCTATTGCCTATCCATGTACAAGCCAATCCCTCTGTCGCAGAAAATTCCACTTGCAACTCCATTGAGGCAGACCAAGCGGATGATCAAGAATGGACGCATGATATTGCAGAATATCTCCGGACAGGAACTTTACCCGAAGATCCTAAACGAGCGCACAAAATCCGGGTGCAAGCTGCCCGTTTCACCCTGATTGGGGGGCACCTGTACAAGCGATCCTTCACAGGGCCTTATCTTCGCTGTCTTGGGCATTCAGAGGCCCAGTATGTGTTAGCTGAGTTACATGAAGGAATATGCGGAAATCATACGGGAGGGCGATCCCTAGCACATAGAGCTCATTCACAAGGATACTATTGGCCAACAATGAAGAAAGACGCGGCAGCATATGTCCAAAAATGTGATAAATGTCAAAGATACGCTCCCATTCCACATATACCATCAGTCGCATTAAAATCGGTCTCAGGCCCATGGCCTTTCGCGCAGTGGGGCATGGACATAGTGGGACCCCTCCCAGCAGCACCCGCCCAAAAGAAATTCCTTCTTGTCGCCACTGATTACTTCAGTAAATGGGTAGAAGCTGAAGCATATGCAAGCATAAAAGATAAAGATGTTACCAAGTTCGTATGGAAGAACATTGTTTGCCGCTTTGGGATTCCCCAAATCATCATAGCTGACAATGGTCCACAATTTGACAGCATTGCATTCAGGAATTTCTGTTCGGAATTGAATATCCGGAATTCATACTCCACGCCACGTTATCCTCAAAGCAATGGCCAGGCGGAAGCCACAAACAAAACTCTAGTCAATGCCTTGAAGAAAAGGCTGGAGCAAGCCAAAGGGAAGTGGGTGGAGGAACTACCTGGCGTCCTGTGGGCCTATCGAACCACACCCGGACGACCAACAGGAAATACTCCTTTTGCCCTCACATATGGAATGGATGCAGTCATTCCCACTGAAATAGGCCTTCCTACTATCCGGACTGATGCAGAAAAGCAAAAAGACGCCGACACAGAACTAGGAAGAAATTTGGACTGGGCAGACGAAGTCAGAGAAAGCGCATCCATCCGGATGGCAGATTATCAACAAAGAGCATCAGCGCATTACAATCGAAAAGTCAGGCCCAGAAACTTCAAAAATGGTACGCTAGTACTTAGAAAAGTTTTTGAAAATACTGCTGAAGTAGGCGCAGGAAAATTCCAAGCCAATTGGGAAGGACCCTACATAGTGTCTAAGGCAAATGAAAATGGAGCCTATCATTTACAAAAGCTAGATGGCACTCCGTTACTCAGACCATGGAATGTGTTTAATTTAAAGCAGTATTATCAGTAGAAAGTGTACACAAGTGCAAATGAGAAAGAAGTAAGTTTTATTGATATGAGTAAATGTAATTACAAAGAGACATCCGGACTACAAAAATATACAGAAGGAAAAATTACAGCAGAAAAATTG
The DNA here is from genome assembly GCF_030704535.1 of Vitis vinifera. Lineage (NCBI taxonomy): Eukaryota > Viridiplantae > Streptophyta > Magnoliopsida > Vitales > Vitaceae > Vitis > Vitis vinifera. Next base: position 23,800,097 of record NC_081817.1, read on the forward strand.
CAAGAAGAGATAAACTATCAGGGAGCAGGTTTCTCATGGAGCTTCTTTTCTTCACTTGGAGGAATTGAAGGGGTATCTCGCTTTATACCGTTCTTCTTCATGCAGCAGCGATACCCAAATATAAATGTATCATCCACTTGTTTCTGGTAATCCGCTGCAAGTTCCTCCCTTTCCACAGCAAACTCCCGTTCAAGTTCCTCTTTTTGCACATCCAAACGCAGCTGCAAGTCTTCCTTCTGTTTCTTTTCATTCAAAACTTCTGTCCGGAGTCGACTCAATTCATCCCTTAGCCGGGCTGCCTCACCCTCCGCCTCATGAAGGCGGCCCGCAATTGATTCTTCTCGACCCTTTGCCTCACCCAACTCCACCCGGAGGGCTTCATTTTCCTCTCGCATGGTGGATAGACTGGCCTCAGCCTCCTCCATCCTCAGACGCAGTTGATTTTCAATCTCTTGGTGCCGAGAGGAGAAGGTCCTCATATAGTCTGCAGTCTGCAGCAGCTGAGTAAAAAGAGCGTGTTGTTGAGACATGCTGCGGAGGCCCCTCACCAGCTAACACACAAACAAGAAAAGCAAAAACATAAATCATACTACAACAAACACATCAGTGCAACAAAAAGTCAAAAAGCAAAAACACAAGACAACGGTGTACCGTTTCTATCATATCAAACATCTTAGCAGAGGGCTTGATGGCTTTCCAGTCAGGAGTAATCTGCTTTAACTTAGCTTCCAACTCCGCGTAGCTGAAAGGGCTAGCGGGAGCGGCGTCATCAGCAGATTCCTCCTCAGATGAGGAAGGAGAGGGTAGCTCGTGTCCCGGAATCGGAGCCCCCATATTTTCATCCGGGCACATAGGTCCGGATGCATCCTCAGCCGGAATTATTGCCGGAGCGGCTGAGGTCTCAGTAGCCATCTCCACCTCGCCTCCATCCGGATGAGCGTCATGGGCAGAAGCGCAGCTAATTTCAATCTCTTGCTGCCGCTCTTGAAGCCGCTCAAAGAGTCCGGACTGTAGATCGCGCGTCAAACGCGGCTTCTTGAGGGGAGGCCCTTTCACCAGGACTATAGCCAGGCGATCCGGGTCGTCGGAAGGCTGACTTTGGCTTTCTGCTCCCGCTTCCTCCAACGGGGCCGTTTCAGCTGCATCAGCATCCGGATTAAGGTTGCCCGGACGGTTGATGGATGCAGCTTCCTCAGCCACGTTAGCCAGACGCGCAGCCGCCACCAAGGAAGGACCTGAGTGATTCAACCCCGACATGCGTCCGGGGCCGCTTGAGATAGAGTGCGGAGCAGCATTTACTGGCTCCTCTATCAATACTTCCCCCTCATAGGTAGTTTGGGGAGGAGGGAACTCCTTGGGAGGAGTGGGTTCCTTCACATCCTTCCCATGCTTCTTCACTAGCTTCCCCCTCTTGCCTGGAATTTTCTTCGAAGGAGGGTCCGGCCCCCCCTTCTGTCCGGGAGCCTTCCGGATAGTGCCTTCAGTCTTTTTCTGATCTCTATCCTCCAGGAGCTTTCGCCGCCTTTCAGCGTCAGCCTCTTTAGCTTCCTGATAGAGGGGGAGCTCCTTCACTGTATAATGCTCCCCAGGCACTATCTCATCCTTTGCCAGTTTCCTAGGAAGAATATTGATAACATATTCCTGAGGCTCCCGGACGACCTCTGTCAAATTCCGCGCGGAGAGCAATGTTTTGTAGGCCCTCTCCTTGGGGTCTATTTCAAATAATTTGCAGACGCAGGCAAAGGACGCCTTTTCCACCCAATCCACAAGGTGGCCCCTCAATTCCAAACCTGCATTGTCAGCAGCAAAAGGTGAAAATTCTGTCCGGAAAAATCAGAAAAAATCAGCAAAGCAAAATCCGGATAAAAAATCGCAAAACAAGATTACCCGGAATTTTTAAGCTATAATTCGGAGAAAAAGGCCTCGACGGATGCTGCGATAGCCCCGCCCATCCACCCCAGACTGCCACCAGCCCCTTCGCCCCTCCCTTTGTCGAATCTGGCAGTTCTGTCACCATTTGAAGGGAGGGCAGGTGAGCGGACACACTGAAGATATCATTCTTTGCTTTCTTCAGGGAATAGACAAAGAACAATTCCAGTAGCGTAAGGTCGAGGCTGTACAGCATGTTGATAATGCTGCATCCCATCAGCACCCGGACAAGGTTGGGATGAATGAAGATGGGTGGAATCTGAGAGAAGTGGAGGAATTCCTTGAACAAGGCTGGCAGAGGGAACCGGAGCCCCGCGTTGAATTGTTCCTTTGTGAAGAGGATAGCGTTTTTTCCACCTTTCTCAGTAGGCATAGCCGCCTCCTCGTTCACCAGGTCTATCAATACGTCATGGGGGATGCGGAATCGCTCCCGAAACTCCTTCGCATTTAGTTTATCTATCGCCTTTTCGCCAGCCTCGCTGACCCGGACAGACGAAACAGTCTTTTTTGGAGCCATTTCTTACCACAAAGCCAAAGCAAAATCTATACGCAAAAACAATGCAAACGGTTCAGACCAAGCAATCAGAAAATACACAAACCCTAACTCAAAGCCGTCAGAAAAACCCCTCAAAAACCCCTCCAAACAACAACAAAGTACCAACATTCAACAACAATTGCAAACGACTCGTCCAAAACAATGCCCAAGCAAGCCAGAAAACAAGTGTAAAGAACCAGCAAACGCAACCAAAGGAACGGCAGTAGCAAAGAGATACGTACCAAATACAGCACCGAAGAAGAAGAACGGGTACCGCCTTGATACAAAATCACCAGCAGCAAACCAACAAAGTCGCGATACAAAAGCACTGGTACAAAAGAGCTTTCGGAGTTTTTTTTCTCAGAAAAGCAAAGGGCGTAGAAAAAGCAGTAAGAAGAAAGACTCTCAAGAGAATGCAGTAGGAAAAAATACAAAAAGAGGTACAGTACCCTATTTATAGCAGGACAGCCCCTCGGAAAGCCAAACCAACAGCCATGTTATCATTGAAACGACATATTGTCTGGGGATACGCAGGGTCGGCGGCTCGTCATAAATGCCTTTTTGGCTTCCGCACCCCCACTCGCCACGTGGCCCAGTCAGACGAAGGGACTTCTTCAGTTTTCAAAAGCCAGTTATTTTTAACCAGCCCATTTTTTAGGCAAAATAGGCAAGTTAAAAAGGGGGGCAATGTAGGGACCCCTCCCCTTGGGAAACACGTGGCACGCAGCTCATAGTGACGCGTGGCACGTGTTATCAGCCGGACCATCATCATCCGGATTCCCTTAAGGATATGCATGGTGCAGTTATCCTATCCGGACCGCTTCAAGGAAAGGCAAACGAGTTTCATCTTCTCCTATCCAAGGAAGAGCAAACGACGCTGGCAGAGCGTACACATCCGGATAGCCTCCACAACACATCCGGATAATCAGCATGAGCCATCCGGATATAAATCTTCTGGATGGTCAATTAAAGTAAAGCGAGTCTTACACGCAATCACAACAAGCAGCCATGGCCCACATCCCATCACCTGCAGAATGAGAAGACAAGAGGAAGTGACAGCAAGTCACTTCCCACGATCATTCTGCATAATCGCTTCCCACGATCTCTGACGGCCGCATCACCTACCATAGTCTCTGACAGCCATTCGTAGGATGATAGTGCTCCTACTAACACCTATTGTCATCATCACAACAGAAAAGATCTCCTCACCATTAATGAGAGGAACAGTACCCCTGAAGCTGGATATATATACCTTCGCACGAAGAAGAAAAGGGGACCTCCTGGTAATCTCTTGATACCTAGAAAAAGGCCAACTGATTTATATATCTCTTTCTCACCATGGCTAACAAAACCATCGGAGGGTGCGTCCGGACACCCTGTCCGGATGTCTTTTGCAGGTGCAACCACTGAATCAAGAACCCCTTGTGTGTTGAGAATCACGTATCCATCCATATAGCAGCAACGTGGACCATCGGGTACGCGAGGCGACAACAGATTTCTCAATGAAAATTAAATAAGATGTGATCAGAAGGACCACTCAACACTGTGTCTCTTGTTCATACCACCACCAAATCACCACCTCATTTGGGGTTCTCTTTTTAATTCTAAAATCGATGCCTAATATATATGCAATAAAATCTAAATGTCCATTTTGGCAATTCATCAATACTAAAAGTGTATTTAGTGTGAGATAACACATAACCAAAAATACTATCAGAACAGTGTTTTCCGAAGTATATCTAAGCATTCATAAAACCTCTTCTGCTATGGGCTAAAAGCACTCATCCGAATCACTTCCAAATTGGCTATTCTTTCATTCTTTTCAACAGATGTGATTTTGCCATTGTTTGGATGTTTTGGCTTTCATATTTGCCTATAAGAAAAAACACTGGCTGATATTTTTGTGGAAATGTAATTTAGGCATAAGCCTGATCTCTGAACAAAAGGGAAGGCAGTGAGTGCCTTGACAGCCCCCTTTTTGTTTCTTTTTCATTTTTACTGGTAACCATTTTTTGGTTCATGGAATCAAACCTGAAATCTCCCCAACCCTTTCCATCCTGAACCAGGCCCTAGGGGATAATGCTTAGTTCCCTGAGGGGAGCCTGATGGCAACCCTAGGCGCACAGAACAAAGATAACCCACTTTGTATCCCACTATCCTAGGTCCAATTGCAACTTCTCCATGTTTGTACTTGGAACATTATCATTATCTGTCGGATTATCAATTGCTCATTTGGCTTAGAGAGACCATGTTTTGTAGTAATAAATGTGTTAGGAATTTGAGGCTAATCCAACCTATGGTAATCACCTTAGAGGGGGGGGTGAATAGGGTGATTGTCTCTTTTTCACAAATTTAAACTATGCAAAAATAAGAGACAATTATATGCAAATATATAATAAACAAACTAAACACAATTGCATATAATTTAAAAGAGTAGGGAAGAGAGAATGAAAACACAAGATTTATAGTGGTTCGGCGCAACCCGGCCTACATCCACTCTCCTCTAGCTTCAATCCCAAGCTTGAGGTTCCACTAATTCAAGGCTTCCAAACCAAGCCTTCAAGCAATACAATTGGATTATGGTTCCAATCCACCCTCTTGGACTTTTGGCTCCAAGCACCCTTTACACTTCTCAAGAGATACCACACTCTTGGAAAACTTCCTCTCAAAGATTTACAATTACAAGATCTCACAAAATCCTAGTACAAAAGCTTTAAGCTCAAATGATACAAGAAACTAGGATTGAATGGTGCACTAATGATATGCAAGTTTTGGAACAATGGTGCACTCAAAACACTTCTTCAAAGGCTCAAATATATTCAAGAAACGTTTAGGAAGGTTAAGCTCCTTAAACAATGAAGATTGGAGCCTTTTTATAGAAGAAAAAAGTCAAACTAGCCGTTTGGGGTTCGACCGGTCGAGCTGGGGGTCGACCGGTTGACTAGCCGTTAGCATTTAATGCTTGGCAGGTGACCGTTGGGCCTCGACCGGACCTTGACCGGACCTCGACCGGACGAGGTTCAACCTTGACCGGTTGAACAACCGTTCTGGAAGAAAGAGAAAAATTTTGCATTTTTTCGAACGGTCGACCGGTTACTGTTCATACACCTCAACCGGTTGTGCTGGGGGTCAATCGGTTACTGTTCATCCGATTCAACCGATTGAGCCATTTTTGGGTCAACACCCAACTTTTTCAACTTAAAACCTTTAAAACAAGTTTGGAAGATATTTGACACAAGGTTTTAATTGAAAACATGAAATCATCCAATTTTAAAAGGATTTAAAATGAATTAAATCTTGGATGATTTTGGTGCATAAGTAAAGAATGTAATGCATGAAAAAACCTAGTGCACCAACAACCTTACAAAGAGATCTTATGAAGCTTGGGTCTTGAAAAGCACTTCTCTTTGAGGTGGTCTTCTTCTTCATGATTTCTCTTTGGCTTGATATGTCTTTGTAATTGCCACTTTGGAAATCATCTTGCCTAATCACACTTAAAATATAATCATTAGTTCTAAACAATGTTTTGTTATCATCAAAACCGAGATTAACCAAACCTTGGTTTCACAAAATGCACCAAATATTGGAGTGATGTATTGGAACATGATTGTATGACTTGTTTCCCATCTACAGAATTTTCTTTTGTTTTTATCTACATTATGGTGGATGTAGAGATGAACGGGAATGCCATTAATATTTTATTTATTTATTTATCTATTTATTTATTATTATTATTTGTTTATTTTTTAATCTCACATAGTGAAGGATGATTGGATTTCTCTTCCAAAGCATTAATTAAAGACTTTGGTTTCTTAGATTTCTCAAAAAAAAAAAAAAAAATTGTACAAACGATTCTTTTGAGCTGCGGTTTCTTCCCCTCTTCGCTTTTGGTTGAAATCTACAACTAGGGCTTTCCCATAGGGAAACAATTAGATGATTTAAATTGGTGTTGGCTGCAACTGATCTTTGAGCATTTTCTATATATAAATGAACTCGGACCCGCTAACTATAGTAATAAAACTATCTTGTAATGCTTTGTTATTAGGATATTTTTCTTAGACTTGGGTTTGTTAAGAGACAGTCTTATATGGTTACAAGATGTACATGTGTCATATGCTCATTGGTTTTTTTCTATTATTGTTAGGTGAATTGTTAGAGAATTTGCTTGTTATGTCTACTATATATATTACTCTGTAAACAGCAGAATAGTGAGAGAGAAAAATAAAAAACAGAAAATCACTTTACCATTCTCAGTTCTGTTACCTTCCTTCCTCGTCTCTATTAGTTTCTTTACATGGTATCAGAGCAATTTCAAAGAAAATTGAGACTGAAAAGATGATTGTCCAATATGTTTAATGTTCAAACCTGTTCCATTGCCCATCATGATCTTATCTTGCCCAACAAATTCAGTTTTATTCATCAGATTATGAATGTCTGGTATGATTTGTAGCTCCAGAATCTGGGTACCAGCTAGAGTCATAGGTAAATTCAAGAGTAGTAGCAACCATGGCAGTCATTCGTGATGAATCTTGAGTAGAAGGAAACCCATTCTAAAATGAAGATGGAAACAAGCAAATTTTTGGTAATAGAAGGAACATGAAGAAGATAATTTAAAGAGAGCATATGACACATGTACATCTTGGAAACAAGCAATGACTGATGAATTGATGGCTCTTTTGAAGAATAATACATGGTCCTTAGTCCCATTACCACTTGGAAGAACACCTATTGGCTACAAATGGGTATTTAAAGTGAAGGAAAACCCCAATGGCTCAATTCAGAAGTGCAAAGCCAGGTTAGTGGCAAAAGGGTTTCATCAAGTTGCTGGTTTTGATTTCATAGAAACTTTCAGTCCAATTGTTAAACCTGGAACAACTCGGGTTATGCTTACTATAGCTTTGTCTAGAGGTTGGTTAATTCATCAATTAGACGTTAATAATGCCTTTTTGAATGGAGTGTTGCATGAGGAAGTTTTTATAGAACAACCCCTTGGATTTATTCAGCACAACCAGTCTCATCTTGTTTGTAAATTGCATAAATCTTTATATGGCTTAAAACAAGCACCAAGGGCCTGGTTTGAAAAGTTAAGTACAACCCTATATGCCTTTGGATTTATCTCTGCCAAGTCAGATCAGTCTTTGTTCATTCGTGTGACAAAAAGTCATTCTACCTATATTCTTGTATATGTAGATGACATTCTTATCACTGGTAGTAGTGAACAAGTTGTGATGCATCTTATTACCAGTTTGAATAGAGAGTTTGCCTTAAAAGATCTTGGAGAAGTCAACTATTTTTTAGGGATTGAAGTGAATCATACTTCTGAAGGTATTCACCTTTCTCAAGGAAAATACATAACTGATCTATTATGCAAAGCCAAAATGCAAGGTGTCAATCCTATTTCTACTCCTATGACCAGTGGACAGAAACTTTTAGGCTATGGAAGTGAATCAGTTCAAGATGTCAAGTTGTACAGATCAATTGTAGGGGCTTTGCAATATGTAATAGTTACTAGGCCTGAAACTGCCTATAGTGTTAATATAGTATGTCAATATATGCAAGCTCCATTAGAATCTCATTGGAAAGTAGTCAAAAGAATTCTCAGATACTTGAAAGGCACTCTTCATCATGGATTACATTTAAGAAAGTCTCCTACTCTTGATCTTGTAGCATTTTGTGATGCTGATTAGGCCTCTAATCCTGATGATCAAAGATCAACTTCATGATGTTGTGTATATTTTGGTTCAAATTTAGTCACTTGGCAATCAAAGAAACAACATACTGTATCTAGATCAAGTACAGAAGCAGAGTACAGAAGCCTAGCTAGTTTGGTTGCAGAAATCACTTGGCTACAATCTCTTCTCTCAGAAATTAAAGTCACTTTGCCTACACCACCAATTATTTGGTGTGATAATCTCAGCACTATTATGTTAGATGCTAATCTAATATTGCATGCCAAGACAAAACACATTGAATTAGATTTGTATTTTGTCAGGGAAAAGGTTCTACAAAGAAACGTTTCAGTCCAACATGTGCCTTCCATTGATCAAGTAGCAGATGTCTTGACTAAAGCTGTCTCAAGCACTTAGTTTGTAAATCTAAGAAACAAACTCAAAGTAGAAAATCTTTATACCTTAAGTTTGAGGGAGAATGTTAAGAGATAGTTTTATATGGTTACAAGATGTACATGTGTCATATACTCATTGGTTTTCTTCTATTATTGTTAGGTGAATTGTTAGAGAATTTGTTGGTTATGTCTACTATATATATTACTCTGTAAACAACAGAATAGTGAGAGAAAAATAAAAAACAGAAAATTACTTTACCATTCTCAGTTCTGTTACCTTCTTTTCTCGTCTCTGTTACTTTCTTTACAGGGTTTGATGTTGTTGACTTTGTATTGGATGGAGTTGCTTGAGTCCATAGTTGGATAAATCTCGATTAGTTAAGACCTGTAGTGTTTTGGTTTATGCTGGTTCCTTGATGGTGATGAATAAGGTGGATCTGTTTTTATGCCCGTGAATTTGAAGTTAAATCTTTTGATGTTGAAAGAAGTAAAACTGAAAGAAGAATGCAAATGGTAGGAGAAACCTTGTGAAACACCATCTTTTGATGTTGTGGAGAAACTGTTGTTTCTTCGTCGACCTCCAAGCGGATTGAGGGAGAGGAGAAAAACGAGTGTGCTTTGACTGGAAACTAATACCTTAGAAGAACACCAGTCGATGGAGAACCAACTAGGATTCCCCCAACAAACATCCTTGCACCTTCCCAAGTAAAAAAAAAACCACTAGAGAGCAAGAAAGTGATTGGGGTGAGGTGAGCAAGAAAGTCCTGATAAATGGACTACCACCGGTCTTTATTTCACCTGGTCAAACTACAACCACTACTCCTGTCCTTTTAAATTGCTATGTTGTGTTTTTTGGTTGGGGTGGGGTGAGCAAGAAAGTCCAAGTCTTTCTTGTAGAACACGATGATACATGTATGACCACCGGTCTTCATTTCTCCTACCCAAACTACAAGTCTACAAACCACCAGTCTTACCCTTACCTTTTATTGCTAGATTGTTTGTTTAGGGAGGGAGGGATGTTTAGAAACATTTTTTTTTATTTAGAAAATCACCTATTAAGTTTTTCCTTAAAAAAATAATAATATAACAATAGCTGCTAAATAAAAAAGAGTTAGCAGAACAAAGAATTTTTATGAAAGCTTCTTTTAGATTTTTGTTGGTAATTTTTATACGGGTTATGAAAATTTTATGGTACATCTTTATTATCATACCTAATTTTAAATCTTGGACTTAATGTGAATAAATTTGAATTGTGAAAAAAAGGTAAAAAAAAAAAAGTGAAAAATATAAATAAATGAGATTAATAAATAAAGAAATGGAACATCAATCCTGAAAATGAAAGAATTATTTAATTATAAACAAATAAGACTTATGTGGTTGTATGACCATGTTTAATTAATTGTCACAAAAAAAAAGTGATTTTTTTTACATTAGAAAATAAATTATTCTTCTACATAGAACAAAGGAAAAACAGCGATGCAACTTTGTTCATGTCATTTTTTGTAAAATCCACATGGATCAAGCATATTGAATTACTTGTCTAATAGATGCCATGCCCGGTCTATCATATGATAACTAATTACAAAATGTTGGTCTCCACTAACATGACATAGTGCATCTTGACCTTCATCTCCAATATATGGACAAATCCATATTCTTTCCATATAGCCCTCACACCATAGTGCTATATCATGCAAATTTGGGTACCAATAATCAAACATACTCTTTGGGTTATTTAGATAATTAACTACCTATAATGAATGTCAAGGGGATCACTCCTATCATACCTGTTGGAGAAAGGTGACACTATGATAATTATCGATTTACCGACTAGAATCAATCATTAATCAAGGTGAGATTAACATGCAAGAGCCCGTCAAGGTTAGAAAGAAAGAGCAGGAAGACTACTGTATTTTTGAGATAAATGTTATCTCCAAAAACTTCCACATTATCAATTAATGTGAAAATTACAATTTTAGGATATATATTATTAAAAGGAAAAGTGTGTTTTTATAAACATCCTTAGAAAAAAATCACAATATCAGAACTTAGGTTTGGAAAATCCAAATAAAGAAAGAAGATTTTTTTTGGTACTCCTTAATCTTTTTGATTCAATGTTACTTTCTCCAACCTTCTCACGTCTCTCACTTTGCTCCACTTTTCCCCTAAACCACCGACAAATTCCCCATTTCACGTGAACCTTATATGAACAAACTTAATGAGAGTAGATGTCAAATTTTCAATTTTAGCATAAATTTGGCTGTCATTAGTACAGGTAAGGTGGACTAAAGACTGTATTGGTTGAAAGATTAATGTGGATGGGTTGCCATGTCTATAGGGTTTGGTGAATTGGAGTGATGGCCCATTGATGCCCACATTCATGGCTTCTTATTCAGGCCCATTTCTATACACACTTTCTCCAATAACTTCCTTTCAGTGTCAGTGGTGGGCCTTCAACTGCATCGAGCATCTCAATTCTCAACTTTCCTTGCCTTATTAATAGGCTTAGGGATCCATTCTCCCATAACCCCTTTTTCTTTTGTATTTTTTTTCTTTTTTTGTTATCTTTCTCCATAATTTAGATCCGAAAGCCTTTAGGAAAAAGAATAACAGATAGGAATTTAAATCATCTTTTTCTTTACAACTGAATAAAAGAAATTGATTTTTATTTTCTAAATCATTTGGCTATTTTTCTTTTACTCTCTCTCTCTCTCTTTTTCAATTTGATCTATGTCTCAATTTAATCCTTTTTTTTAATAGCCTTAAATTATGTATAAATATTAAATAAGCCCTTTTAATAAGATTTTGTCAAAAATGAATGGAGAAATCCATGGAATAACAATAACTTGACTTTTTTCTAATATTATAATATATTTATGTGTCTAAATCAAACCAGTTTTTCCATCTTCTTTTCTAAAAAAAATTATTAAAATAATAATTTGAATTAGATCATAATTTATGATTGATATTATTTTAAAAAATATTTAAGAACTAAAATAAAATACTATTATTATATATATTTGGCTCACCTCAAAATTAAAATCAAGCAGCCAAAACTATAGAGTATTCAATTGTTTAAATTATGGAAATAATGGAAAAATAGTGTGAATTTTTATTATATGAAAATTATACAAATGGAAGGAAACAAAAAAAATATAAAAGAAATTAAGAAATTTATGGAAGTAAAACAAAAGGGAAGAAATTAAACAAATATTTAATTCCCAAAAATATTAAAAATTTTAAATTTCATAATTTTTTTATTGTTTTTTATAATCTTATTCACATCTTTAAACAAAGAATGGGGACTTTCAAATTGAATGTTGATTTTTTTTTCTTTTTATTTTTTTTAAATACAAATAAATAAAAAAGAGGGTTAATCGTATCAATCTTTTCTAGTTTAGACCTAGAAGACTTAATTCTAAAATCATTGATATTGTTTTGAAAAATTCTAAAATTGTTAACACGACTCATACATGAAGACAAAAAAAACAACCAAATAAAAATACCGTAAAAAAGTGCATATTAAAAATTCTATACATTAAACTATATACATAATCTACACAATTAAGATAAATATACGAAGACTTAGCTCATCGAGTGAAATTTCATACTTTTACATTGTAATTATTGTGGGGTAAAATCATGAACTACTTCATATTTTAACCAAGTTTCTAGGGGAAAAAAAAAAACTACATTGGAAATGATAATTCACATATTCAATATCAAATTACAACTAAGAAAAGAATAAATACTAATTGTTGTAGTAATGAGAATTTGGTTAACAACATTGTGAACAATCACAAAAATGTAAATTTTGATATGAAATAACATTTGAGTAGTATGTCTATGGCCAAATCCAAATGAGAAAGTAGGGAGAAGTGTATAACATTCAAAATAACCCCTAAAATTCTATTACAAGGCTTGCTAACTCATTGTTTACTAGAAACTAAAATAGCATATTCTATACTTTTTAATTTCAATAAACCTAATTGAAAATGCATCACAGAAAGCCAAAAAGGGGAAAAAGAAAAAGAAACCCTATAACATTGTGGACAAACAATCTCTTGAGATTAAGAGAAAACAAAACAAAAATTTTTTTTTAATGATTTTTAAAATAATACAGTAAAAATTCTATAAAATAATATTCTTGAGATTAAGAGAAATTATTATGTTATTGATTATTAATAAATGAATAATTTATTAATTTATTTATAAAAATGTTTATTAATTTGGTAAAAGTAATATTTTTTATTGTATCACACTTGTATATGTATGATTCGTAAATCCAAAAATAATAAATGTAGTTGAATGTTAATACATAGAACCCTACCACACATTATCGAAGAAGGGGTAGTTATTCATTGTATAATAGAAAGACCCTTAAAACGAAGAGATAATGTCAAAACTCAATATCCTAAAAAATAAGGAGATTTCAAGTATGCTATGATTTTGAGAAAAAGTTGAATTAAAAAAGTTGTAATCGGTTACTCATTACTATATGAATTTTTTGTTTGCAATTTTTTTATAAACCTTATTAATTATTAATTTATATTTTCTCGAACCTTTAAGATTTCTAAAAAAATTATTATCTTATGCATTTAACGAAATTATTAATTTAATACATTGGTCGGAGTTAAACTAGAAGATTTTACTATTATTTGGTTACATTAACCTTTCAAAAATGTGAAAAAAAAAAAAATCATTAAAAAAATAATGAGTACAAATTTGAAAACAATAAATATTTCTTGTGTGTGCTATGATTGAGAAAGCTATATTTTAGAAAGATAGGATTATTTGTACAAATATGGGTATCATTGATAGTGTAATTTAAACCATTTGAAAAGAACATAATAAAGGGAAGTTTTCAGTGAGTAAAAGCTTTGCTTTTAAACATGTTCTTTTGTCTAGCTTTTCAGATGGAGGATGAATTGCAGCTTATCTCTCAGAATCTCTCACCTGATGGATGAAATATCCCCCAGCAATAGAGGGTTGGACTGCTCTATCTTTGGTGGCCATATGGATTGAGGTTGGTTAATTAGCTTATAGCTCAAGCTGGGTAGCTGGCTGAAGTGAGTTTGCAGTTCAAATCCATAGACCTGGTTCTTTACATGAAGAATTCAGGGAGAACTATGTATATATATTGTCAGTTCAGATAGTCTCATAAGCATCCTGGTACAAAATACAAAAGAGTTTTGAACCATGAAAAGACAAGCCAACTAAAAGATTTCTCTTTCTTTTCCTTTTATTGATAGACAAATGGTTTACTACCAAACCTTTCAGCCCAAAACATACTTTTCCCTTTCCTTTTCCTACCCTAACTACAACCACCACTCCAGTCCTTATCTTTAATTGCTTTTAGGTCTAATTTTTATGGTTAGTGAACCAATTTTTTCAAACAAAGTAGCCAAAACATACAATAAAGTTCAAAAAAACCAGGCAAGGCCTCAATGAGGCAAAGCTCATATCCATCCAAGGGTAACAATAAAGACCAAGTCAAGAGAGTTACCAGAACAAAGACTTCAGTGAAGTTTCTTTTGGATTTTTGTTGGTAATTTTTATATGGTTCAAGAAAAGTCTATGATACATCTTTATTATCATACCTAATTTTAAATCTCGGCCTTAAAACATGTGATTAAATTTGAATTGGTGAACAAAATTATAATAGAAATGAGAATTAAATATAAATAAATGAGATTAGTATACAAGGAAATGAAAACTCAATCATGAAAGTGAAAGAATCATTTTAGTTATAAATAAATAGAACTTATATGGCTGCATATTCATTTTTAATTAATTATCACAAAAAATGATTTTTGAATACCATAAAATAATTTTAAAAATCATTTTTATGTCTTCTAGATAGGCGTGATTAATATAGAAAGAACGATACAACTTTGTTCATGTTTATTTTATAAAATCTATATGAACCAGACATATCAAATCATATGTTTAATATACGTCAAGTGGGTTCCATCATAAGACGACTAATTACGAAATGTCACATGTCATTGTATGTAATATTACATCTTCAAGATCACTCTCCACTAACGTTGATACGTAGCACATCCCATTCTTGATCTTCAATATATAGACAAATCCTCTCATATAACCCTTACATCATAGTGTTATATTATTTGACTTTGGGCACCAATTTCTAAACATAGTCTTGGGTTATCACGAGACATGAATGCTCACTTACCTACTTGAGTCAAGAATAGAGTTGGGGGATCTAAAATGGGCTTGTTGTATCTTAATGGTGAAATTGATCTTTTACCATTAAACATTTTGAGATTGGTTTGACGGTCTTGATTTGGTAGTTGGAATCGAAAATTCTTCAAAGTGGAATCAATATGCAACAACCCATCTCAACTAAAAAGAAATAGAGGGAGACTTGTTTCTTTGGGATGTGTCAATCTCCAAAAACTTTCATATCATCATCGATCTATTAACATGGATGTTACTATTTTAGAGCACCATAACAAAGTAAGAAGATTTTTCTAGCTCTCCTTGGTGATCTCTTTAATTCAATACAACTCTCCCCAACCTTCTCACGTCTCTCACTTTACTCCACTTTCCCTTACATTATTGAGAAATTCACCATTGCATGTGATTAACCTACTACATATAAGAACCTTATATGAAGAAACTTAATGAGAGTAGCTGTCAAATTTTCAATTTTAGCATACATTAGGCTGTCATTAGTACAGGGGAGGTAAAGTAAATAATGAATTGGTTGAAAGATTAATATGGATGGGTTGCCATGTCTCTAGGGTTTGGTGAATTGGAGTGATGGCCCATTGATGCCCACATTCATGTCTTCTCAGGGCCATTCTTAAACCTCCCTTCAGTGTCAGTGGTGGGCCTTCAACTACATCAACCATCTCAATTCTCAACCTTCCTTGACTTGTTAATAGGGCTAGGAATCCATTCTCTCATAACCTCCTTTTTTTTTCTTTTTCTTTTTTTTTTTTAAATTTTATTTTCCTTCCTATTATTTCCTTTTTTTTTTCCTCCCTAATTTAGAAATCAAATTTTATTTTTCTAAATCATTTGGATTTTTTTTAGTAAACTTTAAAGACAATTTTACAATTTCATCTTTGTGGCAATTTAATCCTTTTTTTAAAAAAAAAATAATAATTAAAACCATAAATTATGTGTAAATATCAAACAACCCCTTTGAATAAGATTTTGTCAAAATTGAATAAAGAAATTCATGTACACACAACAATAACTTGGCTTTTATCAAATATTATGATATTTATGTGTCTAAATCATACCAAAATTTCCATCTATTTCTTAACAAAAATTCTTTAAAAAAATTATTTGATATTGGATCATAGTTTATGATTGATATTATTTGAATAAAAATTGAATTTTTATTATATGATAATTGTAAAAATGGAAGGAAACAAAAATATAAAGAAATTAGTGAAAGGTAGGGAGAGAAATTTATGGAAGTAAAACAAAAGGGAAGAAAAATAAATATTTAATTTCCATAAATATTAATAAAATTTAAATTCCATTTTTTTTTTTACTTTTTATAACCTTATTCACATCTTTAAACAAAGAATGGGTACTTTAAATGTAGATTTTTTCTCTTTTTTTTTTCCTCATTGGCATTTTTTTTAGCAAAGTCGGCTTTTCTTCACTATTTTTATAGTAAGATAAATAAAAAGAAGCTATTTAAAAATGAATAGAAAAAGAAAAAAAACCATAAAAAATTTATTTTATGATATATATTAAATTTTCTTCCTAAAAAAATTACTGATGATACTTGAATTTACCCATTATTAGTTATATATATATATATATATATAAATTAAAATTTCTCCCCAATCTTTAACATGCTGCCAACGTTTTGAAAAACTAATATCCAAACAAGGCCCTGACGACATGAATCACGTGTGTTTTCGGACTATTCTTATACTGAGATTTACGAAATAAAAAAATAAATAATTTTTATTTATTTTAATCATAATAAAAAATAAAAAATATTAAAAAAAGGAAATAAATAATTTTAAAATTATAAATTCAAACAAGCAAAGGGGAAGGGGGGAAGAGGGAAGGGGAGGAGGAAAGGGCCAAAGGCACCGCGTATTTTCAAAGTCGGCGATGATGCTGACGTCATCACATCTCTTTCCCTCTTCCTCTCTTAATAAAACTTTGGCTTTTGCTTTTCATTTCAGCAAAAGCAACCTCCCTTCTCTCTGACACCACCGTTCCATCAAATTTCGCCCTCCTAATTAATCGTCTTCCATCCATCGCCGATCACCCCCTCCTTTGACCAATCTCAAACCTTCGGAATTCGACGCCATAGATCGTTCAGGTCTTCACTGCAGAAGCCTAGCTCTGAATTAAAAGGTCAGGATCATTTTTCTGTTATTTCTTTGAAACCTTAACCTAACCCTAGAGGGCCCAGATGGCGGATTTTGGAAACAGCTTCGGATCATTCGGAAAATCCAAGTCCAGGCCCTTCTTCTTTGGTCGCTCTATGACTGTGCGCGAAGCCCCCATCGAGGCGCCTCAGCTTGACCGGAGCGGATCCATGAGGAAATTCTACAATTCCTTCGAATCGGTGATTTCTACTGGAAATTCCATCAAGGGGAAGGTAAAGAAGCTCTGCAGTTTATTTGAAAAGGCGGACGATTCACAATCCCAGTCGCAACCCCAATCACGATCACAATCACCCACTAAATTGAAGGCCTCGAAACTCGGTACTACTGATTTGAGGGTTTCTTCCCTTTCTGGCAATCATTGGATTGGGCTACCAGGCGCTGAAGATCGAATTGTGGTGTATTTCACTAGTTTGCGGGGAATTCGGAGGACTTACGAGGATTGTTATGCAGTTCGGATGATTTTTCGTGCATTTAGGGTTTGGGTGGACGAGAGAGACATATCTATGGACTCTGCCTATAGGAAAGAGTTGCAATGTGTGTTGGGAGAGAAGAATGTGAGCTTGCCACAGGTGTTTATTAGGGGGAAGTATATGGGAGGGGCTGATGTGGTGAAGCAGCTTTATGAAACTGGTGAATTGGCTAAGATTCTTGAGGGCTTTCCCGTTAGGGCACCTGGGTATGTATGTGAGAGTTGTGGGGATGTGAGGTTTATTCCATGTATGGATTGCAGTGGAAGCAGGAAGGTTTTTGATGAGGATGAAGGCTTATTGAAGAGATGCTTGGAGTGCAATGAGAATGGATTGATTCGATGTCCCGATTGTTGTTCTTGAATTCTTTTCTATATGGGTGAAAGTGCTTTGGTTCTTATATTTTGGTGTTCTCTGATTGATCAATACTAATGAGTGTAGTATCACTGAATGTATATAGAAATATGTTTGCCCATGGTTTGGATTCAAAAACTCATTGGAGTCATTGGATTTTCACTTTGTCAATGTACATTTTTCATGAATTGTGGGGTTTTATTTTCACCACCTCTGTGATCAATACTATTAAATAAAAGGGAATGTTTGTTGCACACAACGTTGCAATTGCTGTACTTCATGTCTGATTGTTTCTCCATCTTCGTGGGGATGTAAATTTGATTCTTTCTATACATCTAGTATCAATTTGCTGTGGCAGATTCATCTGTTTGAGGCTTTGTCGTCATGATCTCTATGAATGGCATTAAGAAATACAAGCACAAATTATCAGATATAGAACTGTTGCAAATATATTGATTGTAAATTGCAAGAGTTTTTTCATCTTCATAGTAGTGTAAGTCTGTTCTATATGTATTTGGTATGATTTTTCTAAATCAAGATGTAAGAAATGCCTTGAATGAGGAACTGCCATGGGCTGCATGTCTTTTGCTGCTTGTGGTGAGAATTTAATGAAGGCAGCTTACTCCTAATTCAGTGAATGTTGTGAACATGTTTATCTAGGGTTTTTGCTCTCACCCCTTACCTTGACTTCTCTTCATCAGTTGGCATAATTATGGGTTTGCTTCAGTTTGCAAATTCTTGCTGAGTTGTGTCATGTCTTGAGTCCTAATTCTTCTTAGATGCCTAAATTTTTTAGGGCAAAAGTTTTCATAATTGTATTGTGTTCACTGGAATTCGGGTTTCATCTCAAATTTTATTCTCATAAGTTATTTTTTCCCCTTTTCTGTCAAATTTTAAGATGACACTCTTTTGCAAAAAAGTATAAGAAGTGCAAGTTGAAGTTTCTGTTACACCTTCCTTCATTTGGATTCTTCTCACTGTTTGGAATAATGTTTTTAGGTATATTTTTATTTTTATTTTTTGATGGGTATGTTTTTAGGTTTATTTTGTCCATAAATTTAATGATTTTGCTATGGAGGGACTCTATCCTAATTTTGTTGTAGAACTGCTTTGCAAATTGCTAGCCGATTTATTAACATTTGTTTATTGCTTATTGTTGGCAGTCCACGAGCTGGCTCATGTTTCCTTGATTTTGCCAGACATTTTTTCCTGTTTTTATATTTAAATTTTGTTGTAAATTGTAGCCTGATGAACTCAATGAGGATGTCTGATTTCTTAAAATTCCCCCTTTTCCTCTGAACAGGGACTGAGTTTATCCTTTAACTTGATTCTTGCATCTTGTCCCTGTCAAAGTTCAGTTGATTATTATCTCTAGTTATCCATCTATGCAAAGTGCTTTTGTCAAATCATGAATTATCTTTAATAGATGATTTAACCACATTTTACTGGATTCTTCTTCCCTCATTATGAAATAAAAGATTGTCCGTTTGCCTTTGTATTTTGTTTTTAGGTTTGATGAATAGGAGGAACATAATCCTACCTAACACCTTTTACCGCATTTTCAAGTTGGTTTTCTTTTCATATCCCTTCATAACAATTGCTCTATAATTTCTTGTTGTGGCTGTAAACCCCTTATATCAGATCAGTGACTCAGTCAAGGTGGAGAAATTGATGTTCCCCTTGAATATCTCCTTTTCTATTTGTTTCTTTGGCCTAGTAGTTGTAGGGGTTTGGTTTTCTGCTTGGGTTTTTTCTGGAACCAGAATCTAGAACATGGGTTGTTCAGATATCCGGGCATTCAGGATATGACATATTAACCCATTTCCATACTGGTTGTGACTGGATTATTTCCAGTTGAGTTATGTCTCCATCAACAAAATGTTGATTGTTACCCAGGTCTATCCAATTCCCAAATTTTCCATGTTGAGGGACACTACAGGCTCTGTTCATTTACCAAGAAGTAGAAAAGGACACTCGTTAGAATCTCTCACAGCGGTGCCGTAACTTTTGTTCATTCTGCCAAAATTCAATGTTTGTCGTCCTCTTAGCTATCAAACAAAAGCACTGTTACTATGTTACTGAAATTTTTTAGAGGAATGAAAGGTATTTGCTTTTTCTTTTCTTTTCTTTCTCAGGTCTTGTGCCTGCTTTTCCCTGTCTGTATGATATAATCTCATCAGGCAGTTCCAGCATCGCCAAGATTTTTGTACCTTGCTTGTTGATACATAATATAATACAAGTGGATCCACACATTCTCTTGTGACCGACATATTGTAAAATTCCTCAATAGTCTTAAAGATGAGAACAAGGATTGCAGCAAAATAGAGCCACTATCAGGATGGAAATGCATGGCAAGGCCCCAAGTTACATTTCCAGGAATTTTGGCATCATATGGATCGGTTACATTTCTGGGAATTCGCTGTGCCTGCTATTGACTAAGAGGAACACATTCAAGCTCGATCTCCAGCACTCCCCTTTCGACATTCTGTAGTTTGAGACTGACGTCCTGCATCACCTTCCCATCTGTCAGGCTTATGACACTGTCTTTTACCAGGGTGTTTTCTTTGCTTGCTACCAACTTGCCGAATTCCATTGGTTCATTTAACGTGGAATTCTCGTGGGCTATGGCAGCAGAAACCAGAGGTTGGATGTCAATCTCGGCCTCCCCCATGAAATCATCGGTTGAGAATGTATCCTTGTCATACACAAACTGCAAGCCATAATTCCCAACAAGTTTTTAATGTAATTGATGGTTGCCCTGCTGTATAAATATATGACAAAATGGGGTTCAACCAAAATGAAAATCAAAATATGCAATCTTGAGAAGTTTGTAGGCAAAAGGCCCCTTGATTCATCAGTAATATACTTCACTGGTAACTCCAATAAGGCTATAATCAAAATTCTTGGAAGTTCATCAAACCAACCGGCTTCTAAGCATTCTAATCTTTTATTGATCTAATGCTACTGGTTAGAGAGACGTCCCCATGGTAGCAGAATGTAGAGGTAAACTGTCATAGAGAGCTTGTTTTTATGTCCAGCCCATGTTCTGACAGCATCTAACCAATGTTTAATGTTATAAACAGAAATGGAGTTTACCATGTGCAGAAGAGGATGGAGGGCTAGTTTTTATCAATTACTTTGTGCTATACAAAGACAAAGTTCAGTTTTAGTCTCTAATAACTAATGACCAAGAATAAATTGAATCTTATCTCCTAAGCTCAAGTGCAGACCCCTAGCAAAAAACCATTCCACTCCCGTGCATAGCCTCTAATAGTTCTTCCCCATACAGTCATTTTGCAGACTCTAGTTCAGATCATATGGTAGGACTAAAGCAGTGATATACCTGAATAAGTAGCACATGCTATGATACGGTTCACATATATTAGATGAAGAGCAAGGACAGGTAAATGTGGATTTTTAATATTTTAGTTGTGTTTTAATTTCACACGTATGCATTTTATACATGTAGAGATTAGAGGCAAACGTACCACTCTTAATGGTGGAATTTGTTCTGGAATTGACAACATTAACCTTTCATTCCATACTGGATTAAGGTTGTTCTTTATGACACGCGTCTTCACCGACTGCAACAAGATATGTGATTATTGACACAATTCCTTTCATTTTCAATTTAGTAATAATAATAAGAAAGTTGATCAGTTCTGTGCAGTGGGAGAAGAGGCTCACTTGTTGTCCCAATGCAAGGAGAACGTATGGATCACTTGTCATTACATCACGGACAGCTAGGTTGGTGCCTTTGACTACATTGACCTTTATCAATCCAACAAATTCGATCATGCCTGCCTGTAGGAGTACAACAAGGGTATAAGATTTAGTATTGATGTAAAATTTCCATCCAAGGTGATGACTTGGTGATACATTTTGATGCTCGCATGTGTTTAGTTTGTATATCATCAATGCAACATGGAATACCATTAATTAGTTTGTATCATGTTTCATAAAACATGGTTTCCACAAAGAATACCTTTTGAGAGTATCATCTCAAGGAAGAGAAGCCCCAAGAAGCCTAATTCAAGTTAACAATCAAAAAGTGGCCAGACACATCAGTTTCTTCCCTGGTAACAGCCCAAGTAGAACTGAAGAAATCTGAGAAATATGCTGTTCTTGTTCTCAAACAACCTTTGGAATGAAAATGGATTTTTGCAGCAAATTTAGCAGAGCACACTTCTATAGTAGCATATTGAAGTAGAAATGAAAGCAAATCCAAACACCCCTTGAGCGAGCTGATAAAAATAAAGCCTTGATCATACAAAATTATTACCGATGAGCTGCTCTTCTTGACAGGCTTGTGCTCAGGCTCTTTTCTTCTCCAACTATTGCGAAATGCCAGCCCAAGTCCATGGAGACGATGGGTAGTTGTCTGTTTCTCATAGTGCTTCTTCTCTGGGGGTAAACCAGACTGATTGCTTGAAGAACCACCTTGGGAGGATGGTGAGCACAAACCTTGAGGTGGAAAGGGGCAGAACATCTGTTCATCAGAGTTGAAAAATTGTTGCATCTCATATTTTCTCCTGAGTATTCAAGAAGTGGGTTTCTGATTCAGCATGGTATAAGTTCCCATTAGAAATTTATGCCAAGTGTATTAATAGTAATACCTAATGAAATCAGAGCGTTCCTCTGTAGAGGAATCTGGTCTTGGTTTTCTGATGTAGTCCGGAATGGAAGCTTCATACTTCATGTTTGCCTCACTGTTTCCACCCATACCCGTCAACGTATCAACCTGTTCATCTGTCCATTCATCTAGCTTAATTGATAAAACCTGCATCATAAGCATCATATGAATGTAGAAATTTGTTATACAAGCGTGAAAACTTTATGATACATTTTGGTGCATGAATATTACTCAACTCCTGATTTATAAATCAAATAGGGTTTTCATATTAGTATCAACCATCTGGCCCTCATGCTGGACTGAGCAGCAGATTCAGCCTTATGGTTTTTTATGTTGCCTTACAGAAACTGTGCTGACAAAGCAAACAGACAAATTAAGACAACATGGCATTTACTTGATATTCTTAAATCCTGTCACAAAAGAGATAGGGAAACAAAGCTACACTGTAATAGGTTTTTAGGTAGCTCTTATAGTGTTCTTGTAACAGATACAGAGTCTATAAATGCTCATATTCCAATCACAGGATGCTTAACTGATAAACTGTCATCAAGATGTGCTTGATGTAGGAAAATAATGGTAAGATACTACTCATAATAGAAACTATAAAGAGATGGAAAGACTTGTTGGTTTGGGCATGTGAAACACTTCCATTAAGAGTAGATCCAGCCCTGGAAGACTGTCTCCAAGTAGCAGGTGGATGTCACCCTTTACTATCTAGGATACGATAACCAATATGCAACAATTATCAATAAGCGATTCTTTTCCTCTAGAAGCAGAAATAGAGACAAGTGAATGGAAGCAGAGATAGCAAGCTAGAGGAAGCAAGAAGACAGAGAGGATAGAGACAAGTGAAACTATGGTGGCAGAGAGGCAAAGAAACAGGAGGAAGAAGACTTGAGGCTGTTGAAGAGACTGACCCTCATGTCAGCAATGGGGTACAGGCTGTTGAAAGAAAATGATTCTTCCGGTAGCAAAAGCTAGGGTTTCACTTTCTTGAAGGTATGAAGAAAAATTCAAAAAGCAGAGAGAACAGGTTCCAAAAATATTTTCTGTAATGAAAGAAGAGATTTGACCAACTTAGTCTCGTATGCATGTGAGAACAGTACACCCCATGATCCCATAATTCCACTAAGGCTTAAGTGTATTCCATAGCTATCATGAAGGTTCTACTTTTAATTCAACATGTACAAAGGTCTTTCCCTTGTTTATGAGAAGCCAAGACTGTTGGAAGGAAAAAGCTGAATCCATGATTGTTCACTTCTTTATATCATCAGCCTCTCCATGATTGATCACTTCTTTATGTCATCTGCCTCTTTCTTTGTTCTTTAGAAAGGAAGAATTCCTCACACAGAATTCTGAAGGTCTTAAAATGCCTAATTAGTGCCATTATGTGCAGCTGTGACATTATGTTAGTTGAATATAATTAGAAATTAAAAAATTATAAGATAGGAGCTTAAGAAGAATACTTTGGACACAGTACCTTTGAGACATGTGCTCCGAGGCTTCTATGTACACCAGAACACTTGATACAAATAAATACTCCAAGACTTACAGATCTGATATTCAAATGAAATGATGACAATGCAGTATAAGTTGAATAGGCACAGAGCAATGAAGAAACTTATGTAAATGCATGTATACACCAAGGAAGATTGATTTGGAATGTTATTTCAATAAACATAAGAAAAAGGAGAGCTGCTTGACATTTATATTACACATGTTCCCTAATCTTAACAAACCGAAATGAAAATTTTGAGTTTGCTTTCAAATTAGAGAAATATATCCACAATTAGATGACATATCAAATACAAAATAGGAGAAAAACAAATCCATTTTACTAGCTCTGTTACATTTGTAATATGCAGCATATTAAATGGAAACAAATAAGAGAATATGTTGAGGGCCACAATGATGTAGCAAAAGATTTGGAAAACTTTGAACAGTGATTAGGTAATGCAAGATGCACATTTGAACTAATATTGCTCATATTTCTCTTTTATCAAGAAAACAAAGAAACCATACAAGGGTTTTGACATGGAAATGGAACAGCCTCACTTATTTTTTATTACAAACAATAGAATCAGTACTTACAGCATGAGTGGCCGAATCAGCAATTCTTTTTTCATTCTATGCCCCAGACCCCTTCGTCAACCAGGCTTGGGCAGGACAGCAGACCAAGTACAGGTGCTGGGAATCGTGTTAGGCCTAATTCCTACTAGTTCGGCTGGATTATTTGCAGATGTACTTTTACATTACTGACATGGTGATCAGTAGGGCTTTTGATAAATTATGTATTTTTTAATCCACAGGAGATCAAATTCAGATTTCTGTTTCAAGTTAATCCCATGTACCTTCAGAGATCCTTAGATTCCTAGGCAGTTTCAGTATACATCACACACAACAAAATTCTAGGCAACTTAGCTACCCTCCTGAAATGAGGTGCTAATAATTTAGTTGCATTGAATGTTAAAATTCTGCTGCTAGAAGTATTGGTTAAAGTTTCTTTAAGATACGTACACATTTACAGTATGATTTCCACCAGTCCACATCCATGGATGATATGATCCATGGGGCCAGTTCTCAAATATTCAATATGTCACATTTGTATTATTTATTTCATGGTCAAAAGCATATGATCAGAGCCTTTACCTTTTATCTTATATGGATTTGGTACAAATTTCTCACAATAGTTCACTTTGACCATTATCATCAGTAGACAAAAATATCAAAAGCAAAAATTCCTGGTTCACTCACCAGTAAACAGAATACTTACACCCATTTTGGATCTGGAGATCCACAATCTGCACAAATGTTATTTCCTGATTGACACAAAAGATTCTCCAACCTTCCTCGTGGACCTGATCAATGAAAAACGTAGAGAATATGGACAAGGTTATCTTAACTTTATTAAGTCAAAGCTTCCAAGAGACATCAAAGGAGATATATTTCTTCAACCAGCATTTCAAATATTATGGCCATATGATAGTAGTTATAAGTAATGGAGATTGAATATTGCTCTATAGAAAACACATATGGTAAGACAAGCATTTACCAACACTAGATGACTATAAAGACAATTTTGAGCATAGGAATGATTCATGAAAGTAACAAGCAAGCAAGTAATGATCAGAAGTTCAATGGTTAGAAATTGATGGAAGCTACTGATTAACCTACACAAGATGGGGGAACTAACCCTTCATTATTCATTTGATTATATGTCAAAATGGTTGGATGACCATGTTCAAGAATTACAAAAAAGAAAAGAAAAGAAAAGAAAAGGAACATCTAATAGGCATTGGTTCACATTCATAATGTAGATGAATGAAGATCCACTACATAAGAAAAGCAACCATTAATTTTATTGGTTCATCAAAATAATTAAATGCTCATGATAGGCATACATATTTCTGTAAGTGTTATATTCATACATGTAGACCGGATATCCTCGACAAATACACTTTTTAATAAACTTGTTTATAGTATTTTGAAATCTAATTTAGGATTACTCGTCTCTCCTGCTTATAAAACTAAAATACAAGTGGAAAAGAAACTTGGAGGTCATTAAACTAATGCATTCAATATATAGCTTTTTCTTGAGATATGGTTGGAGATTGCTCCTAGAACTATGCATTCAATGTGGAGGTTCATTACAACTATAAACTGGTAGGCATTATGTTTCAAACTTATAAACCCCATAGTTTACTACATAAGGCAGAATTATATATGCTGCATGCTAAGGCTCAACAAAAATCATAAGTAAATATCACCATAAATGGCGTTGAATTATTCCCTTTTCGAGGAAAATCGATCAAGTGTGCTTCTGCAGGAAAATACCAAAATATAAAGGATAAATATGCTTCTCTACAGTTGAAATTAAATGTGATAACCTTCAAGCAAAGAAATCTTTTAGGAAATTAGATTAAGTGATTTCATGGTAATTAGTAACCTTGGTCTTTATGTGTCATATGTTTCACTGTTACTTTTAGAATATCACTGTTTAGTTGTAACATGAAATGCAAACCAGATCAGATAGATTAGTACATGCAAAAGTGAAATCAAGTTGAAATACTGAAACAGCATCACTTATTGCCCAAAAAGAGTAACAACTAAAACAATAGACTCAAATATTAAGCTCAAGATACCAGAAGATGTTTGTCCTTCCTTTCGACAATTCCAATAGATGTCTGAACGTAAGAGGTCCAGTAGGGAAGACCCTGTTCCTACAAACCCAACAACATCCTTTAAGAAAATCTCATTTTTCATAAGAAGTTTAACATCATAAGCACTTTTTATCTCTTGCTTACTAAAAGTAAGTCATAATTCAAAAGTAAAATACTCATTGAGGATAGATAAGCAATAAGCGGTCTAAATCATACAAGATCAGGATGAGAAACATCAGCATGCTGTCAAATGAAAACTAATTTAACCATGTTGCTGAGAGAAACACCAATACTTTGATAACTAACAAGATTCAGAAAGATACAACCCGACTTAGAGAAAAAATGTTCCAGCCATGATACCATACTGACATTATTATAGAGATTTGAGGGCCAATCATGATGAAGCGTAATTTGAGAAATTGGGTACTTTCCAGGTATGACTGGGATACACTAATGAAACAGCCTAATAACTTTAAGGTACGGTGGGGTTCAAAACAACACTAGGCTTCTCATGATTAATAAAGTATGGATAATTTGGAATAAAACTTATTAAATGAGAGAAACTTTATGTAGAATAGTGTAAAATTAATGGCTTTAATTACTTGAACCAAAGTGGCCCTCATCAAATTTCATTTCAAAGAGTAGCATTCAGCTTTCAAGACTACCAATAATCATAAGTTAATTACAGAATGTACGATAAGTTAACAAAAATTCTTCTAGTTACCACATGTGTAAATTAATATTATAGTTGAGTATATATGGGTCTTTTAGTGATGTATTCCAGCTGTATCAATATCCTATATTTCTATAGTTTGCCCTGTCAATGTCTAGGTATTGTTGTGACTTTCTTGTATCCATGTCTATGCTACATGGAGAAGAGACAACATGACAGCAATGGTAACATTAAACTAAACTAAATGGATAAATACATTGATAAAAGATCTAATAGAGCAATAAAAGATCATGTATGAAGTTCATCTTCCAAAGATCAGGGACATGGCTATGTCACAACCAAATTAATTGCAATGAGCTCATTGGCAATCCACACCAAAGAATAAATAACTGAGAGGCTGAAACAGGCAGAAAAGCAAACCTTTTATGTTGGAGGAGTAAACAATAGAGGATGCCTATTGCAATCCTTCAACAGGTAATGAAGACTCGAAACAGAGGCTGAACTAGCAAAATCTGATCCCAGCCAGCCCCGTCTCTTAGGGAACAATCATAATGAGTAAGAAAATGAATTGAGGATATGTACATGGAGGCATAGGGAGCAGAAATGGACAGTATGTATACAACGTAACAGTCAGAAAAATATAAGCTGTGGTGGCATGTTTAAACACAGTAGTGAAGGTAAAAACAAAGCAAATGGATTGTTTATTTCATATTCAGAGATTAGGCAGTAGAGTTGGTTCAACTATTGATATGAAAAGAAGAACCAGCTTATCAAATCGAGGTCCTTGAAACAGATTAATAAATCAGAGGTACAAAACACAGTAAAAGCGGAAAATAAACAAGGTTATAAAATTAACCTATTCTGAATGTTATCCAAC
Organism: Vitis vinifera; assembly: GCF_030704535.1. Taxonomy (NCBI): domain Eukaryota; kingdom Viridiplantae; phylum Streptophyta; class Magnoliopsida; order Vitales; family Vitaceae; genus Vitis; species Vitis vinifera. The sequence goes on from NC_081817.1 coordinate 23,828,185, forward strand.
CTAAATGCTCAACCAAAACACGCATCACTCTCCACATAAGTTAAGTTTGAATCTCACAATGCATCAGACTTGCTCCGCATGATTAACTTTTAACATGTAGTATTCATAATAAACAAAGGGAGTCAAAATAGAAGCTACAATGTCATACCTACCCTCATCAACAAGAGATGGGCAAAAAAGGTTTGTAGAGCACCACTGCCCCTCCTCCCCTTCTCCACCCTCCCCACCCCTCCATACCTCCTCCACCCAATGGACATAATTTGGGCAATCTCTGATGCCAATCCCGGAAGGAACTGATATAAAAGATTTGATCTCAAAATTCTATATACCTAAAATTGGTTTAACAATTGATTTTCAGTTGGAAAAAATCTTAATATCTTCATTGAAAGTCAGCTGTCTCCCATACCAAAGGCTAATCCACTGATCTCTTTATCTTCCCATATCACTCCAGTCTTCCAGCTTCTTTTCCCAACATGGCAAACTATCTTTTCTGGTCTTGAAGCATATGAGGTAAAAGATTGTTAAAAAACACTTAGACCCATCATATTCATCTAATTTGGAGCGTCTCAACCCATAGTCAGGAAAACAGATATATACTGTTTTCCATCCCTATCTCTATCATTTACTCGTTTCATCATTCAAAGAAAAAAAGAATCATATATTCTTTCTCTCAAGCAGTTTAAAATTCTACGCTTTCAGGGTATGATCTTAGTTTCTAGTCCACAAATCTCCACCATGATTCAGTGAACTGCATGAACCACCCCAAACTCCACTTTCCACTAATGAATTTATGACCCGGGCCTTTCACTTACATATCTAAAGAATGAGGGATATATGATTCTTGTTATCATAGAAACATGGCCAAGAAAAAGACTAAAAACTCAGGGACCACCAGAGAGTCATGATTAGGTTCTCTGTTTGGTGCTCCGCTGACAAAAGTACAAAGCAAAAAATTGCAGTTTAAATTATGAGAAACTAATTGTAGGCTTGTCACAGTTTACCTCAAAGAACTAATAAAATTAAACCATTTCCAAAACTAAAAAATGCTTTTGCCAATTCTTTAACTGTTGGTCTAACAGTCAAAACAACATCAATTGGCTGTTGGATGACATTATTTTTAACTGCAAATACAAGACCAGATAATTTGCAACCAACAAATTACATTATAAAACCTTGTTCATCTATTTCACTATAATTATCCTATTTTTATTCAATTCTAATATATATATTGATTTTCCTTTTGAAAAATTATCATAATTTTGAAACTTATGTTCAAACTAATTTTCCCAAATTCACCCAATTCCAAAACAACAATCCTGGTTTGGCCAATACCCATTTATCAATTTTGTTTTGCAGACAAACTCTATAATCATAGTTCCTTTCTGTAACTTTTCAGGGTTAGCAACAGAAATCATAGCCTTCTATCCCACACCACAAAAATTCTTTTTCTCACAGAAATATGGGAAAACTAATTAAAGGAAAAGAACAAGCCCATCAGCTCTTAACCTTCCTTGTACCCTTCTACCAATCGGTACATGAATTCATTTGCCAAAATTATACATACATCAAAACAAGAGAGGGAACAATTGAATTTTTACAAATAATCAAGAACTTAGGCATAAAATTTACAATAAAAACCAGAGAAATTTACCAGAACCATTGTTGGAATCTGTATTGTCTTGCCGTGTGGGCATTTTGAGTCCCCAAGCGTTCAGACCCAGGTCATCAAATACAGCTAAAATCTGAATATACCCATCGTTCCTCTGTATGCAGCAAAATCCAAATCAACCCAGATATCAAAACACATTCATAATTCAAAACATGAGGAACAGAGGATGAACAGAGCATTAAATTTGAAAAGGGTACTCACAGATACAATGAAAAAACAAAACCTTTGATTGAAGTTGGAGATGAATTGATTATCAATAATGGATTGTGCCACCCAAAAGGAAATTTAAATACAATTTGTATTTGGATAATGGAATTATTTGGGAAAGAAACAAAGCCAAGATTCAGGATAATGATACGGGTATGATGAGAAGAATCAGAACTTGGCTTTTTTTCTTTCCAACCATTTTTTTTTCAGTTTTTTTTTAATAAAATATAAATGCCACCAAAAAAGTCAAGGTGGACATTGGATTTTGGGAATGACCCAGCTTTTTGGTTGGTTGGTTGGTTTATCAATGCTGGAGCACTTCTGTATCCCAACCGCTGCCATAGCGCGTGTAATACACTCTCGTTTAAAACGTAAAAATTAAAAATAAATAAATAAAAGATAGAAATAAATCAAGCAAAATTTGAGATTTTTTTTTTCATCAGGAAAATTGATTCGATTATTATTTTTCAATTAATTAAAAATTTCGAATATTTTATCTTTAAATATAATTTTAGCTAATTTAAAGCATTTTGTTAAAAAAAATTTAAATCATATTAAATTTACTTCTAAAGAGTTGAAAGTTCTTTTCAATTTCAATGAGAATTTTATTTAGGTAATTTTGTTAAAAAATATTTATTTTTTAAAAAAAGATCATTCCGGCTTTTTCCTTTGATTTCACACTTATTAGCTGATGTTTTGAAAGAGTTTTTGATAAAATAAAAAGAAAAAAAAATAGAAAAGTAAATTTTCAAATTATGAGTTCTCTTCCACTCGTTAATTCACGAGGGCAAAATAGAAGTAATTATTCTCTAGTTCTTTGAAATGTTAGAGTATATTTGAAAGTCTATATCTTATAAAATTGATTTTTAGATTAGGAGGGTGTCCGGTAAAATAACTTAATGACTTAATTTAAATTATTAAATAAATTAAATATATTAATTAAAATAACCTAATATCATAACTAAATTTTTTTTAAATAATTTTAAATATTAAGTTAAAATAATTAACTTATTCTTACTTAAATATAATATTATATTAAAAAATAATTCAAAATTTATATAAATTAAGCCGTTAACTTATTATTAAGCTGATTTATTAAATACTTGCCCAAAGTGAATAAACAAGCCTTTTAAAACTTTGTCTCATGGGCTCGAGGGGGACGTTGCGGGTGAGACACCCACCAAACCGACCAACCTCAACGTGCAATACATTACATGGAAGAGATAAAGCTCCAAGAAGTTGAGATAAAGCTGTCCACGTTTTATCTGGAAAATCATGATTTTGTGAATTGGTTGAGTTGGGTTTCAACACTCTTATTTAAGGGGTTGTAATTAAGGTAGTAAGTCCTTCAATAAATAGGAATTAACTTAAAGGGGTAAACTTGTATTTAGGTGTCAATTAATGTACCTTTTAATTTCAATTCATAAAGAAAGAAGATTTAAAAAAGATAATTAATTTAGAATTTTGAAACTCTTTCCATGAATCATGCTTGGTTGCAGTTCTATTTATTTATTTATTTTTATTTTTAAAAATTTTGGTTGAATATTGTAGAATGATCAAGAAGTAAAGAAAGTAAAATAATTTTTTTTACAATTTTTTTATTTTTAGAAACAAGATACAAGGTGGATGCATGGGAATTTATCTCTATATATAGTTTATGCATTTTTTTTTTCAATAGGATAATTTGTATATTTTATCATTGAAATTAATTTCACCCAAAGCGATGGAAATCATTCGGCACAATCCAATGTGATGTTGCTTAGGAATTGTATTAAATGTTACAAAAATGTATTAATACTACAAGAAATTAGGTTTTTAGCAATAAAATATTTTGTCACTAAAAATTTGAATTTTGCCTACAAAAGCATTTTTTTTTTATGAAAAGTATTTCATGTCTTATTTGTCGCCTTACACTCGTCATTGAAAGTATCCAATGAAAAGTCCAATTTCATCTACTAAAGTTTTTCCTGATAAAATATAAATTTAATTTGTAAAGGGTTTCTCCAAAGAAATATTGCATCAAGAAAGGGACAAATTTTCATCATTGAAAAAGAAAAAAAAAATGTCCCAAAACATTATTAATGATTAAAAGTGACAAATTCATTTTGTTGCCAAATTTTTAATAAAAAATAATTGCCTATAAAAAATATCATCAATGAATTATAAATTTATTGTAGATGATATGAGAACATTTAATATCAAAATATGTTTCATTGGGAAATATCTTTATTTATGTGGTTACATATAAATAAAATTGGATTTTTAATAATTCTTAATGGAGGTAATTTTTCTTGAAAATTAAATTTATTAAGTCTTGAACTTATGAAAATAATTTAATTTTAAAAAATTTAAGGAAATAAATCTTATGAATTAACAATAATTTTAAGAAGAATTTATAGCTTTTTGAATACTTGAAAGATAAAAATTTTCAATTATTAGAAATGTTAGAAGTACTTAAAACAAAGGAGAAAAGTTTACTTTTGGAAAAATTATTCTCAAGGATTTTAAAACATTTATTTTAAAATTATTTTATAAGAATATTTGTTGATAAAGTTTTTCTTATTGGATAAAGTGTTTTCCATGTTTTTTCAATTTTTTTTTCAATTTCCTTATTACACCAATCCTCAATTAATGGAACAATTAAATATTTTTTTAAAAAAATTTCAAGATGGATAATTTATTATTAAGGGAATTACTAAAAGTTGTATTTTTAGTAATTTTTAATGACATAAATTATTATGAAAATAATATTCCATATTTAAGGATATTTATTAAATTGAAAAGGTGTAGGAATAATGAAAATAAGTATTAGGAGGAATTTTAAATATGAGAGCTAAAGTTCCATCTTAAATTTATTCTTTAATATTTAAAATATTTTCTTTAAGTTTATTTTTGAGAATCCTTAAGAATTAATTTTTTTTTTAGTTGGATAAGATGCTCTTTATTTTTCAAAAGTTTCATAAATTGGAAGTTTTCTTATTACACAAGAGATTCCAATTTGGGCAATAAGTATTTTGAAAATTTTCGTTAGAGATAATTTATTATTAAAGGACACTACCATGAAGGTTTAGTAAAACTTAATTAGTAAGTTGATGGAAATAGATTTCTTTGAAAATACTAAAGTTCCCTTTTAAATTTATTATTTATGATTTAAACTGAATCTCAGAAGAATTAAATATTTCTTAATTAGATAAAGTGCTCTCAATCTTTCAAAATATCATAAATCAGAAGTTTTCTTATTACACAAGAGATTCCAACATGGAGAATAAGTATTTAGCAATTTTTATTAGAGATAATTTATCATTAAAGGACAATGCCAAGAAGGTTTAATGAAACTTAGCAATTTAATGAAAATAGATTTCTTTGAAGATATTTCCAAGATAAAATATTTATTAAAATTAACATATGTGAAAGAAGGAGAATTTTATGAAAATAGATTTTAAAATCTAAAAGTAAAGATTTTATCTAATTAGCTTTTGGATAAAATACTCTCATATAAATTTTAAGATTTTCAAAATTTTGTTATTCTAGGCTTCCAATTAGGAAATAAATATTTCTTTAGAAATGTTCATAGAAGATGATTTATTCATTAAGGTAATTATTAAGGTTTTGAAAGCTCTTAATTACTTCAAAATATTAAGTGGGAATGGACCCTCGGCAAGCTCATAGCTTCCAAGATCAACTCATCTTGATTTGGCTTATTATGTACTATCCTAAAGACGGTTTGGTCCAAGAAATCAAAGGATATGAACTGTGAATTTTCTTAAGAATAAGATTACATATGTTTGTAGTGAGAGTAGTCAATCCTAAAGATGAAACTTTTCATTTAGTCCTAAGAGCATTACATTATTGTTAAACTTACCAACTACCTCGAATGCTCATTGATCAATGCATGAATTTAATTATTTTTATAGGTATCATCTCTTTCTATTCCTATCACCTCTATTTTCTCAAGTGGACCTCATCAAGTGAACTAGAAAAATAATTTAGATATAGTAACTAACAACATAAAAGCTAAAATAGGTAACATATAGAGCTAACCAATCCTTATGAACAAACCTAGTAAGAAGAAAAAGTGGTATATATATCAAAGATGACCTAAGATGGATTCGAATACCAAGTGTCTCATACTTAGGTGTTTGGATAATGTGTTGTAACAACAACATATGTTTATTGTCATGGTCTATAACATTCTTTTTAGTTTGCAAGGAATATTTGGTGATAAGGGTGGATCATTTAGATAAATTGCCCTTAGGATTATTATGAACACGAGGTTTGTGTGATCTTAAAGACCTCATTGAATTCCTTTAGGATGACTAAGGGGATTCTCAAGGATTAGAAGAATGTTCATATGGAAGTCAAAGGTTTTTCAAATTCTTCTACCATGAATAAGAAGAACAATACTAGATAAGAAAAGTTTAATATAAGGAATGGAAAAACAAGCTCTAGATAGTTATTCTTTTGTGACCTTTTTTGGACATTGGAAAAAGAATGTTCGGATCACCTAATGAAAATGGAAAGTGCACATCATATTGTCATTGTTAAATGTATAGTGGTAGATACATTCTAGGCCCAATATTTGCAATTCTTTACAGGTTTTCAAAAAGTGAGAAGGTTACATGATAAGAATGTAGTTACCTTAGCCTTGGTTGCAAGATTAACTATGTAGGCTAGTGGGAGATACTACTTCTTTCTTGTATTACTCTACTACCACTCTTTCCTAATAATAGGAATTGTCTAATCTCACTAAAATTAAGGATCCAAAAACTAGATGTCTAGGACATTTGACATTTTTATTCTAGAAGAACTTTTAGTCTATGAATCTTGTATAGAAGGTAAAATGATCAAGATAGTCCTTTACTACTAAAGAACATAGAGCTAAGGAATATTTGGAATTAGTATATAATGAAATGTGTGTGACTTTTAGTGTTCATGCATGGAGAGGGTATGAGTACTTCATCACTTTTATTGATGATTACTCTAGGTTTAGTTATATGTACCTAATATGTAGATAATTCAATGCCTCAGATAAATTCATTTAACTTAAGACAGAATTGGATAATCTATTGGATAAACATATTAAGACACTTTAATTAGATCAAAGTAGTGAGCTTATATCTAGTAAGTTTGATCATTTCCTTAGCGAGTATGTGATTATATCTTAGTTGAATGCACTCGAAATGTCATTGCAAAATAGAGGAGAGAAGAAATGTTATTTTTATTAATGAAAAAGGAAAATACTTCCAACTTTGAAGGTCATAGGGTACGAATATAGAATATTCTAATGATTCTTCATTTTTTAATCTTATCCTTTTCCATGGTGTTTTTGCTAGATCTTTTTAATGGGTTCCTTCTAGAGTTTATAGATAATGATATCATAAGCTCTAGGATAGTGTGATTTTATTTCATCATTTCCCAAGCTTTTATAAAAAAGTAAAGTGTTTGTGACATTGAATTTTGGGGGGTTGTATTTATTATTCTAACATGTGGTATTGTACAAAGCATTTAGTTGTAGACTAGAGGTCATTAGAATCTTAACATTTTTTCCTTGCATTTTTTTTTTCAAACATATTATTAGATAAACTTTATTCCATTCTTTTTCTAGTTTTTCCCATTGTAAGTGAAAAAAAAAATCTTATTCTTGAATTGTTATGTTTTACGCTCTACGAACCACCATAAAAAGGAGGAGGGAGGGGGGATTGAGCAGTTATTCTTGCTCATATGATAATGTGTTGGATTGAACATCCATGACTACGATTAATATTATAAAATAAAAATGGTATGCTGCTTATTAGTTGTTGTATGTATAATTTAAAAGTTTTATGTTCTTCCTATCTCTATTTACAGGTTGCAAAGGCAACTAGTTTGTCAAAAAAAAAAAAAAAAAAATCATTACACCGAAAATCATGAAGATTGCATCAATGAAATCATTAGGAGGTTGAATTAGGTTTTTCTATATTATGATTTATCTTTGTAGTCATTACACTACTGTTTATTCATGTGTTGAAAGAAAATTATAATTTTTTTATTGAAATATTTTGATTTAATTAACAAATTTTCTTCAATAACTATCCTTGACTCATGCTGATTTTCTTATATTCAAATCCATTAAATCAAAGGAAAATACTAAAGTACCATAGTGGTACCTATCGAACAAAAAATTTACATTATTAAATATGATTAATGGTGAGATCTAGACTATTAAATAATTGTATGAACGAATAAAATTAAGGTATAATGATACAAATAAATGAGACTAGAATGTAAATAATAAGATTAGAAAATATATATTTAACACTACTTGATCGATGATGTCTTTTCGATAGGTATAAAAAAAAGTACGATTCGATATACTGAAACCCCATTCAAATGTTACCATTTTTTCTCGGGATGGAAGGACAATGTTTTGTTCATCACATAATATTAGCCTGGCCCTTACGGCAAATTCTCTTTCATACGTTCAAAAACCATAACAGCCATTCATTTCATTAGAAATTCTCCAGCACAGTTTTCTTCCATGGACTTGACTTATTGATACAGAAAGTTGACCGCGACCAATCTTATGGACACCAATTTTATGAATAAAATGTAAGCTTAATCTTGTCATTATGTCATCATGCTTGCGAGCTCATTGGTTTACCCATAATCATTCCATAGATCATATTTGTGTTTGATGTATGTATGTTAGAAGATTTAACTTAGTCTTCATGGAGCTTGAAAGTCATTTTTTATTTTTTTTAATATTTCTAAGTTTTTTATTTGAAAGTTAGAAATTGAAAAAAAAATAAGCATTTTTTTTAATTACCATTTGATATAAATTTTTTTTCAGAAATCATTTTTTCTTTAGCAAAATATTATCAATAAAATAAATAAATAAATAAAAACCCACTTGGGTTATATCTAAATATTAAGGGTGACTGAATGCTAAAAATCCAAGAATCCTATGCTCCAGCTTAAACAGGAAAAAGTAGTTATCTAACACATTAGGGAGGAAGAGGTCTCATCTGAGCGAGGCTGATGGAAACTGGTCATCGAAGCAGTCAACACGGTTGTCATTTAGTGAGGTTTTACCAAAATGAGAAGCCCATGAAATTTTCCTGCTCCTGGGGTTCTCACCATTGAAAACTACACAATCCATGGAAACCACGTTCAAAATTTCTACGACCATTAGCTAGCACAACATAAACCATTTCTTCTGGATCTGTTGTACAATTTGGGACTGATTTCTGCAAAGTAACTAACCATGGCTTTTGTTGGAGAGGCTTTTCTATCTGCTTCCATTCAGAAGCTTGTCGATATGTTGGCCTGCCCCGACCTCCGGAAGTTCGCCCGCGAAGAACAAGTCCACGCCGAGCTCAAGAAGTGGGAGGGAATACTGCTGAAAATCCATGCAGTGCTTCATGATGCTGAGGAGAAGCAGATGACTAATCGGTTCGTGCAGATATGGTTAGCCGAGCTCAGAGACTTGGCCTATGATGTTGAGGACATCTTGGACGACTTCGCCACTGAAGCTTTACGGCGCAACCTGATCAAAGATGATCCTCAGCCAAGTACTAGTACGGTACGCAGCCTCATCTCCTCCTTATCTTCTCGTTTCAATCCAAATGCTTTGGTGTATAATCTCAATATGGGGTCTAAGATAGAGGAGATCACTGCAAGATTACATGAGATTTCTACCCAAAAGGGTGACCTGGATTTGAGAGAGAATGTTGAAGGGAGGTCCCACAGGAAGAGAAAAAGAGTCCCTGAAACAGCTTCTCTGGTGGTCGAGTCTCGTGTTTATGGCAGGGAAACTGATAAAGAGGCGATACTTGAAGTGTTGCTGAGGGATGAATTGATTCATGATAATGAAGTCTGCGTGATTCCTATAGTCGGCATGGGAGGTGTCGGCAAAACTACACTTGCCCAGCTTGCCTACAACGACGACAGAGTGAAGAATCACTTTGATCTGAGGGCTTGGGTTTGTGTTTCTGATGATTTTGATGTTTTGAGGATAACAAAAACGCTTTTACAGTCAATTGCTTCTTATACCCGTGAGATCAATGATCTAAACTTGCTTCAAGTCAAGATGAAAGAGAAATTGTCTGGAAAGAAGTTTCTGCTTGTTCTAGATGATGTCTGGAACGAGAACTATGACAAATGGGATAGCTTGTGCACTCCCTTGCGAGCTGGGGGACCTGGAAGTAAGGTTATCATCACTACTCGCAACATGGGTGTCGCGACACTTACCAGAACGGTTTCGCCTTACCTTCTGCAGGAGCTGTCAAATGATGATTGTCGAGCTGTGTTCGCGCAGCATGCATTGGGAGCAAGGAACTTTGAAGCTCATCCGCACTTGAAAATAATTGGAGAGGAAATGGTGAACAGGTGCAGGGGCTTGCCTTTGGTGGCAAAGGCCCTAGGAGGCATCTTGCGAAATGAACTAAACCATGAGGCATGGGACGATATATTGAAGAGTAAGATCTGGGATCTACCAGAAGAGAAAAGTGGTGTTCTTCCAGCTCTCAAATTGAGCTATCATCACCTGCCATCTCATCTGAAGCAGTGCTTTGCTTATTGCGCTATTTTTCCCAAGGGATATGAATTCAAAAAGGATGAATTAATCCTTTTATGGATGGGAGAAGGATTTCTGCAGCAAACAAAAGGGAAGAAGCGAATGGAGGACTTAGGTTCCAAATACTTCTCTGAGTTGTTATCAAGGTCGTTCTTTCAACAATCAAGTAACATAATGCCACGATTCATGATGCATGATCTCATCCATGATTTGGCTCAATCTATTGCCGGAAATGTATGTTTGAATTTGGAGGATAAGTTGGAGAATAATGAGAATATTTTTCAAAAGGCTCGCCATTTGTCATTCATTCGTCAGGCCAATGAGATCTTCAAAAAATTTGAAGTTGTCGATAAAGGGAAGTATCTTAGAACTTTTCTAGCTTTACCCATCAGTGTATCATTTATGAAAAGTTTGTCATTCATAACTACGAAGGTGACACATGACCTCTTAATGGAAATGAAATGCTTACGGGTACTATCTTTAAGTGGCTATAAGATGAGTGATCTGCCGAGTTCAATTGATAATTTGAGTCACCTACGATATCTCAATCTATGTCGCTCTTCAATTAAAAGGTTACCTAATTCAGTAGGTCATCTGTATAATTTACAAACCTTAATATTACGAGATTGTTGGAGTCTCACTGAGATGCCTGTGGGGATGGGAAATTTAATCAACCTTCGACATCTTGATATTGCTGGGACAAGTCAATTAGAAGAGATGCCCCCACGAATGGGCAGCCTGACAAATTTGCAAACATTGTCTAAGTTTATTGTGGGGAAAGGTAACGGGTCGAGCATACAAGAATTGAAGCACTTGTTGGATCTTCAAGGAGAACTTTCCATTCAAGGATTGCATAATGTGAGAAATACTCGAGATGCAATGGATGCTTGTTTAAAGAATAAGTGCCACATTGAAGAACTAACAATGGGATGGAGTGGTGATTTTGATGATTCACGAAATGAATTGAATGAAATGCTTGTGCTCGAGTTGCTACAACCTCAAAGAAATCTGAAAAAGCTCACAGTTGAGTTCTATGGAGGACCGAAATTCCCAAGCTGGATAGGGAATCCTTCATTCTCAAAAATGGAGTCCCTGACCCTTAAAAATTGTGGAAAATGCACATCGCTACCATGTCTTGGACGACTATCTCTACTCAAAGCCTTGCGCATTCAAGGAATGTGTAAAGTTAAAACCATAGGTGATGAATTTTTTGGGGAGGTCTCTCTTTTCCAGCCTTTTCCATGCTTGGAGTCTCTAAGGTTTGAGGATATGCCAGAATGGGAAGACTGGTGTTTTTCTGATATGGTTGAGGAATGTGAAGGATTATTTTCTTGCCTTCGAGAGCTTAGAATAAGGGAATGTCCCAAACTGACTGGAAGCTTGCCCAATTGCCTACCTTCTCTGGCAGAGCTCGAAATTTTTGAATGCCCAAAGTTGAAGGCTGCACTTCCAAGACTTGCATATGTTTGTAGCTTAAACGTTGTAGAATGTAATGAGGTTGTGTTGAGAAACGGGGTTGATCTGAGCTCCCTCACTACACTAAACATTCAGAGAATTTCCAGATTAACTTGTCTAAGGGAAGGATTTACCCAGTTGTTAGCAGCCCTTCAAAAACTGGTGATAAGAGGATGTGGGGAGATGACATCTTTGTGGGAGAACAGATTTGGATTAGAATGCCTTCGGGGTCTTGAAAGTATAGATATCTGGCAGTGCCATGGACTTGTATCCTTGGAGGAGCAAAGGCTGCCGTGCAATCTCAAACATTTGAAAATAGAAAACTGTGCTAACCTGCAGAGGCTGCCTAATGGTCTGCAACGTCTCACATGTCTTGAAGAGTTGTCATTACAGAGTTGCCCCAAACTGGAGTCATTTCCAGAGATGGGCTTGCCACCGATGCTGAGAAGTCTCGTGCTGCAGAAATGCAACACTCTGAAGTTACTACCTCATAATTACAACTCAGGTTTCCTTGAATATTTGGAGATTGAACACTGCCCATGCCTCATTAGCTTTCCAGAAGGTGAGCTGCCTGCCTCACTTAAGCAACTGAAGATCAAGGATTGTGCAAATCTACAGACTCTGCCAGAGGGAATGACGCACCACAATTCTATGGTTAGCAACAACTCTTGTTGTCTTGAAGTCTTGGAGATCAGAAAATGTTCATCCCTTCCATCCCTTCCAACAGGCGAGCTACCCTCCACCCTTAAGCGGCTTGAGATATGGGACTGCAGGCAATTTCAACCAATTTCAGAGAAGATGCTGCACAGCAATACTGCACTTGAACATTTGTCCATTTCCAATTATCCAAACATGAAAATCCTTCCAGGATTCCTCCACAGTCTCACGTATCTCTATATATATGGTTGTCAAGGTCTTGTGTCCTTTCCAGAAAGGGGCTTGCCCACTCCCAATCTCAGAGACCTTTATATTAACAACTGTGAGAACCTGAAGTCCCTTCCTCATCAAATGCAGAACCTTTTATCTCTTCAAGAACTGAATATTAGGAATTGTCAGGGCTTGGAGTCATTTCCAGAATGCGGTTTGGCCCCCAACCTTACTTCGCTCTCAATCAGAGATTGTGTGAATCTGAAGGTGCCATTATCTGAATGGGGCCTCCACAGGCTCACTTCTCTTTCATCACTGTACATTTCCGGTGTATGTCCAAGTCTGGCATCTCTTTCAGATGATGAGTGTCTTCTTCCTACAACTCTGAGCAAACTTTTTATCAGTAAGCTGGATTCCCTGGTCTGTCTGGCTCTCAAAAACCTCTCTTCCCTTGAAAGGATATCCATCTACAGATGCCCTAAGCTCCGGTCCATTGGGCTGCCTGAAACGCTATCAAGACTTGAAATAAGGGATTGCTAACAACATCCCAAGATGAATTCTGCGCCCTGTATAAAAAAAGGGAAAAAAAAACTCACTCAGGTATGCCTATTTGCAACTCAATCCCAGTTTCATATTGTCCTGTTAATCTGATTTTCCATGTGTTTATTGAAGGCTTGGGTGGGCGGTGGCTTTTGACAGCATCACCGGCTTATGGCTAAAACCGAGTGTAAAATCTCTTGCCCTGCTTAAGCTGTTTTGTTCTTATTTGTTTCAGATCAAGGAAGCCGTTCAATGACTCACTTGTCGTTTGCATTGTGTTTTTCCCTCCTTCAACAAGGTATGCCTACTGCCTATTCACAGTGTGCATCTCCCATTTTCATTGGCAAAATTCTGAGTTCATTTCGAAATAAAGAATGGAAATTTCTCTCTACTACATACAGGAAGGAAAGAAATAAAGAAGAATAGAAACATATGAAATCCAAAATTTCCGAACATTAAGCAGCAAATTCACATGGTGATGGTATGTTTTTTACCTCAATCTTAGGTGATTATCTATTTTGTTTTTCCTTTTGACAATTCCCGATATGGGTTCCCCAATTTTGTAAGTGGATGGTTCCTTTTTGGAATTTCTTATTTCAGGTAGGAAGAAAAGAATGATGAAGGTGGTCAGTGCTTATCAGGACTTGTTTTTCTGGTTTCTGCTATTGTACACAAGCATGAATATGTATGCTATTCTCAGTTACATATCATATACTTCTATTGATTTATTTATTTTCCAACTTCAAGTAAAGGTTGGTGTAGCGTAGTGTTTATGACTTGTTCTATTATACTCCTCAAGCTGTTGTTGCAGAGGGGCCAGTTGCCTTCTCTTCTGCTTTCACACAGCAATTTGATTAGGCCCAAATGCCATAACCACCCCTTAATTAACACTTACTCCAAGGCTTAACGATTTGAAGGCTCCTGATGGGACTTGACTATCCCACAACACACCTATCCTAAGGCTCTTTTTACCTATAGTATGTCTTAACAATCACAACGGAGACTGACCATCCCACAACACACCTGTCTTGAGGACTTTGGGCTTGCCTTACACACCTATCCTGGGATTATTGTTTTAGCTATCATTTTCTCAATGAGTCATAGACTCGTAATATCACATACCTAACAACTCTTCCCTTAACATTCCATTTCTATACCTTAACCCCATGACCTAGTTCCAATACCACTTTTTGTATGTTTGGAAAAAACTTTGATATCACTTGTTGTGTTGGAAAAAGCTCTAACATTGATTTAATTAACTATTTTTATATCCATGGATGAAAGAAAATAATTTCATTGTACCATAAAAATATTATAAATGACAAAAAAAATCTCATATTTCTCTACTCCTTATATATATCTACACATTGAATCATGAGCTATTATTCTACTTGGGGTTTTTCACTAGATCTTTCTCATATTTCTATCTATCATACATAGTTTTTATAAACTCATTTTCATCGTGTAAATTTTTTGCTTTAAAATATAGAAAATTTGTAAAGATATTTTAATAACTTTTCTGGTATAAAAAAATCTAATATTATAATATCATATCAACATAGCAAATATTGTATGTAAAATTCAATACAATATATATATATATATATATATATATATATATATATATATATATTAATTAAGAATTTGAGATAGATGACAACTAATAAGGAATATATACTAACTAGTCGAATCCCATTAAATTTCATGTACTTCTTTGTGTGATTTTATTAAAGCCAAGAAAAATGGAACATGTAAGAAAATTGTAGAAGAAATTTTGGTTAAAGGTGGAATAAATTATTCTCTAATAAGAATGTAATATATAAAACATATACTTCATTATCTGTAATAAATATGGTCTTTCCTACGTATTTATTGGATCTTGAAAGGTGGAAATTATGAAGTGGTCGAATAGTCTAGTGCATGAGGGGACCATGGCTTATGAGGGGACCATGGTACACAAGAGGACCATGGCTTAGGCGGAGACCATGACATGCGGAGAAGTTGTGGTATGAAGTGAAAATATGGTTAAGAAAAGTAACCAAGTGGAGTATAATAACTGGTTGCCTTGATTATGGTATAGTAAAGCAATCGAGTGCATCAATAGAAATATGTGCAAAAAATCTATGCGTGTGTGTGATGAAATATGTGTTACGAAGAGAAAAGATTAACTCCATGAAATTTAATCCAAGTTAGAAAGTGTCTCAAATTACCATTTTGCATATTCATTTGATAAAAGAAATATGGTTTTATTATTTGGCATTTTCTAAAAAAGCTTAGGATATATTTTTTAAAATTAATTAATTTATTAAAACCAATTAAATAAGTAAAAAGCTGCCATTTTCCCTATCTTCTTATGGTCTTCTCTAATGGGCATTAGTTCACATTTCACCTCACGAATATGAACTCAGAAGAGCAGCCCATGTGCGGCATTTTCAACATACCAACCCTGTCGACCAACCGAGAATAAGTCCAAGGACATCCACTAAAGGTCTCACATTTTGTATTTTTGTGACTGGAACAGTCACTTTCCATCGTTCAGACCGTCTGGACCGTCACTTCCACGGAATTCATTGCCGTATTTCGTATTTCCAAATACTTTTCTTCTGAAGAGTTGCAGACTTCCCCTAATCATTTTTTAGCTACAAACTTTTCTTCTGAAGAATATCTAATATCTTACAGATCTGTTGCAGAGAGTTCCCTTAATCAATCCCTTGTTACCCACAAGAAAAGAAAAAAAAAAGAAAAAGGAGAAAACATGGCTGGTTTTGTTGGAGAAGCCGTTTTTTCTGGGTTCATTCAGAAGTTGGTCAACATGGTCGCCTCGCCGGAGCTCTGGAAGTACGCATGTGAAGAGCAAGTGGATTCTGAGCTGAACAAGTGGAAGAAAATATTGATGAAGATCTACGCAGTGCTCCATGACGCAGAGGAGAAGCAGATGACAAACCCCCTGGTGAAGATGTGGCTACACGACGTCAGAGACTTGGCTTATGATGTGGAGGACATCTTGGACGACTTCGCCACCCAAGCTTTGCGACGCAACTTGATCGTGGCTCAACCCCAACCGCCCACTGGTACCGTTCGGAGCGTTTTATCTTATGTGTCTACTAGTCTCACTTTGAGTGCTGCTTGGTCCAATTTAAGTATGGGTTCCAAGATAGAGGAGATCACTGCCAGATTACAAGATATTTCAGCCCAAAAAAGGCAACTGGATTTAAGAGATATTTCTGCAGGTTGGTCTGGTAGAAAGAGACTACGGAGACTGCCATCCACTTCTTTGGTGATTGAATCTCGTATTTATGGCAGGGAAACAGATAAAGCTGCCATACTTGCCATGCTGCTCAAGGATGATCCAAGTGATGATGAAGTCTGCGTGATCCCTATCGTCGGCATGGGAGGTATAGGCAAAACTACTCTTGCTCAACTTGCGTTTAATGACAATAAAGTGAAGGATCATTTTGATTTGCGAGCTTGGGTCTGTGTTTCCGATGATTTTGATGTTTTGAGGGTGACCAAAACTATTCTGCAATCACTTTCTCCACATACACGTTATGCCAACAATCTTAATTTGCTTCAGATTGAGCTCAGGGAGAAACTTTACCGGAAGAAATTTCTTCTTATCTTGGACGACGTTTGGAATGAGAATTTTGATGAATGGGATATTTTGTGCATGCCGATGAGAGCCGGAGCGTCAGGTAGTAAGCTTATTGTCACAACCCGTAATAAAGGGGTTGTATCTGTTACCGGAACTTGTTCAGCTTATCCCCTTCAGGAGTTATCATATGATGATTGTCTATCTTTATTCACCCGACATGCATTAGGGGCAAGAAACTTTGATGCTTATCCACACCTGAAAGAAGTTGGAGAGGAGATAGTCAGAAGGTGCAAAGGCCTGCCTTTGGCAGCAAAGGCGCTTGGTGGCATGTTGCGCAATCAACTAAATCGCAGAGCATGGGAAGATATATTAACAAGCAAGATATGGGATCTCCCGGAGGAGAAAAGTCATATTCTTCCGGCTCTCAAGCTAAGCTACCATCATCTTCCTTCTCATTTGAAGCGGTGTTTTGCTTATTGCTCGATATTTCCAAAAGACTATGAATTCGACAAAGATGAATTAATCCTATTATGGATGGCAGAAGGTTTTCTGCAACAAACAAAGGGAGAGAACCAGCCTGAGAAGTTAGGTTGTGAGTACTTTGATGATTTATTCTCAAGGTCATTTTTTCAACAATCAACTCAAAATTCATCCCAATTTTTAATGCATGATCTTGTTAACGATTTAGCACAATCTATTGCTGGAGACATATGCTTTAATTTGGACGATGAGTTAGAGAATAATAAGCAATCCACGGCTGTTTCAGAGAAGGCTCGTCATTTGTCATTCAATCGTCAACGTTATGAGATGATGAGAAAATTCGAAGCGTTTCATAAGGCTAAGTGTTTGCGGACGTTAGTTGCTTTGCCACTCACTACTTTTTCTACATATTTCATTTCAAGTAAGGTGCTAGATGACCTTTTAAAAGAAATGAAATGTTTGCGGGTATTGTCATTAAGCGGTTATTTCATAAGTGAGATGTTACCAAATTCCATAGGTGGTTTGAAACATCTGCGCGCGCTATTTGAATTTATCTGATTCTTTGATGAATAGGTTACCCGATTCAGTGGGTCATCTTCATAATTTGCAAACACTGATATTACGCAATTGCTATAGACTTGTTGAGTTGCCTATGGGAATTGGAGGCCTCATCAACCTTCGACATGTTGATATTTCTGGTGCAGTTCAACTACAGGAGATGCCCCCTCAAATGGGAAACTTAACCAATTTGCAAACATTATCCGACTTTATTGTGGGCAAAGGTAGCAGGTCGGGTATCAAAGAATTAAAGAATTTGTTGGGTCTCCAAGGAAAGCTTTCCATTTCAGGGTTGCATAATGTGGTAGATATTCAAGATGCAAGGAGTGTTAATTTACAGAAGAAGCAGAACATCAAAGAGTTAACACTGAAATGGAGCAGTGATTTTGGTGAATCAAGAAATAAAATGAATGAGACGCTTGTTTTAGAGTGGCTACAACCTCATAGAAATCTGGAAAAGCTCACCATTGCATTCTATGGTGGACCAAACTTTCCAAGTTGGATAAAGAATCCCTCATTCCCTTTAATGACACACTTGGTTCTCAAGAATTGCAAGATATGCACATTGTTACCGGCTCTCGGCCAATTATCCTTACTCAAAAACTTGCATATCGAAGGGATGAGTGAAGTTAGAACCATAGATGAGGAGTTTTATGGAGGGATTGTCAAGTCTTTTCCATCCTTGGAGTTTCTGAAGTTTGAAAATATGCCAACATGGAAAGATTGGTTTTTTCCAGATGCAGATGAACAAGTGGGACCATTTCCATTCCTTCGAGAACTTACAATAAGGAGATGCTCAAAGCTAGGTATACAGTTGCCTTATTGCCTACCTTCTCTGGTTAAACTTGATATCTTTGGGTGTCCAAATTTGAAAGTTCCCTTTTCAGGATTTGCATCTCTTGGTGAATTAAGTTTAGAAGAATGTGAAGGGGTGGTGTTCAGAAGTGGGGTTGGTAGTTGTCTTGAAACATTAGCTATTGGACGGTGTCACTGGCTTGTAACGTTGGAGGAGCAAATGCTACCTTGCAAACTTAAAATTTTGAAAATACAAGACTGTGCTAACCTGGAGGAGCTGCCAAACGGATTGCAAAGTCTCATTTCTCTCCAAGAGTTGAAATTAGAGAGGTGCCCCAAACTGGTTTCATTTCCAGAGGCCGCTTTGTCACCCTTGCTCAGATCTCTGGTGCTGCAGAACTGCCCATCTCTCATATGCTTTCCAAATGGTGAGCTGCCCACCACGCTCAAGCATCTGAGGGTTGAAGATTGTGAAAATTTGGAGTCTCTACCAGAGGGAATGATGCACCACAAGTCCTCTTCCACTGTAAGCAAAAACACTTGTTGCCTTGAAAAATTGTGGATAAAGAATTGTTCCTCTCTCAAGTTCTTTCCAACAGGGGAGTTACCCTCCACCCTTGAGCTCCTTTGTATTTGGGGATGTGCAAACTTGGAGTCAATGTCAGAGAAAATGTCACCCAATGGCACAGCTCTTGAATATTTAGACATAAGGGGCTATCCAAATCTGAAAATCCTACCAGAATGCCTTACAAGCCTCAAGGAGCTCCACATAGAAGATTGTGGAGGTCTGGAGTGTTTTCCAAAAAGAGGGTTGTCCACCCCCAACCTCAGGCACCTTCGTATTTGGAGATGTGTGAATCTCAGGTCCCTTCCGCATCAAATGAAAAACCTCACATCTCTTCACGTTCTCAGCATACGGGGTTGTCCAGGAGTGGAGTCCTTTCCAGAAGCGGGCTTGCCCGCCAATCTAACATCACTTTATGTTGGATGGTGTGAGAATCTGAAAAAACCCATATCTGAATGGAGCCTCTATACCTTCACCTCTCTTTCTGCATTGACCATTTGTAGAGTGTTTCCCAATATGGCTTCTTTTTCGGATGAAGAGTGTCTGCTTCCTCCATCTCTGACCTATCTTTCCATCAGTGAACTGGAATCTTTAACCTCCATGGCTCTCCAAAATCTGGTGTCTCTAAAAGAACTAGCTTTTTATTGGTGCCGCAAGCTCAGGTCCTTGGAGCTGCCTGCAACACTTGGAAGACTTGAAATCAGTGATTGTCCTATAATAAAAGAAAGCTGCTCAAAGGAGAAGGGAGGATATTGGCCCAACATCGCCCACATCCCCTGCATTCAAATAGATGGCTCATACATCCATTGAAAGATAGCAGAGTCAGATTGAAATACACTTTTCTCTTGTCAAGAAGGAGGAATCCTTTCAAATTCATGCTTACATTATTCAGTCAGACTGAGATTGAATTACAACCCCCTTCTGCTTTTCTAGCCTTTGTTTACTTTCCAATATTTCCAATATTTCGTGCTCGAAAGTATTTCAAGAGATCCAATGATTCTGAAATTGTATGTAATTATTTCTCTTCATAATGCTGGTGAAGTTATAACCAATTTATGTTCTTGCCTCATACATTCAGAGGGATACGGCTTGGTAGAGATGTGGCAGGAAGCAGAGGGTGAAGATGACAGAAGATCTTTGACAGAGGTTACTCACTGAGCTGGGGGCTAGGGATTTGAGCACATAGCTTCTTACAAAGAAGTTACTTCCCAATATTGTGGGAGTATTGTGATTTGATTGTATTGTCTTACTATGAAAGTGGGGTGATCAAATTGACCACATTGGTGATGATCAATAAAGCCACGGGAATGGTTAGGATTAACATTTACATCATTATTCATCCTGATCTCAATTGTCCCACTTTGGTTATGAAGTGTTGCCTTATTGTGAAAGGGGTTTTCAAATTGACTACATACTCTTACACCATTTGTTATGCTCAAAGTAGTCATCTAATCTAACAACCAATTAATTGCTCAAAAGATCAATGTGTTTATGTGATTCAAGGAACATCAAATTAGTCATAAGCTAATACAATCTTAAGGTCAACACTAAGATGATAATACTACTAATGGGTTGTTATTAATTTATATTAAAGTATTAGAGTTGTACATAATTCTATAAATTTTCAAATTATTAGAGAACAAAATAATTTTCTAAATGCTTGGGAAGAAAGATGCATATATAAATAACATGATTAGCATAATTAAGTGGAGTTGATTTTTGTTACAAAGAAGGAACCATAAAACCAATGGGGGTACATCATTTCCTTTATGTTATAGGAAATTGCCTTAGAATGTAGCACTGCTTCCAATATTATTTGCATAAACAGAATATATAATTATAATTATTATATATATATATATATATATATATATATATATATATATATATATATCTATATATATTAAAATCCCTTCAAAAATGTATAAAAAGCTGTTAACATTTGTGTCCCCTTCCCCTTGTCTCCCTTCAGTGATGCATATTAATTCATCTTTCACCTCAATGAGCGGTGCTTGATATTGACATGGTGGGTATGGAAACCGTGTGGACCTCCCATTGATTGAACCATTGAATCCAATGCCAGCCTCCCAGTTTCAAAATATCAAAGCCATTCAACCATGATATTAACATGATTAAAATATCAACATAGTTTCTCAACATGATGATAACTGATCTTTAAATGTTTTAGGAAAACATTCAAGTGCTCGAATTCGAATTCAAATCAAGGGGAAAAGGGCTTAGATGCAACATAGTAAATTGTTTTGGATTTCCTTGAAACATAGTAAATTTAGTATTTTTTTCTGCAAGCGTTTATAATTAATGGACTTAGATGTGGATACCTAGATGCAGTTTTCTATTCCAATATTAGAGTTGCTATGGAAAAGATGAATGAAGGAAACCTATAAATGATGAAACTTAAGCTAGCCAAGGACGCAGAGGATTCAAGTTGGTGCCGAATCAAAGAATGAAGAATCATGCATTGCTTTCCAAATATTCCTAACTTGTAATGTTTACTTGTCACTCATTCAGCCTCTTCCATTGTAATCCTAAACTGAAACTCCCTGTAAACTATCTTGAACTATTACATTTTCATTAATAATGTTTCCAAAGTTCTCACAAGTTCTCATTTTCCTTTCCTGCTTATTTGACCTCCAATTTCCATTGTACATTCAGATGGGTCCAGCTCGACAGGAATGTTCCATTCCTTGATGAATAGATGATTTTGGCTGCAGTTGCTAGTCAAGCAATGAAAGCAAACAAATACGTACGTCTGCCCATCTGCCCATTCACGATACCTGACTTCCAATTTCAGTGGCTTACCATTTCCACTTTCAGATACTAATAGAAAATTCCTCTGAAGATGTAGGAAGGGGAAAAGAATGGTGAAGATTATATGAAAATTTTCCTACTCATAGCTGCAATCTATTCCCATGTTGGTATGTTATTGATTTCTCCAAAAGATGTTATTTTTTTCCTTTTATCTATTTGTGCAAGTTGATTGACTTCATTCTTTATACTAGCATACTTCTATCACCAATTTAGTTGTTTTTTGTAAGATGTTTCATTCATGTCTTCACCAAGAGGTGGATTTTGTGCAAGTTATGTCTTGGCATCTTCTCTTAATTTTGTTCTCATGCTGCTTTGATCCTCTGTTTTGGCAGACACAACTTTCTTCTAGCTTAGTGTGATTGACCTGACTTTACATATATACTTATGAATTGTTTTGCTGCAAAGCAATGCAGTTTCATGTATGAAACTCTGATGTGATATCTTTTGATTTTAAAATTCCGGATTGCATTTACTCTTTTCAGGAATTATATGTTACTTCTTTAGAGCTTTGAGACTAGAACAGTATCTCAAAATTAATAGAAGTTCATTGTTTGCTTATGCATGTTAACTTTAAGGACAATTTATGTTGAGGCTATAACAGTTTCATTTCGGTTTCAGTTTTGTAAGAAGGGCTGTTGGTTGCAACTCTTCTGAATTTTATTTTTATATCACAAAAATGGAAACAGAGACCATGTCATTCACAAAAGACAACTCTTATGGAGTTGATATGAGTTTCTAATTTGACACTCGAAAAGTTGAAACATAAATTTTTCCCTTTGATACCATTGAAATTCTCCTGCAGTTCTGTTCATCTCAAATGTCCTAAGCTTATGTCATTATTTTCCAAAGGAAATTTCCTATTCTAAACAAAATGTCTAAAGGAGAAAGAAGGATATTGATTCAAACTACGTAGATCCCCTGTTCTGCTATTTCATTGGTTGTATGAGTTGGAACTAAATTCTGTTTTCCCTGAACAAAAATAGAAGCAGATACCTTACTTCCTTCCCTTGTTTCATGCAGGTATGCCTGCCTACTCACAAATCAACAACGGTTATATCAATGGTTCAACAACAGTGGTAGTTGTTATATAGACAGAAATTTCCTTTCTGCATGTAGGAGGAAAAGAACAACAAGGGTGATGAATTAAAAAAATTTCCAACCAAAGCTCAGCCTATTCAAATGGTGGTTTGTTAAGGACGTCAACTGTAGATGATGGCTTTTTCTCTTTCTTTTCAAGTAAGTCTGATAGTTTTCTGCTCTGGAGGTTGATATGCTCATCTTTTGTTTCATTGTGATGGTATGGCAAAGTAAATTACTCTTCGATTGATCACTATAGCTTTTCATTGATGGTTTCACTAGAGATTGATTTGGAATGCAATTATGTATGGCATTCTCTTGAGTTCTGTTCCTCACAGTGCTCTTTTCCTCTATTCCCCTTTCTTTGTACAATTATGATATTTATATTTGTATGTATGATTTTTCAAGATGAAAGAAACTTGATCAGCATCCTATTACCTTTTGCAACATTTTGACCCTGGCATCACCTCTGTATAGTTCCAGCATGGCTTATGAACTCCTTTGCCACAAAACAAAGGCATGTGTGCATCTTGAGGTCTAGTAAGATATATTTTAGTTGCACAAAACCTTTAGGCTCCCTTTGGATCATTAAAAGAGCTAAGGACAATCATGGTAGAAATATCAAAATTCTCTTATTTGGTTTACCATGGAAAGTACAAAGCAAAATCAAGTATAATCAAATTTAACTAAAATTTTACATATTTTTTAATTCTTCATTCTTTACATAGAGGAAGAAAAAAACACGTGTTTGAAGAAACATGTATGAAAATATTATTACGTTTAATATGTATTTTATTATCTTTCTTCGTCTTTACTTTCATTCTACTTTCTCCTTTTTTCCCCTCAAATTTTCCATGATCCGAACAAAGTCCCACTGTTTTTTATTTTAGATCTTTCACAAAAATTGCTTTGAAGGAGAAAGAAGGATGTGTTTGAAAGTTTTTAAAACAAAATGTATATTACACTTAATAAACACGAAGCAATTTCCTCTTTGACCTATAATCTTCCTCTTTTTTACCATATCATTGTTGGTGCATGGATGATGTGCTTAACAAATATCCTAGCACAACAAGAATTGCATGGTGATGTTTAAGGTTGTAAATGTAATTGTATTACAATGTAGAAAATTTTTTAATTGTGATGTTTTTTTATTCGTACTTATTTTGGCATCTAGACTTAATCTTATGCATGGCATTTCCTCTGTGCTACAAAGTTTGCCTTTGGTCGGACAAAAATGATCAATGAATGTCATGATAAAGGTTTTCCTGAAGGCTTCCTGTTAATCAATTTGACCTTAACTTTCTCTAAGTTTGGGAATGATTGGGAATAATTGCAGAGTGGTTGTGGAGGGATTTTACGTGGCAAAGAATGGGAAATAAGTTAAGAATTAGAATCATGGATGATTTTCTCACCATAGTGGGTTCAGGTTAGAGAAGGTTGGGGTCATTAAATGAGGTCTTATTAGGAAAATGGCTTTATAGATCTGCAGTGGGGACCCATTGTGGAGGAAGATGGTAAGAAGGAAGTATTGGAGAAAAATGAGGTGAAGTTTATTTGGTGAGTTTGCAAAAAGGCATTGGAAATAATTGTCAAAAAATTTGATAAACCTACAACACACACATGATTGGGGTGAAAAGAACAAGCTTAGATTTTGGCTGGATGTTTTGTATAGTGATATGATCCTAAATTGAATCCTATCCATACCCAATGAAATTGTTCATGAGATGTAGAGTGGAGCTAAAGGGAGCTCTTCTTTGTAGGAAGCATAAGACAGTAGAGTGTCAAGGAAGGTATAAATTTTCATGGGGAAGACCCATTCAAATAGAGTTATTATTACTGATAATTAGGTGAACAAAGGAAATGCCCCTCCCAAATTGCTTCTATTGGATTGTTAAATAGGCAAAAAAAAAAACAGTAGATCAATTGGTGATGCATTTTTTGGTGACTACAGGTTAATGGCAATCTTGGGTGTTGTAGGTAAGGAGTTGTTATCAGGTTGTCATAGAAAAGTTGTGGCTTAGAGCATGAGTACTATGTAGATGGTAGTGATTTTAAGTTTTTAGTCTAGAATGGATGGAGAAAAAAGAAATTTAAGAAATTCTTGAGGGAAAGAGGCTCCTTTAACATATAAGAACAAAGGGGGTTCTGTCATGAGTTTTCTTGATGATGTACAACTGTCCAATGCATTCTCTTCCTTTGACAGTTATCTTTTCATCTTTTTCCTTTTCTATTTCCTTTTGGGATCCACATATACACTTTGAATCATCTATATGCTTTAAACTCTTCTGTATAGAGCAATTAAGAACATATTGTGTTTATTGATTAGATCCTTATAAACAGTTGTTTTCATTTAGTAAGATGAGTCCATTTATAGTTCATTGGCTTACAATAAGATTTTTTTCCAAAATTTCAGGCATTCATGTTTGGACACATTCTTTAGGAGGGAGGCTACAACATGGTCTTGCTCCTTCTAGAAGCTCAATAGATCTTGTTGCATTTTTGGAGTTCCAGTACTAAGGTAAGACAAAACTATAGGTATATATATATATATATGTATGTATGTATTGCTTTTGAAGCTTTAGCATGTGGACTTGGTCAATGCTATAAGCTTGTTGAACACAATTACATCTATTGGCTTCTAACTACTCCCTGTTATTTCTTCTCTCCCACTCAATGCCACAAAACTAGAATCTGCAGGTTGACTTTGGTGCATCTATTAGTGTTGGTCTCCTCAGTTCCAAAGCCTCATACTGGATAGAAGAGCCTCATTAACTCCCTAGTCATTGGAATACCTTAAAGGGGAGTTGTGGGTCTTATCAAATAGTTCAAAAAATACTTGGCTATGTGCTTCTTTTTCATTTTGTCCAAGCCACTTTGCTTGCAGATACTTCCACAAAGCTACTATTGCATTTATATTGATGGGTCTGTTATAATTTACCAATACTAATATTACAAAATTTTCATTATAATAGAAAAGACCATTTAATTATATATTTATTAAAAATTCAACTCAAATCCAATATAGCACCTATGCTACATAAGAAATGTGTTAGAGTCTTTTTTTTTTTTAATGACAACTTCAAATAATTAGGAAGAAATGGTGCAACAAGAATAAGAATTTCAAGAATATTTGAAAAACATTTATTCTAAGTAGAAGAGCAACTTTTATGTGAGTTATTGCTCTCGGAAGAGATTGGAAGCCTGGTCAACCTTGACATCTCAATCTTATTAATGCTCTCGAGTTATAAAATTGAAACATTTGTTGTTGAATCCTTAGGAAAATATTTGGATATGGAAAAGTCGTTGATTTAAAGGATGATGGAATGGAGTTCATGAGATAATGGAGATCCCAAAAACCAAAGAAATGGAATAGGCTATCTTGATCCTTATTTGAATCTTACAGTTGTTTTTTTACTATTTTATGGTGGAATAATAAATTTCAAAGTCAAATGAGGAATTTTCATTCTCAATCGTAGAAATCTACTTGAGGATGGATGGAGAAAGGATTATTTGAGTGATAACTGATAGAATAAATATGGACCGACATCATATTAACCATTGTTCAGGATTTAGCTATCTGTTTATATACGATTTCTAGTTGATCTAGAGTATGGGCCACCTAATATGTAGAGCTCAATGCTATCACGAGCCTTAGATGATGGGCCTAAGACTCGTGAGGCCCAATAACCCAATGGGTATAGTTCCTAAGGCAGGAGGGTATAAAAATAGGGTGAGGCTTTTGTCTGTTCTATTATTTTATCGCATCTTTTGAAACAAACATCTTTTGAACAAAAGGAACCTGTTCTCTCCCACTCCCATTGTCATAGAGAATCCAGTTAGAGGTGGCACCCTCTACAACCTTTGAAGATCCATACTTTTTCATCAAAAGCACAAAATGGATTCAAGTTGGTTCTCTATCTAGTGATTGTTGTTGAATATATCCAGTATCTGTGTGTTTGGTGTTAATGGAGAATATTGAAGTTTAACAATTTGGTATCAGAGCCCAAGGTTCCGATTCCATTTTCACCAAAAACAATCTTAAAAAAAAAAAATAAAAAAAGAGTATTTAAGGCGTTGTTACAAGCCTCCTTATAGGCGTTCAGATGTCGTTCAAGGGCCATCCGACGCCGTTCAGACGCCGTTTAGAGGCGTCGTTTCAGGCGCCGTTCAGGTGCCATTCAAGGCGCACCTCAGCCACCATTCTGACATTGTTTAGGCCCGATTTAGAGGCGTTGCAGCGACGTCTTTCAGGCGATGTTCTGATGCCGTTTAGGCGCAATTGGAGGCGCTACAGGCATCCGTTCTAGGCACCATTCAAGAGTCATCTTAGTTTCAAGCTACGCTGGCGATTCCAATCCACAACGTCACTGTTCTGGTGCCATTTC
Organism: Vitis vinifera; assembly: GCF_030704535.1. Taxonomy (NCBI): domain Eukaryota; kingdom Viridiplantae; phylum Streptophyta; class Magnoliopsida; order Vitales; family Vitaceae; genus Vitis; species Vitis vinifera. Next base: position 23,855,758 of record NC_081817.1, read on the forward strand.
TAGCAAAATGGTGGCATCTTCCTTATGATGCCACTTGTAGGAACGCTGCAGACATCGTCGTTTGGCGTCATTTTCCCATGAGAAGCTCAATCTCCCTGCACTATTGCAGGGTGCTGACGCTGTTCATGGGGTTTTTCGGTTGGAAATCAGAGAGGTTTAGATGTCGTTTGGCGTCGTTTTCAGTTGAAGACGCCGTTTTGAGGATAGCTCCGGCGCCATTTTGGCGCCGTTGATGATATTGCTGCCAACGTCCTTTGCTGTCATTTGGCAGTGCCCTTTGGTTGAGTAATGTAAAGAAAATATTAGAATTTTGATAGAAACCAACTTGATGGTCATGTGGAGTCTATGGGTATTTTAATTGTGTGATCAACCTACAATCCTTTCAACTACAGATCCTAAACCATAAAGTCAGTAAAAAAATGATACAAAATATTTGATAAAATATTGGCATGGAATATTACAAAGAAATAGGCTTTAATTATCAATAGGCCACATGCCCATTCATGGCCTAAGCCAGAATGGCTACCTTAATGACCAGTGGGCCAAACCCCCCATGCAAGCAATTTTTAAAGGAATTTTCATGGACATAACCGAACCTTTTAAAGATCACATTAAAGATAATATATATATATATATATATCACTTGCATGCAAGAGAATAGGAGAAATAAACAAGTTCCATTTATTAATCATTTAGTTTATAAATTTCTTGGAATCCTCTTTCTCCAGAAATAGGATGGATTAACTTGTTTTGAGCTCTTTCTTGTAAATAAATAAATTAATAACTTGCTAAATTTGTGTTTAATATTTTAAAATAAATGAATTAGGTACGTTAATTGCCAAAGTAACTTATATTATATAATTTATTTATTTTATAATATCTAAACATGTTATTATTATTATTTTAATATAATAATAAATAAAGTAGTCATAAATATGTGACATATAATGTTTATCTTGCATTCGATATGTTAGTCCAAAGACATGCATATTGTTTTCGGTTTTATTACTTCTCAATTTTGTTTGTTTAGAAATTAATTTAGTTATAATGCCTATTGACACTTGGTGGATAGATACAAGTACAACTACTCACATAAGTGTCACTATGCAGGTTTGCCTAAAGAGTCAAATGCCAACTGATGGTGAAAGATACATCTATGTGGGAAATGGCAACAAGGCTACAATAAAGGCTATTAGTCTTTTTAAATTACAGTTAGACTCTGGATGTACATTGGATTTGGAAGAGACTTTTGTGGTACCGTCGTTTAGACGAAATTTAATTTCTGTTTCATGTCTAGACAAATTTGGATATTATTGTTCATTTAGAAATGAAATGGTTAATCTTTATCTAAATTTAAATGTTATTGATACAAGTAGTCTAACAGACAAATTATACAAATTGAACATAAAGGCCACTATGAAACCTTGCATTCAAGTAATTATGGCATTAAGCGAAAATTAACGAATGAGAATTCATCAATGTTATGGCACAAGCGTTTGGGTCATATTTCAAATCAACAGATTCAAAGGCTTGTGTCAGAAGAAATTCTTGATCCATTTGATTTCTCAGACTTTCAAGTCCGTATAGAGTGCATTAAGGGTAAACAAACAAATATGAGGAAAAAGGATGCTAATAGGTGCAACGACGTCTTGGAATTGATACATACAAACATTTGTGGTCCATTTCCTACCCCTTCTTGGAATGGACAACAATATTTTATCATTTTCATTGACGATTACTTGCGCTATGGCTATCTTTATTTGATTCATGAGAAGTCTCAATCATTGGATGTGTTCAAGAATTTCAAAGCTGAAGTTGAGAAGTGTACCTTTCTTTTCACGCGAAGCAACGTATTTGGTACATGTGTTCTTCATATGACCAACCTTCTTGCAAAAGAAACAAGTTATCTCCTTATCTTGTTTATTCTGCACATTTTTCTTTGATGTCCCAGAAACTGCAATTTGTTTTCCTTTATTGTCCTTCTTTCTTTTCTTGTTGGTACCAAATCCCTGATATGTGGAAGCCAAGTGAGCACTTTCTATCTTTTCTTGTTTCAATCTCTCATTCTCTTGTACACACTAAGCAATAAGCTCATTCAAAGTCCATTTTTCCTTTTGTGTGTTGTAACTGATTTTGAATGGACTAAATTGTGTAGGTAGAGAGATCAAGACCAAGTGCATGAGTATGTCCTCCGAAAACTCTAACTTTAGTGCCTTGAGTCTCGTCACAAGATTAGACATTTCCATAATGTACTACCTTATATTCTCTTTCCCTTTGTATCGCATGGAGACAAGCGTACTAAGAATAGTGCTTGTCTCAACCTCTTTGTTTGCAGCAAATCGATTTGCTATCTGGTCCAAGAATGCCTTGGTTCGGGTTTCCTCAGGTATTGCACCTCTTATAGCTTCTAGAATTGAGTGCTTCATTATCATAAGACTCATGCGATTGGATCGCTCCTATTTTTCCATAGTAGACCTTTGCTCAACAGTGATGGCACTAGTAAGGTTTGGAGGGCGATCCTTTCTTTATGCATAGTCTAAATCCATGCACCCGAGCACAATTATAACGTGCTCCTTCCATTTCTTGAAGTTTGTGCCATTAAGCACAAGAATGCTATTGACATTTGCAAATATAGAAGATGTTGAATTCATAATAATAAAGCTCACAATTAGTCACATAAACATCATACATACATGAATAAATAAACATCATACAAGATACCTAGCACAAACATTAATATTCGGTGTTTGGACAAAAACATCAACTTGTAATTGACATCCTTATACAAAATTAATTCATAAATATTTGATGGAGTGTGGTATCGTTCCTTAATACACCATGCTAGGGACTCCAAACGAAAATGGTATAGTAGAAAGGCGAAACCGTACTCTTAAGGATATGGTAAGAAGTATGATCAATCATTCCACATTCCCAGAACCACTTTGGGGCAAAGTTGTCAAAACTGCAGTTTACATTTTGAATAGAGTCCCAAGCAAAGAAGTAGCCAAAACCCCATATGAGTTATGGACTAGCAAGAAACTTAGTATTAGTGTAGACCCTCAATTTTGTCCCTTTAGCACATGTCTTTAAATTCATTTTCAGTGTTCCACAGTAGTTCCTTAATGGTCCATTGCTACTCATACTACTTACCTTTTTTGAGCCACCTCGAAGACTTTGGTTGAGGGATTTATCCAGTTCCACATTATGACCTTGGATGCCCTTCAAGTTTAGATTAGGCTCCAGTTAGGTACACTTTAGGTTGGACTTAGTTAGGCCCACCTATTCTCACCCTAGGCCCGTATAAGTATACTTAGCCCATTAGACATCACCATAAGCCTATTTAGGACACTTAGTTCACTTAGGCCCACTTAGTCCATTAATGTAGACTTAGATACCATCCTAAACATCCTAGACACCTCCCGACTTGTACACATTCACCCGAGGTCACCTAAACACTTTTTCAGAATAGGTCACTTAGACACTTCTTTTGGCATAGTTCACTTAGGCATGTTTTTTATTTTATTTTTCCGAGATAAGATGAATATTAGCTTGACTATATATTGCATGAAATGAAATTTTATTTTTTTATTTTTGAGGGTTTGAGTTTGACATTTAAATTATTATAATCCGTTGCATCAATTTTAAATTTTTTCTATTTTTTCTTCCTAATTGCATATGTCCAATATTTATTTTTATGCCCTTATCAATCTATTTTTTTATTTACTCAATTATTTATTCATTCTTTAATTCCATGAATTGACATCTTGGATTCTATAGCTATGTGATTTGATTTTCTACTTGATTTTATTCTACTCCTAAATAAGTGATTTTTTTCTTTGAACTTTATTTTATTTTTTATTTTTTATTTTGCATGAGAATGGGAAAACTACCAATTGGTCCTAGAGAGGAATGAGGGCTGATCATGTTGTTCTTTGAGTGGAGAAGGCACAACACTTTGGGAGCATTCAGCACGCACCCTTGAGGAATCCCAGACATGCGGCTTGCATTCTTAATCTAACCGCACCACATAAGGACAACGATTTGAATGAATTCATGCACCATTCACTCATTCTAAATAAGCAGTCTACCATGTTGCCTATAGGAAGGAAGTGGCCATTTTGTGCACAACACGCATATAGTGGGCTGTAACAGAGATTCTTTTTGTTTTTAGAAAGAAAAGTCAACATGCTTTATCACTTACCAAATAAGACACGACTGCATCCTTAGAGAAATCTCCAAGTAAGCCACACATGTATAGACTTCCTATATTCACGCGCATTTCTAGAAAGGAAACAAAGAATTCCATAGAAAGGATGGGTTGCCATATAAATATTAAAAAAAAATGACAAAATGAATGGGGAGGAACAAATTTTTTAGGGAAGAGACACGCATAGAGAAAAATAGTCTTCGGCAAAGAAATCCACACAGAGAAAAATACTTTTGGGCAAGGAAGTTCACACGCAAAGGAGAATTTTTTGAAAGGAGGACATGCACAAGAATTTTGGGAGGAGAACAGAAGATTTCAGATGAGAAACAGGTTGCCACTTTGATACATCTAGAGAGTCTTATTTCCGATACAACACGGGTTAGTTTTCGTTTCCGATAGAGCATATTTTTTTAGTTTAGATTTTAGTCCACTGGTTTAATTAATTCTTTGTGATAAATTCTTTTAAATATCAATTCGTACAAATCTTTTATTTTTCTTAGATTAGATTTTTTTTTTTTGTGGTTATAGTTCATTAGTTCCATGCTAGTTTATCTTAATTTATATGACAGTTTAAATAAAGTTAGTGTTTTTTTTTTAATTTCAATTAGTTTGATTTTAATTTGTTTTTAGTTTAAATACATTTGTTGATTTTAATTCTTTAGTTTAAATAATCATATTGAATAAAGTTTGTGTTTTTAATTCCAATTAGTTTGATTTTAATTTGTTTTTAGTTTAAATACATTTGTTGATCTTAATTCTTTAGTTTAAATAATCATATTGAATAAAGTTTGTGTTTTTAATTCCAATTGGTTTAATTTTAATTTGTTTTTAGTTTAAATACATTTGTTGATCTTAATTCTTTAGTTTAAATAATCATATTGAATAAAATTTGTGTTCTTAATTCCAATTAGTTTGATCTTAATTTGTTTTTAGTTTAAATATATTTGTTGATCTTAGTTCTTTAGTTTAAATAATCATATTGAATAAAGTTTATATTTTTAATTTCAATTAGTTTGATTTTAATTTGTTTAAATACATTTGTTGATCTTAATTCTTTAGTTTAAATGGTCGTATCAAATAAAGTTTGTGTTTTTAATTCCAATAATATTATTAAATAGAATTTAATTTCAATTTAGTTTGATTTTAATTTATTTTATAATTTGAATGCGTTCATGATTTTAATTCAATTGTTTAATTAACCCTCTTAGACAAATCCCATATTTTTAATTTCGATTTTAGTTTAATTTTATTTTTTTAATTAATTTATTTGTTTAAATATATTTGCAATTTCAATTTGATAGTTTAGCCAATCTTATTAGATGATGTTAATGTTTCTGATTTAATCTAATGTCAATTATTTTTAGTATTGGATGTGTTTGTGCGTTTCTAAATTCGTTAATTTTGATTTTAATCCATTTATATCCAATTTAGTAGTTGATCACAATTTTAGTTAATTAATTTAGTCAATCACATGATATCATATTCACATTTTAAGTATGAAAATTTCATATTTGATTTGTCAATATTTAGTATGAGTTTTTTTGGATAATCAATCTAGTTCATTGCATGTTATTGTTTTCATATTTTCAAGTTTGCTAAACTTTGGTTTTTTTTTTTTTAATTTATCATATTTTGTTAGAGTGCTAATTTACTTTAATTGATTCCACATTATTGTCTCCATATGCTAAATTTGTTGACTTTAATCCTCGATTGTTCTTTTCTATCATGTGTTTCTTGAAATCTAGATGTTAGTTTTGGATAATATTTGTGTTAGTTTGTTTGATTAGGAAATCATTAGTTTGACGCATTAGTGATTGTTGGTTAAATATTTTTTTTAGGACCATTGGAAACCCATGAAGGTTGGCCCTATTCTCATCAGTTTAATTGACATGATTTTCAAAATCTTTATTTTGTGATCTTCGTTCCCTTTTTTTTTATTGATATTTTGTTTTCTATGTTTTGTTATTTTAAAAAAAATTAATTTCTTTTATTTTAAAACAAAAATACTTTTCTCAAAAGATTCCTTTAAAAATCTATTTCAAAAACTCATTTAGAGTCTTCAGGATCAAAATCTCTTCTTTTTTTTTAAAATAATGTGCAACCATATCTTGATCGGTTTGCATCTTTCTTGGTTTTAATTTAATGAAAATTTTGGTTTCGAACAAAACACAAACCAAAGCTTCTGGCCTCAAATAAATGGGATAATTCTAGGCTAAATTCATGTATATTAATTTGGGGAATTGGTGAAACCCCTACATAAGAAAATCTTTTCAATACTTATTTTTGCTACCACTCTTTCCATTTGTCTTAATCATATCTATCTATTTTTTTAGGAATTATATACAAGATGCGTGTGATACTTGATTATTTTGTACATTTTGAATCATTTTTTCTATGCTAATTAGATATGCATGTTAGGATTTCTTGTTTTATTATTTATTAATTAACCCCTCATGCCCTGAGGAAGCGAATTACGAGTTATCTATGCTATCTAGGTACGTCCCCTATCACCTACTTTCTAAATTCTGTAAATATGATTGTCATTGTGAACTATGCATATGTTTGACAATGCTTAGGTGCTTTGATATATTTGTTTCATTGTTCAATCATTTATGATAAAACGCATGTTGGGTGATATATTATTTAAACTAACCATTGATGTTTTATGATAGTGCTCAAGAAGTGGTCTAGGTACGCACCCTAAATCTTTTATATGATTATGATTGGTTTTCTTGTTAGGCATGTTATTTTTTAAATCACCTAGCCTTCTATAGTTAACCGATTAATTGCCACATTTCCCTCAACTTAGTCAGTAGAGACCTTTGTAGGGCTTAGAGGGGTACTACCTTTTAGAGGTATATTTGTTGCCAATAAGTAACCTGATCTCCGGACTTAGACTCGAGTTTTTCAAAGACATGTTTTTTCCAAAGACATGTTTTTTCCAAAAAATTATGGAGTCATTTTTTAAGGTTTTATTTCTTGCTTTATTTTCCTTTTCAAAAATAAAATAAAATAAGTGGTGACTCCGACTTTTCCAAAAATTATTTTTTCACAAATAAAAGTGAGTCTTGCTAATCGAGTGGGGGCACACGTGAAAAATACGGGTCCACAATTAGGCACTTGCATGTCTGGGGTTGTCCAACTGAAGCTAGGCCTTACAAGCCAAATGAAAAGAAATTAGACTCCAGATAGTGAGCTGCTACTTTGTAGGGTATTCTGAAATGTCAAGAGGTTTCAAATTTTATGACCCCTCAACTAGATCTTTCTTTGAAATGGGTAATGCTAAGTTCATTGAGGATGTTGAGTTAAGTGGGAGAGAGCCATTAAGAAAGGTGATCTTTGAAGAGGAATTTGTTAATATTCCTATTATTATGACTGGACATGGTCATATTATGTTTGATGACACTATTCAAAATGTACATTCGATAATAGAGATTCCTCCTGCTCAAGTTATGGAACTGATTCAAGTTCATGAAGAGGTAACTCAACAACCTCAAGAACCTCAAGTACAAGTGCCACTGAGGAGATCCACTAGAGAAAGGAGAAGTACAATTTCATATGATTATGTTGTATATATCCAAGAACATGAGTTTGACATGGGTCTGGAAGACGATCCAATTTAAATTAGTCAAGTCAAACAAAGTTCTGACTTTGAAAAGTGGATAAAAGCCATGAAGGATAAGATGAAATCAATGAAGGACAATGGTGTTTGGGACCTAGTAGAGTTGCCTGGAGGTGTAAAGCTGATTGGTTGTAAATGGATTTTTAAGACCAAGCGGGATTCAAAAGGCAACATTGTTAGATATAAGGCACGCCTAGTCGCAAAAGGTTTCACTCAAAAGGAAGGCATTGATTATAAGGATACTTTTTCACCGGTTTCATCAAATGACTCCTTTAGAATCATCATGGCACTTGTAACTCATTATGATTTAGAGCTACATCAAATGGACGTTAAAACTATGTTTCTTAATGGCAATACGGATGAGACAATATACATGGTGCAACCGGAGAACTTTGAGTCTAATGATTCAAAGCAACCTGTATGCAGATTAAAAAGGTCTATATATGGTTTAAAGCAAGCATCCCGACAATGGTACCGAAAGTTTGATCAGGTGATTACTTCATTTGGTTTTAAGGAGAACACCGTTGATCAATGCATATACCTCAAGTTCAGTGGGAGCAAATTCATTATCTTGGTGTTATATGTTGATGATATTCTTCTTGCAAGTAGTGATGTGGGACTTTTGCATGAAACCAAGCGATTTCTATCTAGTAAATTTGACATGAAGGATCTTGGTGATGCATCTTTTGTATTGGGTATACAGATCCATAGGGATCGTTCAAGAGGTATTCTTGGGCTATCACAAAAGGCTTACATCGATAAAGTGTTGAGTAGATTTGGCATGAGTAATTGTGCATTAGGAAACACGCCTGTGGCAAAAGGCGATAAATTTAGTTTGCACCAATGTCCGAAAAATGAACTTAAGAAGAAGGATATGGAGAGGTTTCCCTATGCCTCGGTAGTAGGAAGTCTCATGTATGCACAAGTTTGTACGCATCCGGATATTGTGTACATTGTTGGAATGTTAGGTAGATATTTGAGTAACCTAGGTATGGATCACAGGAAAAAGGCAAAACGGGTTATGTAGTATTTACAAAGAACTAAAGATTACATGCTCACATATTGTAGATCCAGTCATTTAGAGATCGTGGGATATTCTGACTCCAATTTCGCGGGATGTCTTGAACGCAAGAGATCCACTTCAGGCTACATCTTCATGTTGGCTGGAGGAGCAATTTCATGGAAAAGTGTTAAACAAACACTTATTGCTTCTTCCACCATGGAGGTAGAATTCATAGCTTGCTACGAAGCATCAAACCATGGGATATGGCTACGAAATTTTGTCACTCAATTGCGAATCGTTGATGGGATTGAGAAGCCATTGCGAATCAATTGTGATAATAAGGTCGCAGAATTGTATACTAAGAACAACCGAAGTTCATCAAAGTCTAAACACATTGACATCAAGTTCTTGGTTGTGAAAGAAAGAGTTCAGAGTCTTCAAGTATCGATTGAACACATAAGCACAAACTCCATGATTGCGGATCGACTCACTAAGGGTTTGCCACCCAAAGTATATCATGAGCACATCACACATATAGGTGTTGTACACATTGATGATGTGCTAGTATAGTTGGAGTTTGTATTTAGATTTTGTGTTTATTTTCTTGATGTGATATTATGTTGTGTTATCTGTACAGACCTTGATTTTAAAGATTATTGTATTTATATTCTCTGAATTGAAATGATGACTTTCAGAAGCAGTTTAGCATCAAGTGTTGAAAGTGGTATTTGACTATTTTTAGTTGTAAAGTAGGATCAATTGGAAATAGACATAGTAAAGATCACATTCTATGTAATTTCCATGCTACACATCCATACTTGATCCATGTTGCTAATTTTGTTAATGTTGTGATCATTGATTGGTTTAGTTATGATTATGATTAACGAAGGCCGCTTTAATCCTATGCTAACATAATTAGTAGACCGGAATGTTTAAGGATATTTGAATAGGATAGCAAAGATGAGCTCAATAAGGTACTATCATGAATATTGTTTTGTAATATATGTGGTCTAAGTGGGAGATTGATAGAATAAATGTGGACCGACATCATATTAACCATTGTTCAGGATTTAGCTATCTGTTTATATATGATTTCTAATTGATCTAGAGTATGGGCCACCTAATGTGTAGACCCCAATGCCATCACGGGCCTTAGATGATGGCCCTAAGACTCGTGAGGTGTAATAGCCCAATGGGTATGGTCCCTAAGGTAGGAGGGTATAAAAATAGGGTGAGGCTTTTGTCTGTTCTATTATTTTATCGCATCTTTTGGAACAAACATCTTTTGAAACAAAATGAACCTGTTCTCTCCCACTCCCATTGTTAGAGAGAATTCAGTTAGAGGTGGTGCCCTCCACAGCCTTAGAAGATCCATACCTCTTCATCAAAAACACAAAATGGATTCAGGTTGGTTCCCTATCCGGTGATTGTTGTTGAATATATCATGTATCTATGTGTTTGGTTTTAATGGAGAATATTGAGGTCTAACAATAACAAGTTGAGATTGAAGGAGTTGCTGAAAAGAAGTGGAAGCACTAACCCCTTCAATCATGTCCTCACATTATGTGACATCTTGTAAGCATATTCACAACTCATATTCACTTTTCATACTAGTTTGTTGTGGAAACGGTTTTTGATAAGTGTACACAATTTTAAAAAATTATTTGTAAACTATAGTAGTGAAGAAAATATTTTTGAATCTTTAATAGTTTTTGCTGAATAGGAAAAAGAGTTTATCATATAATTTGATTCGGCTCTTATAAAGACGATTTCTAAAAATTCATATATTTAGGCAAAAATCATCTTTTGAAGAGCTCATCCTTAAATGTTCTTTAAAAAAATCAAAGCAGAAATCATTTCTTCAAGAAAAGATTTTTTTTTTTTTTAAAGAAATTATATGCAAAATTTATCTCTTGAAGAGATGATTTCAAAAAATTAATTTTAAAGAAAAAAATATTTTTATGCTACATGTTTTTGTATTATTATGTGTTGTAAAATTAATTAATTTTATTTATTAAATTCAATACATAAAAATAATTATAATTATTTTTGATATATTACTCATAATTATAATATTTATAAAAATATAAATTATATTTATCATCTTATATTCATTAAAATAATATTTTGACCATTATCTTGAATTTTATCATTCAATTAATTAAATTAATTATTATTAAATTAAATATAAATTAATTTAATTTTATACTCATAATTTTATCCTTTTGTTCTTTCTACTATAAATACCGGTTTAGGTTTATTCAATTCTCTTGACCTCGGTCTCCATTATCATTCTTCATCTCATTCAATTTTGGTTGGATCTCTACGAAACCATCTGACCCAACTTCTTCTTCTTCATTTATTTATTTATTTATTTATTTATTTTTTATCATCCCTAATATCTCGGTCTCAATCTACGAGACCATCTGACCGAACTTCTTGCTATCCTCAGTCACTATAGTGTTTATGACTTGTTCTATTATACTCCTCAAGCTGTTGTTGTAGAGGGGCCAGCTGCCTTCTCTTCTGCTTTGACACAGCAATTTGATTAGGCCCAAATGCCATAACCACCCCTTGACTGTTACCAAGGAGTGAAATACATGTCATCCTAAATTCCATACATTTTCTAAAATGGACCTATATTCAGCAGCTGTATTGGAATACATGTTATCAGCATGCTTTCATCATTTTCATTTCTTATATTCTCAAAAAATCATAAAAGAATTTTCATGTCCCCCTTACCAAACAGACCCTCGAATTAATTTAGCACTTGACATCATTTCTCAAATATTTGCGTGAAAACGATGAGAACGATATCAAGAATGTCAAGAATATTGATAAGAACTATGAGAAATCTACTTATAAGACTCAAAGCATCAAATATGCATAGAAACCATGTACAAAAATCCCATCAACATAAAATCACAGGTCTTTGTTGATTTGCAGAGTATATATATTCAATATGAAAAACAAATACACAAATTTATGTGATTGACACAGTCTTTTCCCTTGAGACTTACTTTACCTAAAATCTAACAGCTTCTGGGTCCTAGAGATGTTCCAACAGCTTCTGGCCATACTGCCGGCTCTGGTTTGATAGGATCATTATTCTTGATTATTGTCCTTAGGCATCACATTCAAAATTCAACTATAGCAGATGTCTCTTCTAGTTTGGCCTTTTCAAACTTGGGTGCTTTGGAACTATTCCCCGTAATGAGAATTCAAGCTTATAAAATCTTTTAAGACCAGCACTTCTATCATAAATCTTGGTTGTCTCGACACTTGTACTACGAATAGACCCACCAAATTGATTTTTTAATTTCTCCCCTTGTAAATTATAGTCAACAAGATTCTCATTCAACTTAGTTTGGGCTAAAAACAATTGCAGACTATCAAGAATATTGTAATGTCGTAATATGTAGACCGATATTAATATCCAGGTTTAAGGCTTTGGTGGATAAATGAAGGGTATGGACACATGTCCTTAGATGAGAGTTGCAAAATACTTTTTCGGTTGTTAATGTTATAGGTTTCAAAATGAAACTTATCAAGAAATTAAGGTATATGATGTTGTATTTGTTGATGGGTGTTAATATAATTGTTCATGTTTGAGTATAACCATGGAATTCTTTCAATTTTTTAATATCAAGTTAGAGGGGAGCAAGAAGGAAGGAGTTGAGTTATGGTGTTACAATTAAGGGATTTGGGATTTGTGTTTTTGTAGTATAGGATTTTGTGATATTGAAAAGTTCTTTAATATTATAAAAATTGAGAACTAAAATTGTGTGAAATAATTATTGTTTTGTTCTATGATTTTTATAGCAAAAAGTTTCTAAGGTTATAAAGGTCGTTCATAGAGGAAAAAGATAACTTACAAAAGTTAAACCAAAACTAAAAAATGTTAAATTGAAAATAAGGGAAGAAAAGTTAGCACATGGTTTTGTGGGGTTGATGTCATGCCCCAAGACCCATTTCAAAAGTGTCACGGTTATTTCACACCTAAAGCCTAAAGACTCAAAGTGTAAATGACTCAAACAATTGTAATTTAATGTTATCGATTACCAAATTTTTGTTCAGAATAGTAAAACATCCTATAATCCTTATAACTCAACTTTTTAAAAAAAAATTAAAAAAATTAACTAACATACCAACCACTATGCTGTCATCCAAACAACTTAAAAAATTCTTAAAAAGGTCAAACAATAATTAATTTTATCTAACGTAACATTTAAATAATGTTCAAAATAAAAGTTTAAACCACAAATCCTAATAAAAACAAATTCCTATTCTAACTAAACACATACATTAAAGGAATATTTGAATTGAATTTTACCACAAACTTATCAAAATTTCAAATTATTATTCATGACAAAAACTAGGGTAGCTTCAATATAAAAAAACCACAAATCATAGGTTTATTGATGAGTCTCAACTATCAAAATATAAAAAGGTTTTTTTTCTTAAATTTAATAGCATGCATTCTTTTTATTTTCACTAAAATTAGAACCTAAAAAGTTCACAAAATATCATATAAAAGTGTACTTCTACTTACTCAACTCTATTTTTCAAACTATCGACCAATAGTTTAGAAGTCAAGTTGTTTATATGGTGAAAAGTCCATCTTTACTGTTTATTTTGTACTGATGGTTTAATTTTTCTTCGATAACTATCATTGATTGATTGTGATTTTCTTATATTCAAACTCATTAAATCAAAGGAAAACTCTAAAGTATTATAGTGGTACCTATCAAATAAAAGATTTACATCATTCAATATGAATGAGGAGATCTAAATCGTTGAACAATAGTATAAATGAATAAAATTTAGGTACAAAGATATAAATAAATTAGACTAAAATATAAATAATAAAACAAAAAAAATATTTTATATTACTTTATCGATGATGTCTTTTCAACAAGTATAAAAATAGTACAAATCAGTACACCAAAACCCCAATTCAAATGTGGCCACTTTTTTTTAGGATGGAAGAACAATGTTTTCTTCACCCCCGTGACCCTCATGTCAAATTCTCTTTCATACATTCAACAACCCCAACCATTCACTTAATTAGAAATCCTCCAACACAATTTTCTTCCATTGACTTGGCTCCTTGACCTGTTCTTCCATTGACTTGACTCCTTGACCTAGAAAGTTGACCGCAACAAATCTTATACACCAATTTTATGAATAAAATGTAAGTTTAATCCTGTCATTATGTCATCACGCTTGTAAGCTAAATGGTTCACCCATATTTGTCCCATAGATTATATTTGTGTTTATTGTACTTATGTTAGAAGATTCAACTTAATCTTCATCGTGTTTGAAAGTCATTTTTTTTTTTTTTTAAAGATTAGAAGCTTTTTTTTTTCCTTTTAATATTTCAAAGTTTTTTATTTGAAAGTTGGATTTTAGATAAAAATTTTAAGAATTGTTCTTAATTACCATTTGATAATAATCGACGAATCTTATGCATCAGCGGAAAAAGTTCATACCTAACACATGAGGGAGGAAGAGGTCTCGTCTGAAGGAGGCTGATGGAAACTGGTAATCAAAGCAGTCAACACAGTTGTCATTTTGTGAGGTTTTACTTCAATGAGTAGCCCATGAAAATTTCCAACTCAGGGGGCCCTCACCATTGAACGCTCCAGAATCCCTGGGAACCATATTCAAAATTTCTACGACCATTAGTTAGCACAACATAAACCATTTCTTCTGGTTCTGTTGTACGATTTGGGACTGATTTCTGCGAAGTAACTGACCATGGCTTTTGTTGGAGAGGCCTTTCTATCTGCTTCCATTCAGAAGCTGGTCGACATGTTGGCCTGCCCCGACCTCCGGAAGTTCGCCCGCGAAGAACAAGTCCACGCCGAGCTCAAGAAGTGGGAGGGAATACTGCTGAAAATCCATGCAGTGCTTCATGATGCTGAGGAGAAGCAGATGACCAATCGGTTCGTGCAGATATGGTTAGCCGAGCTCAGAGACTTGGCCTATGATGTTGAGGACATCTTGGACGACTTCGCCACCGAAGCTTTACGGCGCAAGCTGATCACAGATGATCCTCAGCCAAGTACTAGTACGGTGCGCAGCATCATCTCCTCCTTGTCTTCTCGTTTCAATCCAAATGCTTTAGTGTATAATCTCAATATGGGGTCTAAGTTAGAGGAGATTACTGCAAGATTACATGAGATTTCCACCCAAAAGGGTGACCTGGATTTGAGAGAGAATGTTGAAGAGAGATCCAACAGGAAGAGAAAAAGAGTCCCTGAAACAACTTCTCTGGTGGTTGAGTCTCGTGTTTATGGCAGGGAAACTGATAAAGAGGCGATACTTGAAGTGCTGCTGAGGGATGAATCGATTCATGATAATGAAGTCTGCGTGATTCCTATAGTCGGCATGGGAGGTGTCGGCAAAACTACCCTTGCCCAGCTTGCCTACCACGACGACAGAGTGAAGAATCATTTTGATCTGAGGGCTTGGGTTTGTGTTTCTGATGATTTTGATGTTTTGAGGATAACAAAAACGCTTCTACAGTCAATTGCTTCTTACGCCCGTGAGATCAATGATCTAAACTTGCTTCAAGTCAAGCTGAAAGAGAAATTGTCTGGAAAGAAGTTTCTGCTTGTTCTAGATGATGTCTGGAACGAGAACTATGACAAATGGGATAGGTTGTGCACCCCTTTACGAGCAGGGGGACCCGGCAGTAAGGTTATCATCACTACTCGCAACATGGGTGTCGCCTCACTTACCAGAACGGTTTCGCCTTACCCCCTGCAGGAGCTGTCAAATGATGATTGTCGAGCTGTGTTCGCGCAGCATGCATTGGGAGCAAGGAACTTTGAAGCTCATCCGCACGTGAAAATAATTGGAGAGGAAATGGTGAACAGATGCAGGGGCTTGCCTTTGGTCGCAAAGGCCCTGGGAGGCATCTTGCGAAATGAACTAAACCATGAGGCATGGGACGATATATTGAAGAGTAAGATATGGGATCTACCAGAAGAGAAAAGTGGTGTTCTTCCAGCTCTCAAATTGAGCTATCATCACCTCCCATCTCATCTGAAGCAGTGCTTTGCTTACTGCGCTATTTTTCCCAAGGGATATGAATTCAAAAAGGATGAATTAATCCTTTTATGGATGGGAGAAGGATTTCTGCAAACAAAAGGGAAGAAGCGAATGGAGGACTTAGGTTCCAAATACTTCTCAGAGTTGTTATCAAGGTCATTCTTTCAACAATCAAGTGACGTAATGCCGCGATTCATGATGCATGATCTCATCCATGATCTGGCTCAATCCATTGCCGGAAATGTATCTTTCAATTTGGAGGATAAGTTGGAGAATAATGAGAATATTTTTCAAAAGGCTCGCCATTTGTCATTCATTCGTCAGGCCAATGAGATCTTCAAAAAATTTGAAGTTGTCGATAAAGGGAAGTATCTTCGAACTTTTCTAGCTTTACCCATTAGTGTATCATTTATGAAAAGTTTGTCATTCATAACTACGAAGGTGACACATGACCTCTTAATGGAAATGAAATGCTTACGGGTACTATCTTTAAGTGGCTATAAGATGAGTGAGCTGCCGAGTTCAATTGATAATTTGAGTCATCTACGATATCTCAATCTATGTCGCTCTTCAATTAAAAGGTTACCTAATTCAGTAGGTCATCTGTATAATTTACAAACCTTAATATTACGAGATTGTTGGAGTCTCACTGAGATGCCTGTGGGGATGGGAAATTTAATCAACCTTCGACATCTTGATATTGCAGGGACAAGTCAATTAGAAGAGATGCCCCCACGAATGGGCTGCCTGACAAATTTGCAAACATTGTCTAAGTTTATTGTGGGAAAAGGTAACGGGTCGAGCATACAAGAATTGAAGCACTTGTTGGATCTTCAAGGAGAACTTTCCATTCAAGGATTGCATAATGTGAGAAATACTCGAGATGCAGTGGATGCTTGTTTAAAGAATAAGTGCCACATTGAAGAACTAACAATGGGATGGAGTGGTGATTTTGATGATTCACGAAATGAATTGAATGAAATGCTTGTGCTCGAGTTGCTACAACCTCAAAGAAATCTGAAAAAGCTCACAGTTGAGTTCTATGGAGGACCGAAATTCCCAAGCTGGATAGGGAATCCTTCATTCTCAAAAATGGAGTCCCTGACCCTTAAAAATTGTGGAAAATGCACATCGCTACCATGTCTTGGACGACTATCTCTACTCAAAGCCTTGCGCATTCAAGGAATGTGTAAAGTTAAAACCATAGGTGATGAATTTTTTGGGGAGGTCTCTCTTTTCAAGCCTTTTCCATGCTTGGAGTCTCTAAGGTTTGAGGATATGCCAGAATGGGAAGACTGGTGTTTTTCTGATATGGTTGAGGAATGTGAAGGATTATTTTCTTGCCTTCGAGAGCTTAGAATAAGGGAATGTCCCAAACTGACTGGAAGCTTGCCCAATTGCCTACCTTCTCTGGCAGAGCTCGAAATTTTTGAATGCCCAAAGTTGAAGGCTGCACTTCCAAGACTTGCATATGTTTGTAGCTTAAACGTTGTAGAATGTAATGAGGTTGTGTTGAGAAACGGGGTTGATCTGAGCTCCCTCACTACACTAAACATTCAGAGAATTTCACGATTAACTTGTCTAAGGGAAGGATTTACCCAGTTGTTAGCAGCCCTTCAAAAACTGGTGATAAGAGGATGTGGGGAGATGACATCTTTGTGGGAGAACAGATTCGGATTAGAATGCCTTCGGGGTCTTGAAAGTATAGATATCTGGCAGTGCCATGGACTTGAATCCTTGGAGGAGCAAAGGCTGCCGTGCAATCTCAAACATTTGAAAATAGAAAACTGTGCTAACCTGCAGAGGCTGCCTAATGGTCTGCAAAGTCTCACATGTCTTGAAGAGTTGTCATTACAGAGTTGCCCCAAACTGGAGTCATTTCCAGAGATGGGCTTGCCACCGATGCTGAGAAGTCTCGTGCTGCAGAAATGCAACACTCTGAAGTTACTACCTCATAATTACAACTCAGGTTTCCTTGAATATTTGGAAATTGAACACTGCCCATGCCTCATTAGCTTTCCAGAAGGTGAGCTGCCTGCCTCACTTAAGCAACTGAAGATCAAGGATTGTGCAAATCTACAGACTTTGCCAGAGGGAATGATGCACCACAATTCTATGGTTAGCAACAACTCTTGTTGTCTTGAAGTCTTGGAGATCAGAAAATGTTCATCCCTTCCATCCCTTCCAACAGGCGAGCTACCCTCCACCCTTAAGCGGCTTGAGATATGGGACTGCAGGCAATTTCAACCAATTTCAGAGAAGATGCTGCACAGCAATACTGCACTTGAACATTTGTCCATTTCCAATTATCCAAACATGAAAATCCTTCCAGGATTCCTCCACAGTCTCACGTATCTCTATATGTATGGTTGTCAAGGTCTTGTGTCCTTTCCAGAAAGAGGCTTGCCCACTCCCAATCTCAGAGACCTTTATATTAACAACTGTGAGAACCTGAAGTCCCTTCCTCATCAAATGCAGAACCTTTTATCTCTTCAAGAACTGAATATTAGGAATTGTCAGGGCTTGGAGTCATTTCCAGAATGCGGTTTGGCCCCCAACCTTACCTCGCTCTCAATCAGAGATTGTGTGAATCTGAAGGTGCCATTATCTGAATGGGGCCTCCACAGGCTCACTTCTCTTTCATCACTGTACATTTCCGGTGTATGTCCAAGTCTGGCATCTCTTTCAGATGATGACTGTCTTCTTCCTTCAACTCTGAGCAAACTTTTTATCAGTAAGCTGGATTCCCTGGCCTGTCTGGCTCTCAAAAACCTCTCTTCCCTTGAAAGGATATCCATCTACAGATGCCCTAAGCTCCGGTCAATTGGGCTGCCTGAAACGCTATCAAGACTTGAAATAAGGGATTGCTAACAACATCCCAAGATGAATTCTGCGCCCTGTATAAAAAAAGGAAAAAAACTCACTCAGGTATGCCTATTTGCAACTCAATCCCAGTTTCATATTGTCCTGTTAATCTGATTTTCCATGTGTTTATTGAAGGCTTGGATGGGCGGTGGCTTTTGACAGCATCACCGGCTTATGGCTAAAACTGAGTGTAAAATCTCTTGCCCTGCTTAAGCTGTTTTGTTCTTATTTGTTTCAGATCAAGGAAGCCGTTCAATGACTCATTTGTCGTTTGCATTGTGTTTTTCCCTCCTTCAACAAGGTATGCCTACTGCCTATTCACAGTGTGCATCTCCCATTTTCATTGGCAAAATTCTGAGTTCATTTCGAAATAAAGAGTGGAAATTTCTCTCTACATACAGGAAGGAAAGAAATAAAGAAGAAAAGAAACATATGAAATCCAAAATTTCCGAACATTAAGCAGCAAATTCACATGGTGATGGTATGTTTTTTACCTCAATCTTAGATGATTATCTATTTTGTTTTTCCTTCTGACAATTCCTGATATGGGTTCCCCAATTTTGTAAGTGGATGGTTCCTTTTTGGAATTTCTTATTTCAGGTAGGAAGAAAAGAATGATGAAGGTGGTCAGTGCTTATCAGGACTTGTTTTTCTGGTTTCTGCTATTGTACACAAGCATGAATATGTATGCTATTCTCAGTTACATATCATATACTTCTATTGATTTATTTATTTTCCAACTTCAAGTAAAGGTTGGTGTAGCGTAGTGTTTATGACTTGTTCTATTATACTCCTCAAGCTGTTGTTGCAGAGGGGCCAGTTGCCTTCTCTTCTGCTTTCACACAGCAATTTGATTAGGCCCAAATGCCATAACCACCCCTTAATTAACACTTACTCCAAGGCTTAACGATTTGAAGGCTCATGATGGGACTTGACTATCCCACAACACACCTATCCTAAGGCTCTTTTTACCTATAGTATGTCTTAACAATCACAACGGAGACTGACCATCCCATAACACACCTGTCTTGAGGACTTTGGGCTTGCCTTACACACCTATCCCGGGATCATTGTTTTAGCTATCATTTTCTCAATGAGTCATAGACTCGTAATATCACATACCTAACAACTCTTCCCTTAACATTCCATTTCTATACCTTAACCCCATGACCTAGTTCCAATACCACTTTTTGTATGTTTGGAAAAACCTTTGATATCACTTGTTGTGTTGGAAAAAGCTCTAACATTGATTTAATTAACTATTTTTATATCCATGGATGAGAGAAAATAATTTCATTGTACCATAAAAATATTATAAATGACAAAAAAAATCTCATATTTCTCTACTCCTTATATATATCTACACATTGAATCATGAGCTATTATTCTACTTGGGGTTTTTCACTAGATCTTTCTCATATTTCTATCTATCATACATTGTTTTCATAAACTCATTTTCATCGTGTAAATTTTTTGCTTTAAAATATAGAAAATTTGTAAAGATATTTTAATAACTTTTCTTGTATAAAAAAATTTAATATTATAATATCATATCAACATAGCAAATATTGTATGTAAAATTCAATACAATATATATATATATATATATATATATATATATATATATATATATATATTAATTAAGAATTTGAGATAGATGACAACTAATAAGGAATATATACTAACTAGTCGAATCCCATTAAATTTCATGTAATTCTTTGTGTGATTTTATTAAAGCCAAGAAAAATGGAACATGTAAGAAAATTGTAAAAGAAATTTTGGTTAAAGGTGGAATAAATTATTCTCTAATAAGAATGTAATATATAAAACATATACTTCATTATCTGTAATAAATATGGTCTTTCCTACGTATTTATTGGATCTTGAAAGGTGGAAATTATGAAGTGGTCGAATAGTCTAGTGCATGAGGGGACCATGGCTTATGAGGGGACCATGGTACACAAGAGGACCATGACATGCGGAGAAGTTGTGGTATGAAGTGAAAATATGGTTAAGAAAAGTAACCAAGCGGAGTATAATTACGGGTTGCCTTGATTATGGTATAGTAAAGCAATCGAGTGCATCAATAGAAATATGTGCAAACAATCTGTGTGATAAAATATGTGTTACGCAGAGATAAAAGATTAACTCGATGAAATTTAATTCAAGCTAGAAAGTGTCTCAAATTATCATTTTGCATATTCATTTGGTAAAAGAAATATGGTTTTATTATTTGGCATTTTCTAAAAAAACTTAGGATATATTTTTTAAAATTAATTAATTTATTAAAACCAATCAAATAAGTAAAAAGCTGTCATTTTCCCTATCTTCTTCTTCTTATGGTCTTCTCTAATGGCATTAGTTCACATTTCACCTCACGAATATGAATTCAGAAGAGCAGCCCATGTGCGGCATTTTCAACATACCAACCCTGTCGACCAACCGAGAATAAGTCCAAGGACATCCACTAAAGGTCTCACATTTTGTATTTTTGTGACTGGAACAGTCACTTTCCATCGTTCAGACCGTCTGGACCGTCACTTCCACGGAATTCATTGCCGTATTTCCAAATACTTTTCTTCTGAAGAGTTGCAGACTTCCCCTAATCATTTTTTAGCTACAACTTTTCTCATGAAGAATATCTAATATCTTAAAGATCTGTTGCAGAGAGTTCCCTTAATTAATCCCTACTCCTTATGCGTATACCTTGAATTATGAGTTATTATTCTACTTAGTGTCTCTCGCTCTTTTTCGTATTTCTATCTATCATATATAGTTTTTATAAACTCATCTTCATCATATAAATTTTTTGCCTTAATATCTAGAAAATTTGTAAAGACATTTCCAATAGCATTCCTTATTGTATAAAGAAATCTAATATTACAATATCATATCAACATTACAAATATTCTATATATATTAACTAGTCGAATCACATTAAACTTCATGTACTTCTTTGTGTGAACTTACTAAAGCTAAGAAGAATGGAACATATAAAGCATATATTTCATTATCTATAATAAATGAGGGGACCATAGTACAAAAGAGCACCATGGCTCGTGAGGAGACCATGACATGTGAAGAAGTTTTGGCATGAAGTGAAAATATGGATCAGAAAAGTTTCCAAGTGAAGATAGCTTGTTGCCTTGATTACGGTATATTAAAACAATCCAGGGCACTAATAAAAATATGTGCAAAAAATTCATTTGTGTGATGAAATACATGTTATGAAGAGATAAAAAATTAACTCAAGGAAATTTAATCCAAGGTAGAAAGTGTCTCAAATATTATGAGATGAGGATAAACATAAAAGTTGCAGAGACTTCCATGGAATTCAATGCCGTATTCCCAAATACTTTTCTTCTCAAGAGTTGCAGAGACTTCCCCTGATCCTTTTTTAGCTACAAACTTTACTTCTGAAGAATATCTAATATTCTTAAAGATCTGTTGCAGAGAGTTCCCTTAATCAATCCCTTGTTACCTACAAGAAAAGAAAAAAAAACATGGCTGGTTTTGTTGGAGAAGCCGTTTTGTCTGGGTTCATTCAGAAGTTGGTCGACATGGTCGCCTCGCCGGAGCTGTGGAAGTACGCACGTGAAGAGCAAGTGGATTCTGAACTGAACGAGTGGAAGAAAATATTGATGAAGATCTACGCAGTGCTCCATGACGCGGAGGACAAGCAGATGACAAACCCCCTGGTGAAGATGTGGCTACACGACCTCAGAGACTTGGCTTATGATGTAGAGGACATCTTGGATGAATTCGCCACCCAAGCTTTGCGACGCAACTTGATCGTGGCTCAACCCCAACCGCCCACTGGTACTGTTCAGAGCATTTTCTCTTCTTTGTCTACTAGTCTCACTTTGAGTGCTGCTTGGTCCAATTTAAGTATGGGTTCCAAGATAGAGGAGATCACTGCCAGATTGCAAGATATTTCAGCCCAAAAAAAGCACCTGGATTTAAGAGATGTTTCTGCTGGTTGGTCTGGTAGAAAGAGACTACGGAGACTGCCATCCACTTCTTTGGTGATAGAATCTCGTATTTACGGCAGGGAAACAGAAAAAGCAGCCATACTTGCCATGCTGCTCAAGGATGATCCAAGTGATGATGAAGTCTGCGTGATCCCTATCGTCGGCATGGGAGGTATAGGCAAAACTACTCTTGCTCAACTTGCGTTTAATGACGATAAAGTGAAGGATCATTTTAATTTGCGAGCTTGGGTCTGTGTTTCCGATGATTTTGATGTTTTGAGGGTGACCAAAACTATTCTGCAATCACTTTCTCCACATACACGTTATGCCAACAATCTTAATTTGCTTCAGATTGAGCTCAGGGAGAAACTTTACCGGAAGAAATTTCTTCTTATCTTGGACGACGTTTGGAATGAGAATTTTGATGAATGGGATATTTTGTGCATGCCGATGAGAGCCGGAGCGTCAGGTAGTAAGCTTATTGTCACAACCCGTAATAAAGGGGTTGTATCTGTTACCGGAACTTGTTCAGCTTATCCCCTTCAGGAGTTATCATATGATGATTGTCTATCTTTATTCACCCGACAAGCATTAGGGGCAAGAAACTTTGATGCTTATCCACACCTGAAAGAAGTTGGAGAGGAGATAGTCAGAAGGTGCAAAGGCTTGCCTTTGGCAGCAAAGGCGCTTGGTGGCATGTTGCGCAATCAACTAAATCGCAGAGCATGGGAAGATATATTAAAAAGCAAGATATGGGATCTCCCGGAGGAGAAAAGTCATATTCTTCCGGCCCTCAAGCTAAGCTACCATCATCTTCCTTCTCATTTGAAGCGGTGTTTTGCTTATTGCTCGATATTTCCAAAAGACTATGAATTCGACAAAGATGAATTAATCCTATTATGGATGGCAGAAGGTTTTCTGCAACAACTAAAGGGAGACAACCAGCCTGAGAAGTTAGGTTGTGAGTACTTTGATGATTTATTCTCAAGGTCATTTTTTCAACAGTCAACTCAAAATTCATCTCAATTTTTAATGCATGATCTTATTAACGATCTAGCTCAATCTATTTCCGGAGACATATGCTTTAATTTTGATGATGAGTTAGAGAATAATAAGCAATCCACGGCTGTTTCAGAGAAGGCTCGTCATTTGTCATTCAATCGTCAACGTTACGAGATGATGAGAAAATTCGAAGCGTTTCATAAGGCTAAGTGTTTGCGGACGTTAGTTGCTTTGCCACTCACTACATTTTCTACATATTTCATTTCAAGTAAGGTGCTAGATGACCTTTTAAAAGAAATGAAATGTTTGCGGGTATTGTCATTAAGCGGTTATTTCATAAGTGAGATGTTACCAAATTCCATAGGCGGTTTGAAACATCTGCGCTATTTGAATTTATCTGATTCTTTGATGAATAGGTTACCCGATTCAGTGGGTCATCTTTATAATTTGCAAACACTGATATTACGCAATTGCTATAGACTTGTTGAGTTGCCTATGGGAATTGGAGGCCTCATCAACCTTCGACATGTTGATATTTCTGGTGCAGTTCAACTACAGGAGATGCCCCCTCAAATGGGAAACTTAACCAATTTGCAAACATTATCCGACTTTATTGTGGGCAAAGGTAGCAGGTCGGGTGTCGAAGAATTAAAGAATTTGTTGGGTCTCCAAGGAAAGCTTTCCATTTCAGGGTTGCATAATGTGGTAGATATTCAAGATGCAAGGAGTGTTAATTTACAGAAGAAGCAGAACATCAAAGAGTTAACACTGAAATGGAGCAGTGATTTTGGTGAATCAAGAAATAAAATGAATGAGAGGCTTGTTTTAGAGTGGCTACAACCTCATAGAAATCTGGAAAAGCTCACCATTGCATTCTATGGTGGACCAAACTTTCCAAGTTGGATAAAGAATCCCTCATTCCCTTTAATGACACACTTGGTTCTCAAGAATTGCAAGATATGCACATCGTTACCGGCTCTCGGCCAATTATCCTTACTCAAAAACTTGCATATCGAAGGGATGAGTGAAGTTAGAACCATAGATGAGGACTTTTATGGAGGGATTGTCAAGTCTTTTCCATCCTTGGAGTTTCTGAAGTTTGAAAATATGCCAACATGGAAAGATTGGTTTTTTCCAGATGCAGATGAACAAGTGGGACCATTTCCATTCCTTCGAGAACTTACAATAAGGAGATGCTCAAAGCTAGGTATACAGTTGCCTGATTGCCTACCTTCTCTGGTTAAACTTGATATCTTTGGGTGTCCAAATTTGAAAGTTCCCTTTTCAGGATTTGCATCTCTTGGTGAATTAAGTTTAGAAGAATGTGAAGGGGTGGTGTTCAGAAGTGGGGTTGATAGTTGTCTTGAGACATTAGCTATTGGACGGTGTCACTGGCTTGTAACGTTGGAGGAGCAAATGCTACCTTGCAAACTTAAAATTTTGAAAATACAAGACTGTGCTAACCTGGAGGAGCTGCCAAACGGATTGCAAAGTCTCATATCTCTCCAAGAGTTGAAATTAGAGAGGTGCCCCAAACTGATTTCATTTCCAGAGGCCGCTTTGTCACCCTTGCTCAGATCTCTGGTGCTGCAGAACTGCCCATCTCTCATATGCTTTCCAAATGGTGAGCTGCCCACCACGCTCAAGCATATGAGGGTTGAAGATTGTGAAAATTTGGAGTCTCTACCAGAGGGAATGATGCACCACAAGTCCTCTTCCACTGTAAGCAAAAACACTTGTTGCCTTGAAAAATTGTGGATAAAGAATTGTTCCTCTCTCAAGTTCTTTCCAACAGGAGAGTTACCCTCCACCCTTGAGCTCCTTTGTATTTGGGGATGCGCAAACTTGGAGTCAATATCAGAGAAAATGTCACCCAATGGCACAGCTCTTGAATATTTAGACATAAGGGGCTATCCAAATCTGAAAATCCTACCAGAATGCCTTACAAGCCTCAAGGAGCTCCACATAGAAGATTGTGGAGGTCTGGAGTGTTTTCCAAAAAGAGGGTTGTCAACCCCCAACCTCATGCACCTTCGTATTTGGAGATGTGTGAATCTCAGGTCCCTTCCACAGCAAATGAAAAACCTCACATCTGTTCACACTCTCAGCATACGGGGTTTTCCAGGAGTGGAATCCTTTCTAGAAGGGGGTTTGCCCCCCAATCTAACATCACTTTACGTTGGATTGTGTCAGAATCTGAAAACACCCATATCTGAATGGGGACTCCTTACCCTCACCTCTCTTTCTGAATTGTCCATTTGTGGAGTGTTTCCCAATATGGCTTCTTTTTCGGATGAAGAGAGTCTGCTTCCTCCATCTCTGACCTATCTTTTCATCAGTGAACTGGAATCTTTAACCACCCTGGCTCTCCAAAATCTGGTGTCTCTTACTGAACTAGGTATTGATTGTTGCTGCAAGCTCAGTTCCTTGGAGTTGCCTGCAACACTTGGAAGACTTGAAATCACTGGTTGTCCTATTATAAAAGAAAGCTGCTTAAAGGAGAAGGGAGGATACTGGCCCAACTTCTCCCACATCCCCTGCATTCAAATAGATGGCTCATACATCCATTGAAAGATAGTAGACTCAGATTGAAATACATTTTTCTCTTGTCAAGAAGGATAGATCCATTCATCTTTATGCTTACTTTAGTCAATCAGGTACAACCCACTTCTGCTTTTCTAGGCTTTTTTTACTTTCCAATATTTAAACCAATTGTCTTGGATTTAGTCCAAATTTTTTACACAAATAAAAGTTCTGTAGAGAAGATGAAAGTAAGTAAACCTATAATTCAGATGATGAAACCTATGATAGCATTTAAGTTTAGTATTACTTTTCGAAATGGTTCTTACTCTGTAAATATTTACTTTGTCATTTTATTTTGTCCTTGAAACTATTTCAAGAGATCCAATCATTCTGAAATTTTATGTAATTATTTCTCTTCATAATACTGGTGAAGTTGTAACCAATTTCTGTTCTTGCCTTGTAGATTCAGAGGGATAATGCTTGGTAGAGATGTGGCAGGAAGCACAGGGTGAAGATGACAGAAGATCTTTGACAGAAGTTACTCACTGGGGTGGGTTCTTCTCTCACTTATTGTCTCTTCAACTGTGTCCTTTTTATTTTTATAATTGTTGGTAGACTTGTATAGTGATTTGAAAAATGCTTTGCAATGATCATTTATAAATATTTACATTGTCATGTCACTAAGTCTTTGATGGTATTTCAAGAAATTGTTCATTGTTGCTCACTTCAAATTTCTATCCAAACATCACTCATTCAACCACAGAGTGTCATTATGAACTGAAGCTATGTATAAACTATCTTGAACGAGCTCATTTTGATTGATAATGTTAGTGTAGTTCTTGCTAATTCTTTTCCTGCTAATGTGACTGCCAATTTTCATTCTAAATTCATGGGGTTCTGGCTTGACAAGGATGTTGCAGAGGTAAACAGGTATGTCTCCCTTAGAGTTCTGGTTTCCCTAGTGTAGAGATGAAAGCAAACTAATAGGTATGTCTCCCTGTTCAGAATATGTGGCTTCCCATTTCATTGGCCCCATATTGGTTTGGCCTTCAGAAAATAAATGAAATTTCTTCTCAACATGTAGGATGAAAAAAATATGGTGAATTTCTATGACTGGTGCAATTGATTTTTAATTTCTCACAAGATTTTTCATTGATGTTTCATTTAGAGGTGGATATCGACTGTAGTTATGGCTTGGCATTCTCTCTTTGCTTTTCATGCTGCTGTTAATCCTCTGTTTCACACAAACAGAGTCATTTTTCTAGATGAAGTAACGTTGGCATTCTGTTGTTTTTGCAGTGTGATTAACCCTAATTTTACACATATACAGTCCCATCCACAGATCCATGAATTGTACTACAGGTTTATTTGTGCAAGGTTATACTGCTTTTGTTTTGAGTTCAAGCCAGTCTTAAGAAGATTGGAGAGGGCATTAAACAAACCTTCTGGCTGACTCTGGATGTATACTATAGTATCTTAAGAAAGGTGCCTACATATTTATTGACCACCTAATCTCTGGTCCTTGGGCTGCCTGCAATACTTAGAAGGCTTAGCACAGGTTGTCCTATTCTAAAAGAAATGTGCTTATAAGAGAACTACATTGCCCACATCCCCTTTATTGATATAGATATTAGATATATCCATTTACTGTCCCAGCCATATCCTCTCTTGCTTCCAATCAGGCACGGGCTTTCATATCATAAATATTAGCAATTTTCTTCAAACTCTACTTTCCCTACTCAAAATAACAAAAGCAGAGACCACTCTTACTTATTTTAAACTGGGTATGTCTGCCCATTCATTTAAATTGGGTATGTTTTGCCATGATGTAGGTTTTGACAAAGGAAAGGGCTGCCTGCAACACTCCCAATGCTTGAATCAAGAAATTTCATATTCTAAAAACTGATGGTAAGAGGACGTGGGGAGATTGCATCTTTTGTAGGAGAGCAGGTTTGGATTAGAATGCCTCAGTGGTCTTGAAAGTCTGGAGATCTGGTAGTGGAATGGACTTGTACCCTTTGGACTTTAAAGCAGCAGGGCTGCTTGGCAATCTTAAATATTTGCAATTGGAAGACTGGGCTAACCAGAAGAAGCAGAAGACTGCAGTTTAGCCTCCAACCTTACATCACTTTATATGGGAGATCATGTGAATCTGAAGCTGCCATTATCTGAGTAGGGCCTCCACAGGC
Source organism: Vitis vinifera (assembly GCF_030704535.1). Lineage (NCBI taxonomy): Eukaryota > Viridiplantae > Streptophyta > Magnoliopsida > Vitales > Vitaceae > Vitis > Vitis vinifera. The sequence goes on from NC_081817.1 coordinate 23,884,199, forward strand.
TCACTTCTCTTTCATCATTTGTACATTTCTGGTGTATGTCCAGCTCTGGCTTCTCTATCAGATGATGACTATCTTTTTCCCACAACTGAGCAATTTTTTTATTCGTAAACTGGATTCCATCGCATCTGTGGCTTTCAAAAACCTGCGTTCTCTTGAAACTATATCCATCTATAGGTGTCCTAAGCTCTGGTCCAAAGGGTTGACTGAAAAACTTTCGAGGCATGACCTCAATACTACATGATTATCTGCTTTCTTCAAGACCATTTTGAGTAAGCATGATAAGTTAGTGCTTCATTTTTTCTTTTAATTTCTTCTTTCAGGTAAGAAGAGAAGAATGATGAAGTAATTCAATGCCAACATTGAAGTATCAAGCATGAATATGTTACTTTTCAGTTATATATTGATTTTTATTTTATTTTTTCTTATCTCAAGTAAATTTTCTTTCTGCACCAAATCCTAAGGCAATACAATCTTGAGCTTACTTTTTAAGATTGATATTTGACTTGCTCTTTGAACCATAATTTGCCAAAGAGTGTTGTGATAACGTTAAATCTTGAGTCATCTTAGGTGTAACAGAATCCGTAGGCCAAACACAATCGAATTAATCCTTGAGCCATTATTTTTTGAAGGGGGTGTTTGGTACGTCAAAATAAGGAATGGAAATAAATATTTTGTTTCTATTCCTATTTCTTAGTGGATAAAAATGAATTTGATGATTCTATTTCTAGCATTTGGACGAATTTAGGAATGCAAGATTGGAATGATTATTTGTTTCAATTCCAATGTTTGATAATAATAGGAATGGAAATGAAAAAGAAATAAATTTACAATAATATCATTACATATAATTTAAAATATTTTTTATTTTATTTTTAAAAAATAAATTTTGAGAGTTTTTTTGTTGTTAAATAATAAGACTAAAAAAATATATATATACTAAATAAATAAAAAACTAACCATAAAAAATTATATAACCCTAATGTACAAATATTCAATTATTATTTTTATTAAAAATTTGAATAATTTGATATGCTTAAGTAGTTATAAAATTATATTTTACCAAAAAAAAAAGAAAAATATATATTTATTATAATATTTAAATGAACATCCAAAACCCTAAAAATTAGAAATTGAAATTTCTTTTCTAAATGTTGTGAAAGATTTGATTGATTCAGTTTGGGAAAATCACTTATTGCAGAGAAGTGGATGATGAATGAGTCTCTAGCTTTGTAAAGAAGATAAGCATTGAACTTAAAAAAATGAGATAAGAGGGCAAAATAGTAAATTTAGGTTATTTTATATTATCAAATGAGTTCAATGAATCAGAATACCACTTACTTTTGATAAATTCAAATCCGACTTATAAGTTGGATTTGATTTCTGCATAAATAATTTTTTATTTCATTTCTATCTTCTTAACATTTATCCAAACATAAGAATAAAGAAGAAAATGAATGAGATGTCTATTCTCACTTTCTATTCCCATGTACCAAACACTACCGAATAGTAGAAAAATAATTGTGCATACTTCTCAGGGTCAATAGTTCTAGCTTGGGTCATTATATCTTAAGGAGTGACAATGTTGCAAATTTGACACAATCACAAAGCTAATACCAAGCTTTGAGCATATGAAATTTCCTAGGGCAATTCCAAGTCAACACAATCTTGGGTTTACTCCTTGAGCCATTATTTCCAAAATGTGCTATAGTTACAAATCTACATAATAATAGGGCTCACCCCCCAAATCTCAAGCCAAAAAATCCCTAGCCAACATCTTGAACCATCATTTCTTGAGGCTCATCTAATTCATTTTCTCTTTTTTTGACTTGTTCTTCAACTTGTTTGGAAAAGAAATGAAAGATTCTTAGCCATTGTGATTTGATCATATTGTCATATTATGAAAGTGGGGTGATCAAATGACCACATTGGTAATGATCAATAAAGCCATGGGAATGGTTACGATTAACATTTACATTGTTGTTTGTCATGATCTCAATTGTCCCACTTTGATTATGAAGTTTTGTCTTATTGTGAAAGAGGTTTTCAAATTGACTACATACTCCTATACCATTTGTTATGCTCAAACTCATAGCCATTTTATCTAACAATCAATTAATTGCTTAAGAGATCAAGGTAAACCTATTTATGTGATTCAAGGAATATTAGATCAGTCATAAGCTAATACAATCTTAGGGTTAACTACAAAATGTTGAGTATATAAAATCTTGAGATCATTACTTCTTAAAACAAAACCAAATCTTAAGTCAACACAATTTTAGGCTAATTACTTTCAAATTCAATATTAAACCTGAAGCATATCAAATCCCTATAACCAAGATACTTCTTCGATCATAAAAAATTCCAAGGACTATCCTTGATTCATCATTTCCAAGGAACAATATGATTTCAAACCTTACAAGTAAATAATCATGGATGACATATCTTTCTTTTCTTTTTTTTTTTCATTATCTAGCATCATTATCTAGCAATGAACATGAATTAATAACTTGTTACATGAGTTGTGTTGATTAGGGATCCCTTGTTTGCATAACCGTGAATGAAAGTATAACCTAGGAGATAAAAATCATGAAGCTAAAAAATTTGTGCACCCTAAAGGAGAAGTACCAAAGTTTTGGGTTGGAATTTCTTTGACCCTTATTTTTATGCTAGTAAATTACAAAATAATCAATCAAATGAGTGGTGTGATTTTTTTTCCTAAATAACGAGTTATTTAGGTTTTCTATGTATAAATTATTACATGTTGTCTTCTATTAGATACTAAATTTTCTATATTATAAACTAAAATTAGTAATGGTAATAAAAAACTAAAAATTCTTTATATACATCGGGTTAGAGTTCTCTCATGTTTTTAAATATACAAGTCTATGGGCCCTCAACTTTTGCTATTTTTATTTCATACCATAGCACCACAAAAAAAGTCTACAAATTCATATGTAGACAAAACAAAGTTAAAGTAAAAGTGGACCAATCTTATCTCCTTTTCCCCAAACCATCCACAATTGTCATTTGATCACTAGGCCAATACAAAATATTTGATTGACCTTTTTTTCACACACATTATATTATGAGTATGTTTGAAATGTTGAATTATTGCATTTCAATTATTTGTCCAAAATCAAAATCAAAATTTTATTATCATAAAACTAATTTTATTAAAAAATTTAATTATTTTTTACACAGTATTTTAATTCATCTTTATTTGTGTTTCTATTATGATTCTTATTCTTCAATATTACTATTTCAAAAATAAGGTAAAAATCTTCCTTTAATAAAAGATGTATTTCAAATATGTCACATCATTAAAAAATTTGTAGTTAAGATGATAGTACTACAAATGGGTTGTTATTGATTTATATTAAAGTACTAGAGCTATTGCATAATTCTATAAAATTTCAAATGAACCATGAAAATATTGGGAAGGGGGGTGGGGTGTGGGTTACAACATTTACTTTATGTTAAAGGAAATTGCCTAGAATGTAGCTATGCTTCAAATATTATTTATATAAATATAATTACATAATTATTATTATTTTATATATTTATTAAAATCCCTTCAAAATTGTATAAAAAAGTTGTTGAACATTTGTGTTATATTCCCTTTATCTTCCTATTGGTGGTGTATATTAATTCATCTTTCACCTCAATCAACAATTAATACTTGATATTGACATGACAGATAAACCCTTAATCAATAAGATGGGTTGAGGTGTTTTTAAATCCTTAATCAATTTCAAAACGATTGTGTATATATGTGTGAATAGAAATTGGAGACTTACGATCCAACTATAAAAATTCTATTTATATTCACTCTACCCATCACAAAGTCAATGTCATAATTCATAGCTATTAATAACAATCAATAGTAAAAAACTAAATCAACGGAAATCCAAAATTGCTAAAAGATTATGAGCCAGATTTATAGATCCGTTTAAGAAAATCTAACAAATAGTACTAATGGGTTATTATTTATTTATATTAAAGAACTAGAATTATTGCATAATTCTATAAAACTTCAAATTATTAGAGCATAAAATAATTTTCTAAACACTTAGGAAGAAAAATATGTATATAAATAACATGATTAGCATAATTAGGTGAAGTTGATTTTTGTGCACATATCTTACAAAGAAGGAACCCTAAAAATAAATGGGTGTACATCATTTACTTTATGTTATAGGAAATTGCCTAGAATGTAGCACTTCTTCAAATATTATTTGTATAAATAAAAATATATAATTATTATAATTTTATATATTTATTAAAATCTCTTCAAAATTGTATAGAAAAGTTGTTGACATTTGCGTCCCTTCCCCTTTTCTTCCTATGACTTTTCAGTGGTGCACTCAATGAGCAATTAATGCTTGATATTAACATGTTAGGTATAGAAACCGTGTGGACCTCCCATTGATTGAACCTTGGAATCCAACTTGTTTCTTTTTTTTTTCTTTGATGAAAATATTTCCAAGTTTCACAGCGAGGCTGATAATTGAACTCCAAAGTTTATCTGTGATATAGATGATGTAACATCATAGATATACAATTTTATATATTATAAAAATTAAAATTAATTATATGAAGTGGAAATTATATGTAAATAATTAAAAACCTTAAACTATTTTATATGATGAGAAAAATGGGTTTTTATTTACTAATTTAAATAAGTGAACGTAAAACTAATTTATAGAAGTTCGGGTTTTTTATCTATATTTTTTTAAAAAAATTAATGAATTAAAACCCAATTTTTCCTTTTATTATTGCATTAAAAAAAAAAGTCTACAAATTCAAACATAGGCTAAAGCAAAAGTGGACTAAACTTATCTCTTTTTTCCCAAACCATGATTGTCATTTGTTCTCAAAGCCAATATAAAATATTTGATAGGTCCTTTTTCCACACATTATAATATGAAAATGTTTGAAATGTTGAATTATTGCATTTCAATTATTTGTTAAAAATAAAAGTTCAAAGCAAAATTTTATCCTTGTGAAAATCAAATATAACTAATTAAAATTTTAATTTTTTTTTACATAGTATTAAAATTCCATTTGAAAAAAAAAAAGGGAAACTTTTTCCCACTCTGATTTGATTGTAAAGTGTTGTCTTATTATGACAATGAGGTGATTAAATTGAACACATTAGTAATTGCCAATAAAGTCATAGGAATGGTTAGGATTAACATTTAGGTTGTTGTCCGTCATGATCTCAATTGTCCCACTTTGATTATAAAGCATTGCCTTATTGTAAAAGATCTATTCAAATTGATTGCATACTCTTAGACCATTTGTTATAGCAACCAATTAATTATTCAAGAGATCAATGTAAAACCAATTATGTGATTAGAGGAACATCAAATTAGTCATAAGCTAATACAATCTTCAGTCCAACACCAAAATGCAGAGTGAATAAAATCGTAAGATTACTTCTTACAAATAACATGATTAGCTTAATTAGGTTGAGTTGATTTTTGTGCCCATAGCTTCTTACAAAGAAGGAACTATAAAAATAATGGGGGTACATCATTTACTTTATGGTATAAGAAATTGCCTAGAATGTACCACTTCTCCAAATTTTCTTTTTTTACAAAAAAAAAAAAAAAAAAAAGTTGTCAACATTTGTGTGCCCTTCCCCTTATCTTCCATGACTTTTCAGTGATGCCTATTAATTCTATCTTTCACCTCAATGAGCAGTGCTTGATATTAACATGGTAGGTATAGAAACCGTGTGGACCTCCCATTGATTGAACCATTGAACCATTGATATTGACATGATTCAAATATCAAAATAGTTTCCCAACATGATGATAACTGATTACTCATCTTCAAATGTTTTTGGGAAACATTCAAGTGCTCAAAATCGGATTCGAATTGAGAGAAGGAGGCTCCATCTGAGGAGTTTGTGGTTTAAGAAAATGAAAAAAATTACTAACTGTTGATATTTTTTTTACAAAAAACAAAAAAAAAAAAAATTACAAATGGGAAGAGTTGTCGGTCCGTTCAATACCCGTTCAAAGCCAAGAATGGTCTAAAATGGGAATCAAATCAAATACATGATTGGTCGGTGGTTCAACTTGTTTTTTTGAGTATTTTCAAATATTTCTTAAGAATAATTTTTATTTATAATAAGTTATTTTTAATATTTTTCATACTATTTTAATCATTAGTCACATTTATATTATTATTTTTTTAAATAATCTCACCAAACATTTAATAATATTTTTAAATTATTTAAATATATTATATGAAAAAAAAATACTATTTTCAAAATTAATTCTAAAAATAATAATTTGTATAAAAGATATTCAAACCATGTTTTCCCATCTTTAAAATAGTTTTTTATTTTTAATAACAAAAAAACTAATTTTAAAAAACAATTCACCAACACAGTCTTAGGTTTTTTTTCATCACTTGAAATAAAATAATAAATAAGAAGCTGTCAATATTTGTGTCTTGGTCTCCTTCCTTCTATCATTTCATGGATGCATGACAGTTCATCTTTTAGTGATAGACAATGTGGACCTCCCAAGTCCCAATGAATCCGATAAAGCAATGGAATTCAATGCCATAATTGTATCCACCACCTTTCAACCTTTTTTTTTTTTCATAAGAATATATACACCACTCGACTGTTATTATTCAATGGTTATTATTAATGTTAAGTGGAATTATTTGTTATTATGATAATACATTTTATTCATGATTATAAAATTTTTATATTTATATTTATTTTATTAAATAATTTAAATATAATAAAAAATAGGAAATAGAATCAATTTTCATTAATTTTAACTTTTAATTTCAATATTTGCAACATGCTCACCTTCAATTTATTCAAAAATTTCCAAGGGAAATTTCCTTGTTTTTAGAGAAGCTCCCTTCCGACAATGGTGTGGCACCTCACCATTATCAAGCACAAAAGTCACCATGGTGACAAAACCTATGTTGTAGTCATTACCCATTGTTAGTCTACTTCCGGAGCTTCAATTGGGCAGGTAGGAAGCTGCATGGAAATTTCTCATTGATGTATTATCCTTGAAGAAAAAAGGCTAGCTACTCCACTAAACAAAAAGAATTTTAAAATGTTAAACTAGATTAGTATTAATATATAGCCTTTAAACCATATGGTTATTTTTTGAACAAATATAATTTGAATTTAGTGAAAGTATTTTATATAAAAATATTTTTAGAAAAATCATATATTTGTGTTTGTTTAAGAAGAATTATAAGTGATTTTTTAATTTTTTAAAAATATTTTTAAAGTTATTAAATAATTAATTTTTCTTCAAAAATATTTTAAATTTTAAAAGTGCTTTCTTAAAGCAGTGTAAAACTGAATCTTATAATATTAAGATAAAAAAAAAAAAGAGAAAAATGGAGAAATTGTAGGAGAAACTAAATTAAATTAATTATATACAGAGTAATAATTGTGGAATGTGGGTATGAATGGAGAAAGGATTTGAATGGATTTGAATGTGCTGCACATTCCACGATACACCCTTGTGGACCCTCACCACTACCACCATTCACTTCCATGGAATCCAATGAACCTAACCAAAGTAACAATTCACAAGTATTTTCTTCCTCAAGTTCAACGGTATCTGTTCTTCAGAGTTGCAGAGAGTCCCCTTCATCCCTTGTTACCTACAAACTTTTCTTCAGAGTTGCAGAGTTTCCCCTTCATCCCTTGTTACCTACAAACACAAACATGGCTGGTATTGTCGGAGAAGCTGTTTTGTCTTGTTTCATCCAGAAGTTGGTTGACATGGTCACCTCCCCGGAGCTGTGGAAGTATGCACGTAAAGAGCAAGTTGATTCTGAGCTGAAAAGGTGCAAGAATATATTGACAAAGATCTGTTTAGTGCTCAATGACGCAGAGGAGAAGCAGATGACAAACCCTCTGGTCAAAATATGGCTGGACGAGCTTAGAGACTTGGCTTACGATGTGGAGGACATCTTGGACGACTTCGCCATCGAAGCTTTGCGAAGCAGCTTGATCATGGCTCAACCCCAACAAGGCATTAGTAAGTTACGAGACATGCTCTCTTCTCTCATTCCGAGTGCTTCTACGTCTAATTCTAGTATGCGTTCCAAGATTAAGGAGATCACTGAAAGATTACAAGAGATTTCAGCCCAAAAGAATGACCTGGATTTACGAGAGATTGCTGGAGGGTGGTGGTCTGATAGAAAGAGAAAGCGAGAGCAAACCACTTCTCTGGTGGTTGAATCCGATGTTTATGGTAGGGAAAAAAATAAAGCGGATATAGTTGACATGTTACTCAAGCACGATCCAAGTAGTGATGATGAAGTCTCCGTAATTCCAATTGTCGGTATGGGAGGTATCGGCAAAACTACTCTGGCTCAGCTTGCCTTCAATGATGATGAAGTGAAGGGCCGTTTTGATTTGAGAGCATGGGTCTGTGTTTCTGATGACTTTGATGTTTTGAGAATAACCAAGACCATTCTACAATCCGTTGATCCGGATAGTCGTGATGTCAATGATCTCAATTTGCTTCAGGTCAAATTGAAGGAGAAATTTTCTGAGAAGAAGTTTCTTCTTGTGCTAGACGATGTTTGGAATGAGAATTGTCATGAATGGGATACTTTGTGCATGCCAATGAGAGCTGGGGCAGCCGGTAGTAAACTCATCGTGACAACCCGTAATGAAGGTGTCGCAGCAGTTACCAGAACTTGTCCAGCTTATCCCCTACGGGAGTTATCAAACAACGATTGTTTGTCTTTATTCACTCAGCAAGCATTGAGGACAAGAAACTTTGATGCCCATCCACACTTGAAAGAGCTCGGTGAGGAAATAGTGAGAAGGTGCAAAGGCTTGCCTTTGGCTGCGAAGGCACTCGGTGGCATGTTGCGCAACCAACTAAGTCGCGATGCATGGGCAAATATATTAACAAGCAGGATATGGGATTTACCGGAAGATAAAAGCCACATTCTTCCCGCTCTCATGTTAAGCTACCATCATCTCCCTTCTCATTTGAAGCGGTGTTTTGCATATTGCTCCATGTTTCCAAAGGACTATGAATTCAACAAGGATGACTTAGTCCTCTTATGGATGGCAGAAGGCTTTTTGCAGAAAACGGAGGCAGCTAGGCCAGAAGACTTAGGTTCTAAATACTTCAATGATTTGTTCTCCAGGTCATTTTTTCAACATTCAAGTCGAAATTCATCCCGATATGTGATGCATGATCTCATCAATGATCTAGCTCAGTCAGTTGCAGGAGAAATATACTTTCATTTGGATAGTGCACGGGAGAATAACAAACAATCCACCGTTTTTGAGAAGACTCGTCATTCATCATTCAATCGTCAAAAGTTTGAGACACAGAGAAAATTTGAACCCTTTCACAAGGTGAAGTGTTTGAGAACATTGGCTGCACTACCCATGGACCACGATCCAGCTTTTATCCGTGAATACATATCAAGTAAGGTGTTAGATGACCTTTTAAAGGAAGTGAAATATTTACGGGTATTATCTTTAAGTGGCTACGAAATATATGAGTTACCGGATTCAATTGGCAATCTTAAATATTTGCGGTATCTCAATTTGTCAAATTCTCCCGTAAGAAGGTTACCTGATTCAGTATGCCATCTCTACAACTTACAAGCACTGATATTATATTATTGCAAAAACCTTAAGAGGTTGCCTGTGGGAATTGGAAACCTAATCAACCTTCGACACCTTCATATCTCTGATACATCTCAATTACAAGAAATGCCTTCTCAAATCGGAAACCTAACAAATCTACAAACCTTATCTAAGTTTATTGTGGGTGAAGGCAACGGCTTGGGGATAAGAGAATTGAAGAATTTGTTTGATCTTCGAGGAGAGCTTTCAATTTTTGGGTTGCACAATGTAATGGATATTCAAGATGTAAGGGATGCCAATTTAGAAAGTAAGCACCACATTGAGGAGTTAAGAGTGGAATGGAGCAATGACTTTGGTGCTTCACGAAATGAAATGCATGAGAGGCATGTTTTGGAGCAGCTACGACCTCATAGAAATCTGAAAAAGCTCACAATTGCATCTTATGGTGGATCAGAATTCCCAAGTTGGATGAAGGACCCATCATTCCCAATAATGACACACTTAATTCTCAAGGACTGCAAGAGATGCACATCATTACCCGCGCTTGGCCAATTATCCTCACTCAAAGTCTTGCATATTAAAGGTATGAGTGAAGTGAGAACCATAAATGAGGAGTTTTATGGAGGGATTGTGAAGCCTTTTCCATCCTTGGAGTCTCTAACGTTTGAGGTAATGGCAGAATGGGAATACTGGTTTTGTCCTGATGCAGTTAACGAAGGTGAATTATTTCCATGTCTTCGATTGCTTACAATAAGAGATTGTAGGAAGTTACAACAATTGCCTAATTGCCTACCTTCCCAAGTGAAATTTGACATCTCTTGTTGTACAAATTTGGGATTTGCTTCTTCAAGATTTGCATCTCTTGGTGAAGTAAGTTTAGAAGCATGTAATGAGAGGGTGCAAATAAGTGAGGTGATAAGTGGGGTTGTCGGAGGTCTTCATGCAGTTATGAGATGGAGTGATTGGCTTGTTTTGTTGGAGGAGCAAAGGCTGCCTTGCAATCTTAAAATGTTGAGCATACAAGACGATGCTAATCTGGAAAAGCTGCCTAATGGATTGCAAACTCTCACGTGTCTTGAACAGTTGGAAATAAGTAGATGCCCTAAACTAGAGTCATTTCCAGAGACGGGGCTGCCACCAATGCTAAGAAGCCTTAAGGTGATTGGTTGTGAGAATCTAAAATGGTTGCCTCATAACTACAACTCATGTGCCCTTGAATTCTTGGACATTACTAGCTGTCCATCTCTCAGATGCTTTCCAAATTGTGAGCTACCAACCACACTCAAGAGTTTATGGATTGAAGATTGTGAAAATCTAGAGTCTTTACCAGAGGGAATGATGCCCCACGATTCCACTTGTTGTCTTGAAGAGCTGCAAATAAAGGGATGCCCCAGACTGGAGTCATTTCCCGATACGGGGTTGCCACCATTGCTAAGACGACTTATAGTGAGTGTTTGCAAGGGTCTGAAATCGCTGCCTCATAACTACAGCTCATGTGCCCTTGAATCCTTGGAGATTAGATATTGTCCATCTCTCCGATGCTTTCCAAATGGTGAGCTACCAACCACACTTAAAAGTGTATGGATTGAAGATTGTGAAAATCTAGAGTCTTTACCAGAGAGAATGATGCATCACAATTCCACTTGTTGTCTTGAATTATTGACGATAAGGAATTGTTCATCTCTCAAGTCCTTTTCAACAAGGGAGTTACCCTCCACCCTTAAGAAACCTGAGATTTGCGGGTGCCCCGAATTGGAGTCCATGTCAGAGAACATGTGCCCCAACAATTCAGCTCTTGACAATTTAGTCCTTGAGGGTTATCCAAATCTGAAAATCCTACCAGAATGCCTTCACAGCCTCAAGAGTCTCCAAATAATTAACTGTGAAGGTCTGGAGTGCTTTCCAGCAAGAGGCTTGTCCACCCCCACCCTCACAAGTCTTCGAATTGAGGGATGTGAGAATCTGAAATCCCTGCCACATCAAATGAGAGACCTCAAATCTCTTAGAGATCTTACCATATCGTTTTGTCCGGGAGTGGAATCCTTTCCAGAAGATGGTATGCCCCCCAATCTGATATCACTTGAGATTTCTTACTGTGAGAATCTGAAAAAGCCCATATCGGCGTTCCACACCCTCACCTCTCTTTTTTCATTGACTATTGAGAATGTGTTTCCCGATATGGTTTCCTTTCCGGATGTAGAGTGTCTTCTTCCCATATCTCTCACCTCCCTCAGAATCACTGAAATGGAATCCCTAGCCTACCTGTCTCTCCAAAATCTCATCTCTCTTCAATACCTAGATGTGACAACTTGCCCTAACCTCGGATCCTTAGGGTCGATGCCAGCAACACTTGAAAAACTTGAAATCTGGCAATGTCCTATACTAGAAGAAAGGTACTCAAAGGAGAAAGGAGAATATTGGCCCAAGATCGCTCACATTCCATGCATTGCAATGCGTGGTCAATATATCCATTGAAGCATAGATGTTGAAAGTGAAATGCAGTTTGTGGGTTGTGGAAAAGAAACAGAAGCGGAAACACATTCAACCCCCAGTCCTTACAGGTACAAAATCACTTCCATTTTCGTATCCTTTCTTTACTTTACTTCTGTTTAGGGATAGGTTTAATTGTGTATAAGATCCTCGGAACCATAAAAACCGCTATTCAGCTTCCAACTCCATCTTCACATTGACTTACCAAATTCCCCTTCACATTCTTTTCTTTTTCTTTTCTTTCTCCTTCAAATTTTTTTGTTTTGATTTTTTAGGACTATTGTTTTGGATTTACTTGAAACATAGTAAATTTAGTTTCTTTTTTTTTCCTGCAAGCGTTTATATTTAATGGACTTAGATATGGATACCTAGATGCAATTTTCTATTCAAATATTAGACGTGCTATGGAAAAGATGAATGAAGGAAACCTATACATGATGAAGCTTAAGCTAGCCATGGTCGTAGAGGATTCAAATTAGTGCTGAATTAAAGAATGAAGCGTCATGCATTGCTTTCCAAATCGATACAGGGTGTAAATATTTCTAAATTCTAATGTTCACTAGTCATTCCATTTAATGGTTGGAAGAATTATTTTGACAGATCCCTTCATTATTGCTCTCCCTGTATTTGCATCTAAATATCACTCATTCAACCTCTTCCATTGTAATCATAAAGTGAAACTCTGTGTAAAAACTATCTTGAAATATTACATTTTCATTAATAGTGTTTCCAAAGTTCTCACAAGTTCTCATTTTTCTTTCCTGCTAATTTGACCTCCAATTTCCATTGTACATTCAGATGGGTCCTGCTTGACAGGAATGTTCCATTCCCTCGATGAATTGGTGATTTTGTCTGCAGTTACTAGTCAAGCAATGAAAGCAAACAAATAGGTACATCTGCCCATTCACGATACCTGACTTCCAATTTCAGTGGCCCAATACCATTTTCAGTTTCAGATACTAAAAGAAAATTCCTCTGAAGATGTAGTAAGGGGGTAAAAGATGAAGATCAAATGAAAATTTTCCTAATCATAGCTGCAGCCTATTCTCATGCTGGTATGTGCTTGATTGCTCCAATAATGATTTTTTCTTTTTTTTTTTCCTTTTATCTTTTTGTGCAAGTTGATCAGCTTCAATTCATCAATTCAGTTGCTTTTTTAAGTTGTTTCACCAAGAGGTGGATTTTGACTGTAGTTATGTCTTGGCATCTTCTCTTAAATTTTGTTAGTCAGGCTGTTTTTATCCTCTGTTTTGACAGACACAACTATTCTTGTAGCTTAGCATGATTGACCTGACTTCACATATATACTTATGAATTGTTTTAATGCAAGACAATGCATTTACTCTTTCTAATTACACAATTACAAACAAAGCCTCAAATATTTTGCTTTTCTCAGGAATTATATGTTACTTCTTTAGATCTTTGAAACTAGCACAGTATATCAAAATTAATAGAAGTTCATTGTTGGTTTATGTATGCTAACTTTAAGGCATTTTACATTAAGGCTATAACAGTTTTGTTTTGGTTTCAGTTTGATCTTAAGAAGATAGGAGTTGGCAACAAAACCTTCTGGTTGACTTTGTATATGAATTACGGTATCTCAAGAAAGGTGTCCATATATTGGTTGGTCCCTTAACCTCCAGTTATTAGGGCTTCCAGCAGTATTTAGAAGGCTTATCATAGGTTGTCCTATTCTAAAACAAAGGTGCATAAAGGAGAAAGGGGAGTGCTGGCCCAACATTGTCCATGTCCCCTGCATGGATATTAACTGTGATAACTTGAGATTGAAGGTCATTTCTCTAGGCTTAAACTTAGAAGGAAAATTCATTCAACCCTATCCTATCCTTACTTTTAATCAGGTATGACCATTCATATTATCAATGCAGTTTTATTTGAATTCTATTTTTCCCACTCAGAAAAAGAGAAGAAAAAGCAAACAGAAAGAAAGAAATCAAAGACAGCAATCCCCTCCTTATATCAATCATTAGATTTGCCTTTCCATACACAATGCATAACTCCCAATACCATTTACTGTTAGATAATTTTAGAAATTTCTTGGTTAAACTTACCTTCATAGTCATCACCATTGTCAGGAAGGTAACTTATTGAATCATCAGATTCTGCATAAGAGTAAGAGTATTTGTGATTTGCAGGCTAGGTGCAGGACCCTTGAAAAAAGGCTAGACTTAGGAGCGCAAGCCCTACCGGGTTGAGCTGTTGTTAGCCGTGGATAGGTGTTTGTTAGGCTGTAAGGTGGTTGGGGTGACGTCTCATCAGGTCTGTTAATCTACTATTAGGCTCTAGTTCAAAACCCTAAAATGAATTCTATTTTCAGAACCATGTCTAGGAGATCCAGTGATTCTCAAGATACTGTTGTAAACAGTGAAGAGATCAATTATCCTAAGATCCAAAATGATCTAGATGATTGGAAGCTACCTAAGGTGTCTACCCAAGAAATTTACAAGAAAGGAACCTTTAAGTTTCTCACAGACTACACCATTAGAACCTCTGAAATGTCAGTAAGCTTATAACAAGATAATCAAATTATAAGACTCTTAGATGGTAATTCCATTGATAAGCATAAGAAAGATGGGTATAGTTTCATACACTTTGGTATGATCTAAGTAGCAGCTAAACCTTTGACAAGATCAGGTTTAAACACCTCTATTGTCATGTGTTTAAGAGATAATAGGCATCTCGATTATCGAGATTTTATTATTGGAGCAGTCCAAGCTGGACTAAATGATGGCCCAGTTTATTTCCAGTGTTTCCCTAACTTCACAGTTAGATTAAGAGACGCGGACATCTTAGATACTGTTGTCCTGCACGTTAAGACTCATGGCTTTAAGTTCAAGGAAGGAAACAGTCCTGTTTCCATCATTACCAGGTTTGCTTATAAGAGTATGACTACAAGCGTTGGATCTGGGGCTTTATGCACCAGTCCTAAGGGAGAAACTACTCTCTTTCATTCAGATGGCATAAATAAGTCCAACATCATCGTCCCCATGAAGATAAGTTGGGATGAGGTTGAATTCCCAGAAAGCTGGCATTTCTCTAATGTCGTTCCAGCCATAGAGTAGAGATCTGAAAGGATTGAACAAATTGTTCAATATCCTGATGGGGGTGGAGATCTTATTTTCTCCAATTCCTTTCGTCATTCTAGTAACCCTAGAGTTTCAGGTTATGAACCAGCTAGATCTTCAAGCTCATCTATCCCAGTAAGGATCACTAGGGAAGATGAAGGTACCAGTTCAAATCCTAAGAACATCAAGCTAACAGGTGTTAGAAGTCACACCAATTTGGCCAGACCCTTTTACACTGAGGAAAAGGACTCTACTCATGAATCTCAACAGGATGAGTCTCCTACATATTCTCAGATGATCAACACCATAAGCTATGGTGATGAAGACTTTGAGATCAACAAGGAACTCTTAAGGAAGGACTTCTATTCTGAAGTCAATAAGGAAAAGAAAGATTGGTTTTTTATAACTATTCCTAAAGTTTTTAGAACCATTCTCCAAGAGGAATTTTATTCCTACTTAAGACAAGAAAAGAAAAATATTAAGTTCTGGATCTGGTTTGAACTCTTCAAACAAGAGGAATATCCAGATTATCCTTGTAAATACATTTACAACACATCCTCAAAAACTAAGATATGGAAAACTAGTGATAATATTGTCATAGAGTCCATTCATCCTCCTAAAGCCAAGATTGAAATGGACATAAATGGAACCATTGTTAGTGCTTCACCTTTTAAGACCAAGCTTGAGGATAAGGGAACTGTCAGTATTATAGATATTAAGAGAATAATGGAACAAAATAATTATACTAATATGTTCCTCTTAACCATTGGTAATCAACTCAATAGAATTGAGGATATTATGGAAACTCAACGTTACACTAAGAATTCTTTTGTTAAAAATGATAATAAGCCTTTGTTCAAACCTTTTCAATTCTCTAAAAAATTTCAGGAAAACCCCCATATTGATCAAACTTTCATTGAAAGAATAAGCCAGAAGGTTAAGGATAACCTTATCATCCCAGAAACACCTCAGCATTCCCATAGGAGAATTTGTATGGTTAAGCAGAACTTTAAGGGTAATAAGCTTATTAAGTCAACCGGTGATTATTCCAGGCAAAACCAAGATCCTACCCTAAGTATAATAACTATCAAGGATTTATAAGAAGAAGTTAAGCAGTATAAGAAAGAGATTAAGGAATCAAGTATCAAAAGGATTGATACTTGTCCCAACTACCTTAATCAAGATAGCCTTAAGACTCCTAAATCACCCCATGACAATAACAGAAAGGCAGAGGTATACTTAAATACTATCAGCAGGGTTATTTCCCAAAAATGGGAAGTCCACCTTACTATAGTAATTAAGAATAAAATTGCCATTGATATTATTGCCCTTATTGATTCAGGAGCAGCTTTGAATTGTCTTCAAGAAGGTCTTATACCTACCTAGTTTTATGAAAAAACTAAACAAGATCTTTTTGGAGCTAATGGTCAAAACCTTAATATTAATTACAAACTGTTTGATGCTCATATTTGTAATCAAGGCATTTGTATTAAGCAAACTATCATTCTTGTCAAAGATCTTAAAGAAAAAGCTCTCATTGGAATTCCCTTTTTAAGCTCTATCTTTCCTATCTGGATTGATAAACAAGGAATAAGGACAAAGCTTTTTGGTAGAAATATTCTCTTTGGATTTGCCAACCCTCTTAGTAAAAGAAATATAAACACCCTAAATGATCAAGTGATAGTTGCCAAGAAAAATCATGTTAAGTCCTTAAAGCAAGAAATTAATATGATTAGGATTGAAGATTAATTACAAATTAAGAAAACCCAAGATGCAATAGAAAGTCTTAAGAATAAAATTATTAAGGAAATCTGCTCTAACATCCCCAATGCTTTTTGGCACAGAAAACAACATAAGATAGAATTACCCTACGAACCAGACTTTAGTGAAAAGAATATCCCCACTAAAGCCAAACCAATCCAGATGAGCAAAGAATTATTAAGCTATTGTGAAAAGGAAATCCATGATCTTCTTGACAAAAATTTGATAAGAAAATCCAAATCCCCTTGGAGTTGTTCAGCCTTTTATGTTAAAAAACAAGCTGAGTTGGAAAGAGGAACTCCTAGGTTAGTCATCAATTATAAGCCCCTTAATGATGCTCTAAGATGGATTAGATATCCTATTCCAAACAAAAAAGACCTCCTTCAAAGGCTAGTTAATTCCAGGATTTTTTCTAAGTTTGACATGAAGTCGGGTTTTTGGCAAATCCAAGTGGCTGAAAAGGATAGGTATAAAACTGCCTTTGTTGTCCCATTTGGTCACTATGAATGGAATGTTATGCCTTTTGGCCTTAAGAATGCTCCTTCAGAATTCCAAAATATGATGAATGAAATCTTTAACCAATTTTCAGATTTCATCATAGTCTATATTGATGATGTTTTAGTATATTCTAGTTCTATTGAATAGCATTGGAAGCATCTCAATAAGTTTATTGAAACTGTTAAAAGCAACGGATTAAGCCTATCAACTACTAAGATTAAACTTTTTCAAACTAGGATAAGATTCCTTGGTCATTATATTCACCAAGGATCCATCACTCCTATTCAAAGATCTTTAGAATTTGCTGATAAGTTTCCTGATGAAATCAAAGATAAGAAACAGTTGCAACGTTTCCTAGGAAGCCTTAATTATGTGTCAGATTTCATACAAGATTTAAGCTAGTTGTGTGCCCCTTTAAGACAAAGACTTAAGAAAAATCCAGTTCCTTGGAATGAGGATCATACCAAGATTGTGAAGATAGTCAAATCTAAAGTTAAGACCTTACCGTGTCTTGCCCTAGCTGACCCTACAGCCTTTAAATTTGTTGAGACTGATGCCTCAGATATAGGATATGGTGGTATTCTTAAACAGAAAATCGACACTCAAGAAAAGTTGGTTAGATATACTTCAGGAACTTGGAATAATGCCCAACTCAACTATAACACCATTAAAAAAGAAATTTTAAGCATTGTTTTATGCATTTCAAAATTTCAAGATGATCTTTTAAATCAAGAATTTTTATTAAGGGTTGATTGTTTATCGGCAAAATCAGTTTTGCAAAAAGATGTTAAAAATATAGCTTCTAAGCATATTTTTGCTAGATGGCAAGCCATTTTAAGCAATTTTGATTTTCAAATTGAATATATTAAAGGAGAAAATAACTCAATCCCTGATTTCGGTACTCGTGAATTTTTGCAAGATTCACAAGATCATGGCTCCCAAAAAAGAAAAGCAATCCTTTAAGAAATCATCATCTTACATGAAACCTCTTTCAGTCTTATCAGAAAAATTCAAACCCTTGTATTATGATTATGCTTCAGGATCTCAAGGATCTTCTTCTGATCCTTTTCCTCCAGTCTTAAGCATCCTTTCTCCCCTGTTTTGGAATAAGGAAATATTTCGGGTTCTCTACCTTTTGTGGAAGAAACCATCCCCTTAAACTCCTCTACTTTTGATACTAACCCCTTATCTGTTCATAAGAGTATTTGTGATTTGCAGGTGATTACTACTCAAAACATGCTATTTTGTAGCTTGTTATTAGCTCTTTTAAGCACCCTTGAGTAGTAATTATTACCTTTTAACTCAATTAACATGTTAGGGACCCTTGCAATTGTTTCTAATCAATTTGTGTTAAGTTTTGGTGTTTTTTGATAGCTTTATGCTCACCAAAGCAATTTAAGAATGAGGGAGAGCTATATATAATTCATGGCAAAGCTTTTGGAAGCTCAAATTTAAGAAGAAACCAAGCTTTGGAGCCTCATAATCCTTTGCCTTAGTCGTTCAAAGTATGCAAGGAAAGAACAATGGAGAAGAGGAAAACAGGGTGATGAAAATAGGGGACACAGCTGCAGTCTTTCATCGCACTTTTGGAGCACTTCCCGAAGTCCATTTTCTACATTCTATATACCATTTCAAAGCTCAGAAAGTCAAGAATCCAACGATTCAAACCATGTATGATTTGGAGCTGAAATGAGGAAGATATGGCCTCCGGAAGACAACTGCATCAAGCTGAGGGACAATTTCGCACGATGGAAATCAAGGTGCGAATTCCTCAGTCCAAAGTGTGGGAATTTCGCACACCTGAAACCAAAGTGCGAAATTGGAACTGCAACGTGCGAAAATTGGATATTTTTGCCGACTCTTTTTCTTCTGATATTTTTGTGTCTAAATTTCCATTTTCTCCTTGTATTCAGCCACTCATGTAATTCCTTAGCTAGGAAGTATCCAAGGAAGGGTAAAATTACCTTCCTATATAAATTCTCTTGTAAACACTGAAGAGGCACTCTCGGGGAGCTTTCTCCAGGAGACCAACTGATGTAAATTCTACACTTAGTGAAATACAGAGATCTCTTTTGCTTTCTTTTTCTCTCTACTATTTTCTATTTTCTTGGAAGCCAAACAGCCTCTGAGGATGTTTTCCCAGAGGATGAGAGGCTAAACTTATAGTTTCTTGGAGTAAAGGAAGCTAGGTGAAAAGTCCAGATTAAAAGGTGGAGCGTTTCCGTGCATTAAATTCAGGTGGTTGGAGTCCATAAATGGTTTCTAAATTCAAAGTTTTGCTTTAAATCCCTTAGAATCACTTTGACTAGCCAATACATGGTAAGCTTCAGGTCTCTGTGGATGCTTATTGCTAGATCCATATCAGTCCATTAGTTATCATGTACGAGCTAGTGGAAAGTGATTCAAGGTGATAACCCATAGTGTCTTAAGCCATTAATGGATCTCGACTACCATCTCTATTGACTTTTTATGGATTAAATCTTCATTGTCAAACCTATACCGGTTCGGGAAATAACTATAGGTTAAATCCCCAATGCGAGGAGAAAAATCCGGAATTTTCCACTTTGCATCCTGAACTTGAACCTAGCAACCTTTAGCTCCGGGAGACTTTCTTTCTTCTATTTTTACTTAGTTTTATGTGAGTTTAGTTTCAATCACCACTTTCAAAACAATTTTATTTTCTTTTAAATTTCAAGTTTGTGCTAAAGGAAATCATCAGAATCAATTTCTAATTTAGAGTTTGTCACTGATAGAGTGAAAACCCATCCCTGAGTTCGACCCTAGAACTGCTATACTATAGTAGCTTTGCTACGCCAGTATAAGGTCATAGGATTTATAAATGTTTTTTATTAAAAGACCCGGCTGGGCAATGAATCAAATGGAGCCGTTGCCGGGGATGGTGCCACAATACAGTGATGCAACCTTTTAGAGGCTACTTGTGAATCCATCACAAGTTTGGTGAATTCCTTTTTCATTAACTTCATTTCCTTTCATTTTCCTTTTGTTAAGTTTATTTTCATTTTCTTCCTAACCTTAACTTTTTTCTAGGTTTCTTTTGTTTTTGTTTTATTTCAGGTAAGTAGTAACTTGTGCATGCCCTATTGGATCAGGGACCAAGAGGGAAGATTAGTAAGGATTGAGAATCCTCAAGACACAGAGTTGGATATCTGTGTAAACATCATGGACCCTCCACCAGAGGATCAGAATTCTCAACAAGGTCAAGGGGGTAATCCCAATGCATATCTATCCATGAGGGATAGAAAGCATCCACCAAGGATGAGTGCACCCTCATGCATCCTACCCCCTCTTGAGCAGTTGGTTATAAGGCCCCATATTATGCCCCTCCTACCAAATTTCCATGGAATGGAGAGTGAGAATCCATATGCTCACATCAAGGAGTTTGAGGAGGTGTGTAATACCTTTAGAGAGGGAGGAGCTTCAATAGACTTGATGAGACTCAAGCTATTCCCTTTCACTTTGAAGGACAAGGCAAAAATATGGCTTAATTCTTTAAGGCCAAGGAGCATAAGCAATTGGGTTGATCTTCAGGCTGAGTTTTTGAAAAAAAATTTCCCCACCCATAGGACCAATGGGTTGAAGAGGCAAATCTCAAACTTTTCTGCAAAAGAAAATGAGAAGTTCCATGAATGTTGGGAAAGGTATATGGAAGCCATCAATGCTTGTCCTCATCATGGTTTTGATACATGGCTCCTAGTGAGCTATTTTTATGATGGAATGTCTTCTTCCATGAAGCAAATTCTTGAAACCATGTGTGGGAGAGATTTTATGAGTAAGAATCCTGAAGAAGCCATGGACTTTTTAAGTTATGTGGCTGAGGTGTCAAGAGGTTGGGATGAGCCCAACTCAAGAGAGAAAGGAAAGTTTCCCTCTCAACAAACCCAAAATCCAAAGGCTGGAATGTACATGTTGAGTGAAGACGTGGACATGAAAGCTAAAGTGGCAACATTAGCTAGGAGGTTAGAAGAACTTGAGTTGAAAAAGATGCATGAAGTCCAAGCCATTTCCGATACCCAAGTTCATGTCATGCCATGCACCATTTGCCAATCATGTGATCATGTGGTAGATGAGTGCCCAACCATGCCAGCAGTGAGAGAAATGTTAGGTGATCAAGTAAATGTTGTGGGGCAATTTAGGCCCAACAACAGTGCATCCTATGGTAACACCTATAATTCAAGCTGGAGAAACCATCCAAATTTTTCTTGGAAACCAAGACCACCTTCATACCAACTGCAAGCCCAAACTCAAGCACCTCAACAAACCTCTTTAGTGGAGCAAGCCATTGCAAACCTAAGTAAAGTCATGAATGACTTTGTGGATGAACAAAGGGCAATCAACTCCCAATTGCACCAAAAGATTGAGAATGTTGAGAGTTCTCTAAATAAGAGAATGGATGGGATGCAAAATGATCTATATCATAAGATAGATAATATTCAGTACTCCATCTCTAGACTTACCAACCTCAACACAGTGAATGAGAAGGGAAAGTTCCCCTCTCAACCAAGCCAAAATCCCAAGGGTGTTCATGAAGTTGAAACCCAAGATGGTGAGTCTTCAAATTTGAGAGAGGTCAAAGCTGTGATCACCTTGAGGAGTGGAAAGGAGGTTGATCAACCCTTGCCTAAGGTAAGGCAAGATGAAGAACTCATGTCAAAGAGACCTTTGATTAAAGAGAGCAATAGCCAAGAAGAGCAGAGTGGGAAGAAAAGTACATCCAAATCAAGCACTGAAGAAGAACCAAGGATAGTGATTAAGGAGGATATGATGAAAAAACATATGCCTCCCCCTTTTCCTCAAGCTTTACATGGAAAGAAAGAAATCAAGAATTCATCAGAAATTCTTGAGGTTCTGAGACAAGTGAAGGTGAATATACCCTTACTTGATATGATCAAGCAAGTCCCCACATATGCAAAGTTTCTAAAGGACTTGTGCACAGTCAAGAGAGGGTTACAGGTGACAAAGAATGCATTCCTCACTGAACAAGTGAGTGCTATCATTCAGAGTAAGTCCTCAGTTAAGTATAAAGATCCGGGATGTCCCACCATATCAGTTAACATTGGAGGGACACATGTGGAGAAAGCTTTACTAGACTTGGGGGCAAGTGTGAATTTGCTCCCATACTCTGTGTATAAGCAACTGGGACTTGGAGGATTGAAGCCCACAACCATGACCCTCTCCTTAGCTAATAGGTCAGTCAAAATCCCAAGAGGGGTGATAGAGGATGTTCTAGTTCAAGTAGACAAATTCTACTACCCTGTTGATTTTGTGGTACTTGATACTGATTCCACTATCAAGGAAGAAAATTATGTGCCAATCATCCTAGGGAGGCCTTTCCTAGCTACCTCCAATGCTATCATTAATTGTAGGAATGGGGTGATGCAGCTCACATTTGGAAACATGACATTGGAATTAATCATATTCCACCTATGCAAGAGGCATCTTCACCCTGAAGAGGAGGAAGGATTTGAGGAGGTATGCTTGATCAACACTTTGGTCGAAGAGCACTGTGACAAGAATTTAGAAGAGAGCTTGAATGAAAGCCTGGAAGTGCTTGAAGATGGGTTCCCTGAACCCTCTGATGTGCTAGACATTATGTCTCCTTGGAGGAGACGGGAAGAGATCTTACCACTGTTCAACCAGGAAGACTCACAAGGAGTTGCTGTGGATGACCCTCCAAAGCTTATTTTAAAGCCACTTCCTGTGGATTTGAAGTATGCATACTTGGAGGATGATGAGAAATGTCCAGTGGTGGTTTCCTCAACTCTCACTAGTGATCAAGAGGATAGTCTTTTAGGAGTCCTCAGAAAATGCAAGAAAGCCATTGGATGGCAAATTTCTGATCTGAAAGGGATTAGCCCTTTGGTCTGCACCCACCATATCTATATGGAAGAGGATGCAAAACCAGTGAGGCAACCCCAGAGGAGACTGAATCCTCACATGCAAGAGGTGGTGAGGGGTGAAGTTCTTAAGCTACTTCAAGCTGGGATCATATATCCCATCTCAGACAGCTTGTGGGTGAGTCCCACCCAAGTAGTCCCAAAGAAATCTGGAATTACTGTAATCCAGAATGAGAAAGGGGAGGAAGTCTCTACACATCCTACCTCAGGATGGAGGGTGTGTATAAACTATAGGAGGTTGAATTCAGTAACTAGGAAGGATCATTTTCCATTGCCTTTCATGGACCAAGTCCTTGAGAGAGTCTCAGGACATCCTTTCTATTGTTTTCTAGATGGTTATTCAGGGTACTTCCAAATAGAAATTGATTTGGAAGATCAAGAAAAGACAATCTTCACTTGCCCCTTTGGTACTTTTGCATATAGGAGAATGCCCTTTGGTCTATGTAATGCTCCTGCAACTTTCCAAAGATGTATGCTAAGCATCTTCAGTGATATGGTGGAACGCATCATGGAAGTTTTCATGGATGATATCACTGTATATGGAAGTTCTTATGAGGAGTGTTTATTGCATTTAGAAGCTGTTCTCCATAGATGTATTGAGAAAGACCTAGTGCTAAATTGGGAGAAGTGCCATTTTATGGTACAAAAAAGAATTGTCTTAAGACATATCATCTCCAAGAATGGCATTGAGGTAGATAAGGCAAAGGTGGAGCTAATTGTTAAGTTGCCACCTCCCACAAATGTTAAAGGAATTAGGCAATTCCTAGGACATGCCGGGTTCTATAGGAGGTTCATTAAGGATTTCTCAAAAATCTCAAAACCTCTTTGTGAACTCTTGGTAAAGGATGCCAAGTTTGTGTGGGATGAGAAGTGTCAGAGGAGTTTTGAGGAATTGAAACAATTCCTCACAACTGCACCAATAGTGAGAGCCCCAAATTGGAAATTACCTTTTGAGGTAATGTGTGATTCAAGTGATCTTGCTATGGGGGCTGTTTTGGGGCAAAGACAAGATGGAAAGCCCTATGTGATTTATTATGCAAGCAAAACTTTGAATGAGGCTCAAAGGAACTACACAACTACTGAGAAGGAGTTGTTGGCAGTAGTTTTTGCCTTGGATAAGTTTCGTGCTTATTTGGTAGGGTCCTCTATAGTGGTGTTCACTGACCATTCTGCTTTGAAATACTTGCTAACCAAGCAAGATGCCAAGGCAAGATTGATAAGATGGATTCTTTTGCTCCAAGAATTCAATCTCCAAATCCGGGATAAAAAGGGGGTAGAAAATGTGGTAGCTGACCACTTGTCCAGACTTGTGATAGCACATGACTCACATGGTCTGCCTATCAATGATGACTTCCCTGAGGAGTCTCTCATGTCAATAGATGTAACTCCATGGTATTCTCACATTGCAAACTTTTTAGTTACTGGAGAAGTACCAAGTGAGTGGAGTGCCCAAGATAAGAGGCATTTCTTTGCCAAGATCCATGCCTATTATTGGGAGGAGCCTTTTCTTTTTAAATATTGTGCGGATCAAATCATAAGGAAATGTGTTCCTGAGCAAGAGCAATCGGGAATTCTTTCCCATTGCCATGATAGTGCATGTGGAGGTCATTTTGCCTCCCAGAAAACAGCTATGAAAGTGATCCAATCAGGCTTCTGGTGGCCCTCTCTTTTCAAATATGCCCACTCTATATGCAAGGGATGTGATCGGTGTCAAAGGCTTGGTAAGCTAACACGCCGAAATATGATGCCCTTGAACCTCATCCTAATAGTGGATATCTTTGATGTTTGGGGGATAGACTTCATGGGACCATTTCCAATGTCATTTGGACATTCCTACATTTTGGTGGGAGTGGATTATGTCTCTAAGTGGGTAGAAGCAATCCCATGTAGGAGCAATGATCATAAGGTGGTTCTTAAATTCCTCAAGGACAACATCTTTGCAAGATTTGGAGTGCCAAAGGCCATTATAAGTGATGGGGAAACCCACTTTTGCAATAAACCTTTTGAGACTCTTCTAGCCAAGTATGGGGTTAAGCACAAGGTAGCTACACCTTATCACCCTCAAACAAGTGGCCAAGTTGAGTTAGCCAACCGTGAGATCAAGAATATATTGATGAAGGTGGTCAATGTGAATAGGAAGGATTGGTCTATCAAGCTCCTGGATTCCTTATGGGCTTATAGGACCGCTTACAAGACCATTCTATGAATGTCTCCCTATCGCCTTGTTTATGGCAAAGCGTGTCATCTTCCAGTGGAGATTGAGTATAAAGCATGGTGGGCAATCAAAAAGCTCAACATGGATTTGACAAGAGTCGGGTTAAAGAGATGTTTGGATTTGAATGAATTGGAGGAAATGAGGAATGATGCATACCTCAATTCAAAAATTGCAAAAGCAAGGTTAAAAAAATGGCATGATCAATTGGTAAATCAGAAGAATTTGACCAAGGGACAAAGAGTTTTGCTTTATGATTCTAAACTTCATCTCTTTCCAGGAAAATTGAAATCCAGGTGGACGCGTCCTTTCATAATTCATGAAGTGCATCCCAACGGAGTGGTGGAAGTATTCAATCCCACAGGCAATCAAACCTTCAAAGTCAATGGCCATCGTCTCAAGCCATTCATAGAGCCTTACAGTACAGACAAGGAGGAGATCAACCTCCTTGAACCACAGTAACTCTGAGGAAAAGCAGGGTATCATGGACTAAATAAGTCCATGAATTTTTTGTTATAGTTTTATAATTATATCATTATTTTTGTTTCTTTTGATTATAATTTTTCCTCAAACTTAGTTTATTTTGTCTTAATTCAAGTCAATTTTGATGATAAATTTCAGAAAAAAATCAAGAAAAGGTGGAGAACTCTTCAAAAGCAAGACAAGGGAGCAAAACCAAGGGAACAGAACGCTGCATTTCAAGGTGCGAAAATTTCGCACGATGCATTTCAAGGTGCGAATTCCTTAGTCGAAAGGGTAGCAATTTCGCACACCTCAAAACAAGGTGCGAAATTGAAAGCAAGGTGCGAAATCCCCTGTTCAAGGTGCGAATTCCCCAAATGCCATTTTCGCACACCACTGTTCAAGGTGCGAAAATTTTCGCACCATGCGAAATCCCTTCCTGGCACACGAGTGCCATTTTCGCACACCTCAAGCCAAATTTCGCACCGTGAGAAACAAGGTGCAAAATTTTCGCATAGTGCGAAATTGATTTCAAGGTGCGAAAACCACTGTCCAAAGGGTACCATTTTCGCACACTCAAATCCAAGGTGCGAAATTTCTAGTCCAAGGTGCGAAAATTTCGCACGGTAAAATTTTAAGTTCCAAAAATTTTAAATTGACTTTTAAATTAAAATTTTACCCCCGAAATTGTGCCTAACGTCCAAAAACGACTTTTCGGTTGCCTTGGAAATTTTTAAAACCCCCCAGACCCCATCCCTATATAAACCCTTGAAGCCAAAAAAGACTCCCCCGCGCACCAGCTGAGAAGCCTCTGGAATCCTGAACAGCCACCTCCCTTCATTTCGGCCATGGCAAAGACCAAAAGAGGCCTTTCCGCCTCCCCATCATCACCGACGCCTCGACCACAGTAAGCCACCATGGGAGGCGCCGCTTCGCCACCTGTTCAGGCCCCGGCCATTTCCCCATCTGAGAGGGGAACCCCTTCTCAGCGCCGATACCCCACTAGGAGGCCACCCACTGAACCTGTGCCTCCTACCGACCAACCTCAGAGACCTGCTTCTCGACCCCCTGCGAAGAGAACTAAGTTCTCGGGTCCTGGAGAGCCATCCCATGCGCCTCAGGCAGAGCCGCCTACAGAGGAACCTCGGATTCTTGTGGGGATTCCTCCCGAGACCGTTATCAGGCGTCCCATGATAGCCGGACCACCGATAGAGGGCAACCTGGATTGCCAAGATCGATCCTTCCACTCCGAGACCTACTTTGATATAGAGGCCCTCAGACAGCAGCCAGAGCTCAGAGATTCATTCCGACTACTGCAGAGATATCACATGGAGCATCTTCTCACTCCTAGGCAATTCTATTATCCCAGAGTAGTTCTAGATTTTTATCAATCTATGACTACTCGAGGCCTCCGCAATCCTATTCTTATCCAATTTACCATAGACGGACGCCAGGGTGCCATTGGAGCTCGCCACATTGCTGAGGCCCTCCGTATACCTTATGAGCCTGTGATTCAGGCAGACTTCAGGGAGTGGTCCTCATTCTCTCAAAGCGACATGGTCCGTATCTTGTCCAGGGGGACTTCTACAGCCTCAGTGTTGACTAGGAAAAAGCTTCCATCTGGGATGCTCCTTATTGATGTGCTCCTGCATGCCAACATCTTCCCACTTCAGCATAAAGTTCAGAGGAGATGAGCTATACTTGAGGCATTATTTAGGATTTCTGAGGGCTATTACTTCGGCCCTCATCATTTGATTATGACTTCTCTTCTTCATTTTGAAGAGAAAGTCCATCAGAAGAAGCTTCAGAGGGCAGATGGCATCCCATTATTATTTCTGAGGCTCCTCTGTCAGATTTTAGAGCACCTGGGCTATCCTGAAGAGCCCCGCCTTGAGAGGCGCCGCCATTGCCGAGAGGACTTCTCTCTCGACAAATGGCATCACTTGACAGCCTACTTTGCAGCTCAGGGAGCCCCAGTTGTACCTGCACCTCCAGAGCTACCCCGAGATGAGCAACTATCTCAGGCCCAGCAGGATGAGATTCTCACAGACACCACACCTCCTGCCCCTGCAGCACACACCTCAGTGAATATGCCTGAGGCTATACATCCTACTTCTCCTCTCACTCAGGGTGCTCCACCAGTAGTGCCAGCTACCCCAGCACCTTCTCCTTCATCTGAGCCCACTGTCACCGTTTCTCTTACGGAATTCAGAGGCTTAGTGCATTCATTGCAGACACTGAGCACTGCTCAGGATTTTATTATCCAGCAGATGGCCACTATTCGTGCGCACCAGGATCAGATCATGGCTACTCAGGCCCAGCATACCACGATCCTTTATCAGATCCAGCAGCATCTGAGTATGCAGACACCTCTTGGGCATGATAGGTCTGCACCATCCGAGCCTCTAGTGCCAGATGAGGAGACCATACCAGCTGAGCAGCCCATATCAGCTGAGGAGATCAGAGCAGAGCCATCACATGATCCCACTACTATCTGATCTTTTTATGTTTTACTTGTTTTTATATATTAGACTTGTAAATCCCATCTTTTTCATGTTTATAAACTGGGATTGGATATATTACTGGAACATCATGCATTGTATATTTCTTTTCCAAGAAATATATATATATATATATATCCTTTTTTATTATATTCCCTTTTCTCATTATTCTTTTGTATTTGGAACATGTGGTTTAAGGTATTCCATACCTCCTATACACTCAGACTTTGAACCACAGGAGGTACCACTTCCTCCCTTTTCTTTTAAATCGCTCTTTAAACATTGAGGACAATGTTTAGCTTGGTTGGGGGGAGAGTTGAGAAAGGAAGTTTTGTTGTTAATACTAAGTTATTTTGGTAATTTAGTTGATTTCTGCTTAAAGTTTAAAATTTTTAAAAAAGTTTTTTTTGAATCATTCTCTATGGTTGTTAAAGATAATTTCTCAAAAATAAAATAGGATAAGTCGAGTTTTAACTTAATTATTTAAGTCTTAGAGTTTGTTTTATGCTTTCAAAGTTAATAATCTATTGAAGCCCTCTTTGATTTCAAACTTATTTCTTCCATTTCAAGCTTTACACACACTGTGCACATTAGATCCCGGATATATGATGTAAAACTTTCCCACCTTCTAAGCTTAGGAAAATTTTGACTTGGTTCATTACATAACCTCTCTTTAATAGTGTTGGGACGCCTCATAAAGACCAATGAGTCTTTGAAAAAAAAAAAAAAAAGAGAGAATAAGCTTCTTTTCTTTTCTTGAAACCTAAGCATGATCCGAAGGGGTGGCAA
Source organism: Vitis vinifera (assembly GCF_030704535.1). Classification (NCBI taxonomy): domain Eukaryota; kingdom Viridiplantae; phylum Streptophyta; class Magnoliopsida; order Vitales; family Vitaceae; genus Vitis; species Vitis vinifera. Next base: position 23,913,526 of record NC_081817.1, read on the forward strand.
AAGCCTTTAAAGCCCGATGCCCTAAACCTTGATTGGTTGGGAGTCATCGATCCTCTGCTTGCTACATAGGTGAATTGGTTAAGTTTAGTGAGTAAAAAGAATTGTGAATAAGAAGGTGTGTTCCTAACCTATTAAGAGTTAGTTAATTTTTCCAATGTTCGAGAAAAGCTTAGGTTGGAGGGAGAGGATAGTTGTACATATTATATCCGGAAGCTAATCTCATTAACACTTAGCTCATTATGGAAGAGTTTGATTTGGAACCTTGAGAGTAGAGATTCTTTTGATACTTAATTGCATAATCTCCACTCTTTGTACTTTTTGTTTAAGTTTTAGTTTTGACAACTCCTATTGTATTTTGAATCTTCATATCTTTAGTTTACCATGTGAGATGTGTTTTGATATCAGTCATGCCACTCAATTATTTTTTGGAATGATTTGCATGACCTCTTTTATGTATATTATTACGTTTGCTTAGTTTTTCTCTCCTTAATTGCTAAGGGACTAGCAATATGTTGGTTGGGGGGAGTGATTACTACTCAAAACATGCTATTTTGTAGCTTGTTATTAGCTCTTTTAAGCACCCTTGAGTAGTAATTATTACCTTTTAACTCAATTAACATGTTAGGGACCCTTGCAATCGTTTCTAATCAATTTGTGTTAAGTTTTGGTGCTTTTTAATAGCTTTATGCTCACCAAAGCAATTTAAGAATGAGGGAGAGCTATATATAATTCATGGCAAAGCTTTTGGAAGCTCAAATTTAAGAAGAAACCCAGCTTTGGAGCCTCATAATCCTTTGCCTTAGTTGTTCAAAGTATGCAAGGAAAGAACAATGGAGAAGAGGAAAACAGGGTGATGAAAACAGGGGACACAGCTGCAGTCTTTCATCGCACTTTTGGAGCACTTCCCGAAGTCCATTTTCTACATTCTATATATCATTTCAAAGCTCATAAAGTCAAAAATCCAACGATTCAAACCATGTACGATTTGGAGCTGAAATGAGGAATATATGGCCTCCAGAAGACAACTGCATCAAGCTGAGGGACAATTTCGCATGATGGAAATCAAGGTGCGAATTCCTCAGTCCAAAGTGTGGGAATTTCGCACACCTGAAACCAAAGTGCGAAATTGGAACTGCAACGTGCGAAAATTGGATATTTTTGCCGACTCTTTTTCTTCTGATATTTTTGTGTCTAAATTTCCATTTTCTCCTTGTATTCAGCCACTCATGTAATTCCTTAGCTAGGAAGTATCCAAGGAAGGGTAAAATTACCTTCCTATATAAATTCTCTTGTAAACACTGAAGAGGCACTCTCGGGGAGCTTTCTCCAGGAGACCAACTGATGTAAATTCTACACTTAGTGAAATACAGAGATCTCTTTTGCTTTCTTTTTCTCTCTACTATTTTCTATTTTCTTGGAAGCCAAAAAGCCTCTGAGGATGTTTTCCCAGAGGATGAGAGACTAAACTTATAGTTTCTTGGAGTAAAGAAAGCTAGGTGAAAAGTCCAGATTAAAAGGTGGAGCGTTTCCGTGCATTAAATTCAGGTGGTTGGAGTCCATAAATGGTTTCTAAATTCAAAGTTTTGCTTTAAATCCCTTAGAATCACTTTGACTAGCCAATACATGGTAAGCTTCAGGTCTCTGTGGATGCTTATTGCTAGATCCATATCAGTCCATTAGTTATCATGTACGAGCTAGTGGAAAGTGATTCAAGGTGATAACCCATAGTGTCTTAAGCCATTAATGGATCTCGACTACCATCTCTATTGATTTTTTATGGATTAAATCTTCATTGTCAAACCTATACCGGTTCGGGAAATAACTATAGGTTAAATCCCCAATGCGAGGAGAAAAATCCGGAATTTTCCACTTTGCATCCTGAACTTGAACCTAGCAACCTTTAGCTCCGGGAGACTTTCTTTCTTCTATTTTTACTTAGTTTTATGTGAGTTTAGTTTCAATCACCACTTTCAAAACAATTTTATTTTCTTTTAAATTTCAAGTTTGTGCTAAAGGAAATCATCAGAATCAATTTCTAATTTAGAGTCTATCACTGATAGAGTGAAAACCCATCCCTGAGTTCGACCCTAGAACTGCTATACTATAGTAGCTTTGCTACGCCAGTATAAGGTCATAGGATTTATAAATGTTTTTGATTAAAAGACCCGGCTGGGCAACGAATCAGCAGGCTAGGTGTAGGACCCTTGAAAAAAGGCTAGAAATAGCTAATTTTCCTAAAGAAGATATAAGCCAAGCCCCTTTTTTCCCCACTGGAAAATGGTGAGAAAAAACCATTCACCCCACTAGTGAATGAGAAATTAAGTAAGGATGAGCAGGAGTGCATTCTCTTTAGAATGTTTCATCGTAGGAATCAGATCTTGTACACTCTTAAACTAGATGATATTTATCAACTAATTTTTTAAAAAGCCAAGACCAGTGCAGAAGAAAAGCAAGTTTTTATTTCGGCCTATCTTCAGGATCTGCACATTTATCTCTCAGCTATTCCTGGTCTCAGTGTTCCAGGATTGAATTTAACTAAGGAATTGGAATTTGACGGTTCAAAAGTTTGCAGAAATTGTAGTGAACCGCTTCTTCATCAACATGACAACAGGCAATTTTGCAACTGCAATAGAAATTTCACTATCAGCAGAGCCTGCATTGATCTGCAGTATTACCAACCAATTAACCTTGCTTTCAAAAGAGATGTTTTAATCCTAACCCCTAAAATGCTTCTTGATTATGGGTTAGTCTACCAACTTATCTGTTCTGATCCAAGTTAAGCTAGCAATTTTGGCAGAAAGGTTAACCTAAGCTTAACCCAAGGTTTTAAGTTAAACAAGAAGTTTGTTGACGCTATTTTTATTAGCAAAGCTCCTGAATGGATTTCTAGAGGCAACATTCTTCTAGCCCAACACTATGTTAATCTTCATTATCATAATAGAAGACTGATTCGTGCCCAATTGGTGTCTCAGCTGATTCGTGTCCAGCTGGTGCTCCTTGATTGAGGGAGTAATCAACAAAATTTATAACCTATTACACCATATACTAGGGTAGCAAAGACAAAGCTACTATAGCATAGTGGCTCTAGGATCATTCACTAGGATGGGTTTTCACTTCACAAATGATATTAATTCAAAGTTGAATTAGTGCCTTTTCATTTCAAGGTTAGCTTTAAAAGAAAACATAAAGATGTTTGAATGAAAAAGGTTTGGTTTTAAACTAACCAAAAATAGTAACTGATTTTACTTACAAAGAAAAGTGTTTCTTGGAGTTTCAGATCACTAGGCTCAGATTCCTCATACAAAAAGGGAGTTCCGGTCACTTGTTTCTTTTCCTCGCATTAGAGAATTAACATATAGTTAATTCTCTAACCGGTGCTATACAGATGCTTCCCATTAATGGGTTCAAACACTAAATCCCTCTCATTGATGCACCTTGCAATGGCTCATACCTCTCACCTAGCACTTGCCATTCAAGGTGATCTTTAACCTTGGATTACCCGTTAAAAGCTCGCAAGAGATAACTAATGGATGTCTCCTTGGAGTCCAAAAGCTTACCAAGTGTTGGCAATTCTAGAAAATCCTACCTTCAAGTCACCTCCCAAAAGCTCGCAAGAGATAAACTAGTGCATCTCCATGGACGGAGATCACTTGCCTTACCAAGTGTTGGCTCAGGTGATTTAAAGGCGTTTTAAGTTAACTAAAAAGATAAAAACCATTAACGGGTCACACTTTCTCTTCATTAAAAACTAAAACAACAAAACTTCCAAATTATGCATGTGGAAACTTACCCGGCTTTCCTCACTCCAAGAGACAAAAAGCCTAGCCTTTCATCCTCTAAGGAAAAATCCTCAGAGAATGTTTGGCTAGCAAGAAAATGAAAATGAAAAAGAAGGAAAAACAGAGCAAGGCTCTGTATATTCTATATATTTATATATCTATATCCCGTTGGATTACATGATGCCCTAAGAACAAGCTCCCGAGAGCTATATATAAAGAAAATTACAAAACAAAATATCTCAGGTTATTCACCACTTTTCCAAACTTAATAACTAAGGAATCCTATAATTGGTGGGTTACAAGGAGAAAATGGGGATTTAGACATCAAAAATCTGAAGCAAAATATCCAAAAGTGTCGGTCGCAACTATCGGGAAGCTTCAGGAGAACACCCGTGCACTGTGCAAAATGGCTGCGAAATTCTCGCAGCAAAAGGCTGATTTCACAGCCGTGCAAAAATCTTCCTTCATCTTGGAGTGATCTGCTTGCAATGGCTGTAACTCCTTCGTTTCAACTCCGAATCGCGCACCATTTAAAGAATTAGATTTTCGACTTCCTGAGCTTTGAAACGACATATTGCATGTATAATTTGGACTCCCAAAAGTGCTCCAAAAGTGGCTGACATGACTGTCATCAAAAATTGCTTCATGGCAGATTTCTCTTTGCTTCCCCTCCTTGCATTCCGGATTTGCTTATGGCAAAGGATTTCAAAGCTTCGGTTCTTCATGTTTTTGAGCTTTCCATTACTTTGCCATGGATTCCAAATAACTCTCCTCAATCTCATATTGCTTTGGTGATAAAAAAGTTATCAAAACACCAAAACTTAACACAATTTGATTAGAATTGATTGCAAGGGTCCTTAATATGTTAATTGGGTTAAAAGGCAATAACTACTACTCAAAAGTGTTTAAAAGAGTTAATTACAAGCTATCAAATAGCACATTTTGAGTAGTAATCAAAGACCTACACTTTTGTCCAGTCCCTTAGTACAAGCCGATATTTGCGCAGAGCCAATTATTAAGTAAATCAAGCATTGGAGAGCCAGAGTCATCAGTAGAGATTTTGAAACCTACCCTAAAAACATGGGGCATCTCATTGCTGCGGATTCCCTACATCAGATATTTTGCAGTAAAAGAATTGACCATTTACCGTTCAAATCCACTATTCAAGATACTCAGCTCCTAATGGATCATCGCTCAGAATATATTCCTCCCTGATCAGCCGTCATTTCAGTTGAAAGCAAGATTCAGGGTCAAAAGTAAAAAATGCTACAGTTCCCTTTCACTGTTCACTTTTACTATTCAAGCACAGGACTACTATTCATTATTACTATTTAAGATTCCTTTTTGCCTATTTAAGGGGGCTCGGTCCTCATTTGTAAGCAGAATGTAATTTTTCCATTCCATATGCTCCTCCTTCTCTCTTATTTCTCTCTCATCATGTAAGCTCTCAAGCCTTCAAGCTTTCTTCAAACTTTCCTACCCTCGTCCATTGTAAGATATTTCTCCTTATGTATAAAATAAATATGTTTTGATTACCTCCTATATGGATGGTTTTTAATTAAGTTTTGTTTTCATTTCAATTTATATTCTTGTACCTCCTACATGTATGGTTTTAATTAAAAGCTTTGATTTTAATTTTATGTTTTTCATTCTTGTACCGCCTATCATGGACGGTTTTAAGCTTATCATGAAATCCAACAAGAAATTTAAAGAAAAGGAACCAACAAACTTGTTAGTTCATGATAAGCTTAAAACCGTCCATGATAGGCGGTACAAGAATGAAAAAATAAAATTAAAATCAAAGCTTAATTAAAAACCATACATGTAGGAGGTACAAGAATATAAATTGAAATGAAAACAAAACTTAATTAAAAACCATCCATATAGGAGGTAATCAAAACATATTTATTTTATACATAAGGAGAAATATCTTACAATGGACGAGGGTAGGAAAGCTTGAAGAAAGCTTGAAGGCTTGAGAGCTTACATGATGAGAGAGAAATAAGAGAGAAGGAGGAGCATATGGAATGGAAAAATTACATTCTGCTTACAAATGAGGACCGAGCCCCCTTAAATAGGCAAAAAGGAATCTTAAATAGTAATAATGAACAGTAGTCCCGTGCTTGAATAGTAAAAGTGAACAGTGAAAGGGAACTGTAGCATTTTTGACTTTTGACCCTGAATCTTGCTTTCGGCTGAAATGATGGCTGACCAGGGAGGAATATATTCTGAGCGATGATCCATTAGGAGCTGAGTATCTTGAATAGCGGATTTGAACGGTAAAGGGTCAATCTTTTTACTGCAAAATATCTGATGTAGGGAATCCGCAGCAATGAGATGCCCCATGTTTTTAGGGTAGGCTTCAAAATCTCTGCTGATGACTGTAGCTCTCCAATGCTTGATTTACTTAATAATTGGCTCTGCGCAAATATCGGCTTGTACTAAGGGACTGGACAGAAGTGTAGGTCTTCTATTATGATAATGAAGATTAACATAGTGTTGGGTTGGAAGAATGTTGCCTCTAGAAATCCATTCAAGAGCTTTGCTAATAAAAATAGTGTCAGCAAACTTCTTGTTTAACTTAAAACCTTGGGTTAAGCTTAGGTTAACCTTTCTGCCAAAATTGCTAGCTTGACTTGGATCGGAACAAATAAGTTGGTAGACTAACCCATAATCAAGAAGCATTTCAGGGGTTAGGATTAAAACATCTCCTTTGAAAGCAAGGTTAATTGGCTGGTAATACTGCAGATCAATGCAGGCTCTGCTGATAGTGAAATTTCTATTGTAGTTGCAAAATTGCCTGTTGTCATGTTGATGAAGAAGCGGTTCACTACAATTTATGCAAACTTTTGAACCATCAAATTCCAATTCCTTAGTTAAATTCAATCCTGGAACACTGAGACTAGGAATAGCTGAGAGATAAATGTGCAGATCCTGAAGATAGGCCGAAATAAAAACTTGCTTTTCTTCTACACTGGTCTTGGCTTTTTCAAAAATTAGCTTATAAATATCATCTAGCTTAAGAGTGTACAGGATCTGATTCCTACAGTGAAACATTCTAAAGAGAATGCACTCCTGCTCATCCTTACTTAATTTCTCATTCACCAGTGGGGTGAATGGTTTTTTCTCACCATTTTCCAATGGGGAAAAAGAGGCTTGGCTTATATCTTCTTTAGGAAAATTAGCTATTTCTAGCCTTTTTTAAAGGGTCCTACACCTAGCCTGCAAATCACAAATACTCTTATGAACAGATAAGGAGTTAGTATCAAAAGTAGAAAAGTTTAAGGGGATGGGTTCTTACACAAAAGGTAGAGAACTCGAAATATTTCCTTATTCCAAAACAGGGGAGAAAGGATGCTTAAGAACTGGAGGAAAAGGATCAGAAGAAGATCCTTGAGATCCTGAAGCATAATCATAATACAAGGGTTTGAATTTTTCTGATAAGACTGAAAAAGGTTTCATGTAAGATGATGATTTCTTAAAGGATTGCTTTTCTTTTTTGGGAGCCATGATCTTGTGAATCTTGCAAAAATTCATGAGTTAGGAAATCAGGGATTGAGTTATTTTCTCCTTTAATATATTCAATTTGAAAATCAAAATTGCTTAAAATGGCTTGCCATCTAGCAAAAATACGCTTAGAAGCTATATTTTTAACATTTTTTTGCAAAATTGATTTTGCCGATAAACAATCAACCCTTAATAAAAATTCTTGATTTAAAAGATCATCTTGAAATTTGAAATGCATAAAACAATGCTTAAAATTTCTTTTTTAATGGTGCTATAGTTGAGTTGGGCATTATTCCAAGTTCCTGAAGTATATCTAACCAACTTTTCTTGAGTGTCGATTTTCTGTTTAAGAATACCACCATATCCTATATCTGAGGCATCAGTCTCAAATATTTTAAAGGCTGTAGGGTCAGCTAGGGCAAGACACGGTAAGGTCTTAACTTTAGATTTGACTATCTTCACAATCTTGGTATGATCCTCATTCCAAGGAACTGGATTTTTCTTAAGTCTTTGTCTTAAAGGGGCACACAACTGGCTTAAATCTTGTATGAAATCTGACACATAATTAAGGCTTCCTAGGAAACGTTGCAACTGTTTCTTATCTTTGATTTCATCAGGAAACTTATCAGCAAATTCTAAAGATCTTTGAATAGGAGTGATGGATCCTTGGTGAATATAATGACCAAGGAATCTTATCCTAGTTTGAAAAAGGTTAATCTTAGTAGTTGATAGGCTTAATCCATTGCTTTTAACAGTTTCAATAAACTTATTGAGATGCTTCCAATGCTGTTCAACAGAACTAGAATATACTAAAACATCATCAATATAGACTATGATGAAATTCATCATATTTTGGAATTCTGAAGGAGCATTCTTAAGGCCAAAAGGCATAACATTCCATTCATAGTGACCAAATGGGACAACAAAGGCAGTTTTATACCTATCCTTTTCAGCCACTTGGATTTGCCAAAAACCTGACTTCATGTCAAACTTAGAAAAAATCCTGGAATTAACTAGCCTTTGAAGGAGGTATTTTTTGTTTGGAATAAGATATCTAATCCATCTTAGAGCATCATTAAGGGGCTTATAATTGATGACTAACCTAGGAGTTCCTCTTTCCAACTCAGCTTGTTTTTTAACATAAAAGGCTGAACAACTCCAAGGGGATTTGGATTTTCTTATCAAATTTTTGTCAAGAAGATCATGGATTTCCTTTTCACAATAGCTTAATAATTCTTTGCTCATCTGGATTGGTTTGGCTTTAGTGGGGATATTCTTTTCACTGAAGTCTGGTTCGTAGGGTAATTCTATCTTATGTTGTTTTCTGTGCCAAAAAGCATTGGGGATGTTAGAGCAGATTTCCTTAATAATTTTATTCTTAAGAATTTCTATTGCATCTTGGGTTTTCTTAATTTGTAATTGATCTTCAATCCTAATCATATTAATTTCTTACTTTAAGAACTTAACATGATTTTTCTTGGCAACTATCACTTGATCATTTAGGGTGTTTATATTTCTTTTACTAGGAAGGTTGGCAAATCCAAAGAGAATATTTCTACCAAAAAACTTTGTCCTTATTCCTTGTTTATCAATCCAGATAGGAAAGATAGAGCTTAAAAGGGGAATTCCAATGAGAGCTTTTTCTTTAAGATCTTTGACAAGAATGAAAGTTTGCTTAATACAAAAGCCTTGATTACAAATATGAGCATCAGACAGTTTGTAATTAATATTAAGGTTTTGACCATTAGCTCCAAAAAGATCTTGTTTAGTTTTTTCATAAAACTGGGTAGGTATAAGACCTTCTTGAAGACAATTCAAAGCTGCTCCTGAATCAATAAGGGCAATAATATCAATGGCAATTTTATTCTTAATTACTTTAGTAAGGTGGACTTCCCACTTTTGGGAAATAACCCTGCTGACAGTATTTAAGTATACCTCTGCCTTTCTGTTATTGTCATGGGGTGATTTAGGAGTCTTAAGGCTATCTTGATTAAGGTAGTTGGGACAAGTATCAATCCTTTTGATACTTGATTCCTTAATCTCTTTCTTATACTGCTTAACTTCTTCTTGTAAATCCTTGATAGTTATTATACTTAGGGTAGGATCTTGGTTTTGCCTAGAATAATCACTAGTTGACTTAATAAGCTTATTACCCTTAAAGTTCTGCTTAACCATACAAATTCTCCTATGGGAATGCTGAGGTGTTTCTGGGATGATAAGGTTATCCTTAACCTTCTGGCTTATTCTTTCAATGAAAGTTTGATCAATATAGGGGTTTTCCTGAAATTTTTTAGAGAATTGAAAAGGTTTCAATAAAGGCTTATTATCATTTTTAACAAAAGAATTCTTAGTGTAACGTTGAGTTTCCATAATATCCTCAATTCTATTGAGTTGATTACCAATGGTTAAGAGGAACATATTAGTATAATTATTTTGTTCCATTATTCTCTTAATATCTATAATACTGACAGTTCCCTTATCATCAAGCTTGGTCTTAAAAGGTGAAGCACTAACAATGGTTCCATTTATGTCCATTTCAATCTTGGCTTTAGGAGGATGAATGGACTCTATGACAATATTATCACTAGTTTTCCATATCTTAGTTTTTGAGGATGTGTTGTAAATGTATTTACAAGGATAATCTGGATATTCCTCTTGTTTGAAGAGTTCAAACCAGATCCAGAACTTAATATTTTTCTTTTCTTGTCTTAAGTAGGAATAAAATTCCTCTTGGAGAATGGTTCTAAAAACTTTAGGAATAGTTCTAAAAAACCAATCTTTCTTTTCCTTATTGACTTCAGAATAGAAGTCCTTCCTTAAGAGTTCCTTGTTGATCTCAAAGTCTTCATCACCATAGCTTATGGTGTTGATCATCTGAGAATATGTAGGAGACTCATCCTGTTGAGATTCATGAGTAGAGTCCTTTTCCTCAGTGTAAAAGGGTCTGGCCAAATTGGTGTGACTTCTAACACCTGTTAGCTTGATGTTCTTAGGATTTGAACTGGTACCTTCATCTTCCCTAGTGATCCTTACTGGGATAGATGAGCTTGAAGATCTAGCTGGTTCATAACCTGAAACTCTAGGGTTACTAGAATGACGAAAGGAATTGGAGAAAATAAGATCTCCACCCCCATCAGGATATTGAACAATTTTTGTTCAATCCTTTCAGATCTCTGCTCTATGGCTGGAACGACATTAGAGAAATGCCAGCTTTCTGGGAATTCAACCTCATCCCAACTTATCTTCATGGGGACGATGATGTTGGACTTATTTATGCCGTCTGAATGAAAGAGAGTAGTTTCTCCCTTAGGACTGGTGCATAAAGCCCTAGATCCAACGCTTGTAGTCATACTCTTGTAAGCAAACCTGGTAATGATGGAAACAGGACTGTTTCCTTCCTTGAACTTAAAGCCATGAGTCTTAACGTGCAGGACAACAGTATCTAAGATGTCCGCGTCTCTTAATCTAACTGTGAAGTTAGGGAAACACTGGAAATAAACTGGGCCATCATTTAGTCCAGCTTGGACTACTCCAATAATAGAATCTCGATAATCGAGATGCCTATTATCTCTTAAACACATGACAATAGAGGTGTTTAAACCTAATCTTGTCAAAGGCTTAGCTGCTACTTGGATCATACCAAAGTGTATGAAACTATACCCATCTTTCTTATGCTTATCAATGGAATTACCATCTAAGAGTCTTATAATTTGATTATCTTGTTCTAAGCTTACTGACACTTCAGAGGTTCTAATGGTGTAGTCTGTGAAAAACTTAAAGGTTCCTTTCTTGTAAATTTCTTGGGTAGACACCTTAGGTAGCTTCCAATCATCTAGATCATTTTGGATCTTAGGATAATTGATCTCTTCATTGTTTACAACAGTATCTTGAGAATCACTGGATCTCCTAGACATGGTTCTGAAAATAGAATTCATTTTAGGGTTTTGAACTAGAGCCTAATAGCAGATTAACAGACCTGATGAGACGTCACCCCAACCACCTTACAGCCTAACAAACGCCTATCCACGGCTAACAACGACTCAACCCGGCAGGGCTCGCTCTCCTAGGCACAATGCTACTTCTCCTTGGGTAGGTCAAAACTTACCAAAACAAACCCAACTTCCCTTCCCATGGCTCTGATACCAACAACACCCAGGACAAGGTCATATGCAATGGAGACATGAATTATCTCAAAATTCAAAACAAAGAAGAGGAATTAGAAAATACAAAAGATATCCAACAAGAAATATATATATATATATTCCTTTCCACACATGCACATAATTTTTCAAGAGTAAAGAGCCTTGGCAGATCTATCATTTTTTGTAGTGCTTTGGACCCTTTGGCTAAGAAATGCAGTTTCATATCTCACTCTGGTATACAAAAGTTATGGCTAGATATTTCTTTTCATACATGCATATATATTCATGTTGCTCTTATCTTCCTTTCCACTCATGCACATAAATTTTCAAGAGTAAAGAGCCTTGGCAGATCTATCATTTTTTGCAGTACTTTGGACACTTTCTTCAACCAAGAAATGTAGTTTCATATCTCACTCTGGTCAGACACTTTTTGTTCTTATAGTTTCTTTATAGAATTTACCCTTTTCAAGTACATGGTAACACACAAAGCCTTAAATATGTTTCTTAGTTATTCACTGAATACATATGCTATTTTGAGAAAATGGCAATCATTGAATGCTTAAGCTTAGGTGCCTTTTGCCGAAGGAAGGCCTGTTAGTAGCCACACTTCTGAATCTAGAAATTCTGGGCTTTGCCCTTTGATGGTCGAAATTGAGAGGTTTAACCCAAAATAGTGCACATCCCAACTTAGGGATAACTTTTCTTCTATGAACACTTTTTTTTTTTAATTTTATTTTTATACTCAAAATAGTGCACATCCCAGTTTGGGGATAGCTTTTCATGTATGAACACATTTCTTTTGAATTTTATTTTTATATCACAAAAATGGAAGCAGATGCCATCTAATTCACAAAAGACAACTCTTATGGACTTGATACAAGTTTCTACTTTGATACTTGAAAAGGTGAAACATAAATTTTTACCTTTGATACCATTGAAATTCTCTTTCATTGCCTTCTAGCTCAGTGAGGCTTCCATTGGGTCGTGGTGTTGGTGGTCCATTTCCATATTCATTGCCTTTTCAGATGATGAATTTCTGTTTCTACAATTTATAATCCCTAGCATCCCTGGTTACCACTTACCAAAACCTCACTTCTCTTGCAGTGCTGTTCATCTCAAATGTCCCAAGCTCAAGTCATTTTTTCAAAGGAAATTTCCTATTGTTAACAAGGTGTCCAAATGAGAAAGAAGAAGATTGATTCAAAACTGTACGGATCCCCTATTCAGCTACTTCATTGGATATATGAGTTGGAACTAAATTCTGTTTTCTGTGCACAAAAAGAGAAGAAGATACATTTCTTCCTTCCATTTTTTCATGCAGGTCTGCCTGTCTACTCACAAATACACAACGACTAATATCATTGGTTCAAATACAATTTCAATTATTATATATTGATGGAAATTTCCTCTCTCTGTGCATGTAGGAGGAAAAGAACAATAAAGGAAATGAGTTTAAAAATTTTCCAACCAAAGCTCAGCCTATTCAAAGGGTGGTAAGTTAATGATGTGAACTGTAGATGATGGTTTTTTCTTTGTCTTTTCAAGTAAATCTAATAGTTCTCTGCTCTGGAGGTTGAGATGCTTCATGTTTCATTTTATTGTGTTTGTATGGCCCAATAAATTGCATTTTAAATGATCGCTAGAATTTCATTCATGATTTGAGTAGAGGTGGATTTGGAATGCAGTTATTGTGGAAATTATAAAGCCAAATCAAGTATAATCAAATGTATTTAAAATTTTATATATTTTCTAAATTCTTCATTCTTTATATAGAGGATGAAAAGAGCAATATGTTTTAAGATGATTGGAAATTTTATTAAGTTTAATATCAAGTTTTTTTCGTCATTTTTAGTTCCCTTCAATTTTCCCTCTATTTTTTTCCCTTGTACTTTCTCTCAAACATTCTATGATCTAAATAGAGTCTCATTGTTTTTAATTTTAGAACTATCACAAAAATTTCTCTGAAGGGGAAAAAAGGATGTGCTTGGAAGTTTTTAGAACAGAACGTATATCACACTTATTAAACATGAAGCAATTTATTCATTGAGCTGTAAACTGCCCCATTTTTACCATATTATTGTTGGTGCATGCATGATGTGCTTAACAAATATCCTAGCATAGTAAGAATTGCATGACAATCTTTAAAGTTGCAAATGTAATTGTGTTACAATGTTTAAAGTTTTTAATTTTGATTTTTTGTTTAGTAGCCATTTTGGTATCTGTATTTAGTCTTGTGTATGACAATTTCCTCTATGCTACAAAGTTCCCCTTTGGTCAGATAGTGAGAGGCTTCATCTTAAATCAATTCAACCTTAACTTTTTCACTGGGCTTGGATATGATAAGGAATAATTGTAGAGTGGTTAAGGAGGGATTTCCCATGGCAAAGAATGGGGAATAAGTTAAGAATCGGGATGATTTTCTCACCATATAAGATAATGGGTTTGGGTATGACAAGGTTGGGGCCATTCGACAATGCTTATTAGGCATCTGTCTTCAGAGATCTGCAATGGAGACCAGATTGTTGAGGAAGTATGAGAGGAAAATGAGGTGAAGGTTATTTGGTGATTTTGTGGAAAGCCATTGAAAATGGTTGTCAAAAACTTTAATAAACCTATAACACATATGATTGGGGTGATAAGAGCAAGCTTAGATTTTGGCTGGATTTTTTGCACAGTGATAGCATCCTAAATTGAAGCCTATTCAGACTCATTCAAATTTGTCATGAGATGCAGACTGAAGCCAGAAGCAAATTTTCTTTGAAGAAGGTATCAGACAGTGGGGTGCAAGGAAGTTATCACTTTTCATGAAACAACATGAGTTGGTAGTGCATTTTTTGGCGGCTGCAGGGTTAATGGCTCTTTTTGGGTGTTGTGGGTGACCTCAAACCATACAGAAGTTGTTATCAGGTTGTCATAGAAGAGTTGTGGCTTAGCACCAAAGAACAATGTGGATGACAGGTTTTATAAGCATTTAGTCTGGAATAGATGGAGAAAAAAGAGATAGAAGAAATTCTCAAGGGAATGAGGTTTCTTTAACATGTAAGAACAAATGGCTTTTATCATGAGTTTCCTTGATGATATGTGTTTTCCAATGCATTCTCTTCCCTTGATAATTATCTTTTTGTTTTTTTCCTTTTTTGTTTTCTTTTGGGATCCACATATATACTTTGAATCCTTTATCTGCTTCAGACCCTTCTGTAGTCATGCTTTTGAGCTATTAAGAAGATACTACTTTATTTATTGGATGCTCATGAACACTTTTTTTTTTCTTTTTTTTTCATAAAATAGTTTTGCGGATATACAAGATTTTTTTTTTCTTTCAAATTTTGAGGGTATTCACGTTTAGACACTTTCTGCAGGGGAGCTACAACATGGTCTTACACCTCTGAGAAGCCCCATAAGTACTCTTGTTGTATTTTGGAATTCTAGTGCTAAGGTAGGGAAATACTAAAAAAAGTTGTTTACTCACCGTTAGATGTATGTATAAATTCATTTGAGTAGGCCTCAATACTGGTGGTCAATTTCCATATTGGTTTCCTTTTCAAATGATTAATTTCTATTTCTACAGTCTCTCTTCCCTAGGTCTCCAAAACATCACTTCACTTACAGTGTTATTCATGTCAAATTGCCCTAAGCTCTGGTCCTTCTACCAAAAGCAGGACTGCCTGTAAGATCCTCAATGCTTGAAATTCTTAAACAAGGTGCCTAAAGGAGAAACAAGAATATAGATCCAAGACTGTGCACATACCTTATATTCAGCTACATCACTTGTTGGACTATATGAGTTGGAATTGGATTGTACTTTCTCTGCTCGATCATAGAAGCAGATACCAATCTTCCCTTCTTTTTTCAGCCAGGTATGCCTACCTAATCACAAATACACAGCTCTCCTTAAGCATATGTGAAAGTTAATATGTGTCATCCCTTCTAACACAATATTTGTATGGCCAACTTAATTAATTATTTTTTTGTTTCTCCCTAGATTTTTCATTGATGATTTCATTGGAGGTGAATTTTGATGGCAATTATGTATTGGTGTTCTCTTGAGCTTTGTTCCTTATATTGCTCTTTTTTCCTCTGTTCCATGATCCTGTCCTATTTCCAAATCATATCTACAATGTGCATATATTTTATGTACAATTTTCTGGGATGAGAGATATTTGGGTGACATCACCTTTATATAGTTCAAGCACAATTTATGAACTCATTTGCCCCAAAACAAATGTTGGTGTGCATTGTAAAGTCTAGTGAGATATCTTTTTTATTGAGTTTCTCTAGAGCAGTTATTCTTTTTATTTACACAATAATAAGCAGTGTCTAGTTATGTATTTTAATTGCATAAAATCCGCTTTTACTGTTTTTAATTTCTACCATTCACAAAATTGCTTGGAAGTTTTGAACACTAGAGGTATGTGGTGGTTAACACAAATTGGGCCCCTTTTGACAATATCATTGATAGTCTGTCATCGGCTCCTGCTTGTTATGCTTAAAAAGTATTCCAACACAGTATGACAATTGCATTAAAAAACAAAAATTACATTAGTATGTTTGACGTTGTAAGCATTGATTTTTGGTTAAGGAGCCATTTTGGCATTTGTGTACTTAACCTTACACATGGGATTTCCTCTATGCTAAAGAGTTTTGCTTTGGTTGGCTGAGAATTTCATAATATAGGCTTGCCTGAGGACTTCCCATTAAATTTAATGCAACCTTATCTTTTTCTCTGGAATGCTCATGTGGGAAGATACAACAAATTTACACTTAATTGCAGAGTGAATGGGGAGTGATTTCCTGTAGGGAAGGTTGGGAACAAGTATAATTT
The DNA here is from genome assembly GCF_030704535.1 of Vitis vinifera. Taxonomy (NCBI): domain Eukaryota; kingdom Viridiplantae; phylum Streptophyta; class Magnoliopsida; order Vitales; family Vitaceae; genus Vitis; species Vitis vinifera. The sequence continues at coordinate 23,929,776 of NC_081817.1, forward strand.
AGTAGGATCAAGAATGATTTGCCCATAAGAAAATATAGTGGGTTTGGGTATGAGATGGTTAGGGTAATTCAACCAGGCCTTGTTAGGCAAATGGCTTTGAAGATCCACTGTAAGCTTAGATTGTAGGCTAATAACATATATCAAGCTTATGTAGGCTTAATGTCACAAGCTGATCCAAATGAGCCTCCCCATGGCCTTATATAGGGCCAAGAAGCTTCTGGAGACTCCTAGAGTGGGAAGAGTGTGGAAGGTTCTAGAGAAGTCTAGAGGAATCCACACAATTCTACACCATGGTGGAAGGCACAAGAGGAGTCCGGGGCTTTCTAGAGAAATCTAGAAGACTCTTGTATATACTTGTATATAGGCTTGTACCTAGAATGATGTAGGACATTCTAGAATAGTCCTGAGTTGTAAGGAACCCTCCAAGGTTCTAGAGAGTTCCATTGGTGCCTATAAATAGGTGAGGGCCTCATTTGGCCAAGGCACCAAGCAAGTGAGCATCCAAGCACTTGTAAAGGCTTTCTTGAGTTAATAAGAGCTTCCATTCTTTAAGGAGTTGTCTACTAAGCTCTTAAGCTTTCGAGTCGCGAGTGTCTTAGCCGAGCAAGCTAAGCATTTGGGGATCAAGGCTGACTTAGCAAGATCAAGCGTCTTGACTTGCCTAAGTGCCGCACGAGCTTAGTGAACGACTAAGTCCGTGACAAGTGGTATCAGAGCGCGGTTACGAGATGGGCATACCAAAGGAAGCATGTCGGGCTCTAACGTGGAGGAGACTAGCGAGCAAACCCGTGGACGGGAAATGGAGCATACTACACGGGGCCGAGGCAGGAAGGATAAGTCTCGTGACGCCTTAGCCAACATGGAGGCAAGGCTAGCCAAGGTGGAGCTAGCCATGGCGGACACCCGGGAAAGGGTGGACTTGATCGAGCAAGGCATGGAGAAGGGATTAGAGGATCTAAGGGAACAAATCCAAGACCTTCGCGAGGGTGTTCTAGGCTCACAAGTTCAGCCGGTGTCACACGGGGAGTTCATGTCCTTCCAAGACAAGGTCATGACCATGTTCGCTAGTGTGGAGTCAAGGATGGAGACCTTGGCTGCACGCATGGATGCCCGAGACCAAGAGATCCGACAAGAGCTGGCCATCTACAAGACTGCGGTGTCATCACGAGTCATGGCCACTCATGAGGCACCAAGGGTGGAGATGCCCAAGCCACACACGTTCAGTGGCAAGAGGGATGCCAAGGAACTGGATAACTTCTTGTGGCACATGGAGCGTTACTTTGAGGCAATTGCACTGACGGATGAAGCCACTAAGGTATGCACCGCGACCCTTTACCTCACCGATAATGCTACTCTATGGTGGCATCGACGATTTGCCGACATAGAGAAAGGGACGTGCACCATAGACACATGGGATGCCTTTAAGAGAGAAATCAAGAGGCAATTCTATCCCGAAGATGTGGCTTATCTAGCAAGGAAGAACTTGAAGCGTCTCAAGCACACGGGCTCGATCCGTGAGTATGTCAAAGAATTCTCTACTCTTATGCTTGAGATAGCTAACATGGCTGAGGAGGAGCTGTTGTTCAACTTCATGGACAACTTGAAAAGCTGGGCCGAGCAAGAGTTGAGGAGACGTGGTGTCCAAGACCTAGCCACGACCATGGCAGTAGCCGAGTCCTTAGTGGATTATAGAAGGGGAGACTCCTCCAAGCCCAATCCACCATCCAAGGGTAACCAGGCCAAAGGTGGGGGAGACAAGAGGTCGTAGGGCCACACTCCTAAGGAAGGATCAAGCAAAGGCCCTAGTGGCAAGGATGGCAAAGGCAAGGACAAGCGAAAGGAGTTCACGCCCAGGACCAATTGCTTCTTGTGTGATGGTCCGCACTGGGCACGGGACTGCCCTAAGAGGAAGGCTTTAAATGCTATGATCGAGGAAAAGGAGTAGGAAGGCGATGCTAAGATGGGATCGTTGCAGCTCCTAAATGCCCTTAAGGCCAAGCCGATGCCTAAGACGCCTCAAAGCAAAGTGCTAATGTATGTGGAGGCCCTTGTGAATGGGAAAGCCACCAAGGCCCTGGTGGACACAGGTGTCACTCACAACTTTGTCTCGGAGGATGAGGCAAGAAGGTTGGAGCTCCAAGCATCCAAGGAAGGAGGATGGCTCAAGGCAGTCAATTCAGCCGCAAAGCCATCACATGGAGTAGTCCGCGGGGTGACTATGCACATCGGCTCGTGGGAAGGAATGGTCGACTTCACAGTGGCACCCATGGACGACTTCAAGATGGTGCTAGGAATGGACTTCCTACAAAAGGTTAAGGTCGTGCCACTACCTTTCCTACGCTCAATGGCTATCCTAGAGGAGGAGAAGTCGTGCATGGTCCCTACGGTCAATGAAGGTACGCTCAAGATCCCTATGCTATCAGCTATGCAAGTAAAGAAGGGGTTAAAGAGGGAAGAGGTGACCTACCTCACCACCCTTAAGGAAGAAAGGGATGATGGGTCGGGAGAACCCATGCCTAAAGAAATCGAGGGGGTCCTTGATGAGTTCAAGGACGTTATGCCGCCCGAGTTGCCCAAGAAACTTCCTCCTAGGAGATAGGAAGATCACAAGATTGAGCTGGAGTTGGGAGCCAAGCCCCCTGCTATGGGGCCATATAGGATGGCACCACCCGAGTTGGAGGAGCTAAGGAGACAACTCAAGGAGTTGCTAGATGCGGGGTTCATCCAACCATCCAAGGCTCCTTATGGCGCGTCGGTTCTATTTCAGAAAAAGCATGATGGGTCCTTATGAATGTGTATAGATTACCGGGCACTCAACAAGGTGACGGTGAAGAACAAGTATCCCATCCCGCTCATTGCTGACTTGTTCGATCAACTTGGAAGGGCAAGGTACTTCACGAAGCTGGACTTAAAGTCAGGCTACTACCAAGTCAGGATTGCGGAGGGAGATGAGCCGAAGACTACATGTGTGACCAGGTATGGCTCGTATAAATTCTTAGTGATGCCTTTCGGACTCACCAATGCCCCAGCAACGTTCTGCACCCTCATGAACAAGATCTTCCACCCATACTTAGACAAGTTTGTGGTGGTATACTTGGATGACATAGTCATCTATAGTAACACTCTAAAGGAGCACGAAGAGCACTTGAGGAAGGTCTTTAAGATCTTGAGGCAGAACAAGCTATACGTGAAGAAGAAGAAGTGCTCGTTTGCTAAGGAGGAAGTGAGCTTCCTAGGGCATCGCATCAGAGATGGCAAGCTAATGATGGATGATAGCAAGGTGAAAGCCATCCAGGAGTGGGATCCACCAACCAAGGTACCTCAACTCAGATCTTTCCTTGGTCTAGTTAATTATTACCGGCGGTTCATAAAGGGTTATTCGGGAAGGGCTACTCCACTCACTGATCTTCTTAAGAAGAATAAGGCATGGGAATGGGATGAAAGGTGCCAACAAGCCTTTGAGGACCTAAAGAAGGCTGTGACTGAGGAGCCAGTGTTGGCACTACCCGACCACACCAAGGTCTTTGAGGTACACACAGATGCCTCAGACTTCGCTATTGGGGGAGTCCTTATGCAAGAAAGGCACCCAATCGCGTTTGAGAGTCTCAAGCTAAACGACGCGGAGAGGCGTTACACGGTGCAAGAAAAGGAGATGACCGTTATCATCCACTGCTTGCGCACCTGGAGGCACTATCTGTTAGGGTCTCACTTCATAGTGAAGACCGACAATGTGGCCACTAGCTACTTCCAAACACAGAAGAAGCTGAGTCCTAAACAAGCTAGGTGGCAAGACTTCCTGGCCGAGTTTGACTATACGCTGGAGTATAAGCCGGGAAGTGCTAATCATGTGGCCGACGCCCTAAGCCGCAAAGTGGAGCTAGCGTCTATGACGAGTCAGCCCCAAGGAGACATAATAGATCTTCTAAGGGAAGGACTGCAACATGATCCAGTGGCTAAGAGCCTCATCGCCCTAGCTCATGAGGGGAAGACCAAGCGGTTTTGGGTGGAGGACGGTTTACTCTACACCAAAGGGAGACGACTCTACGTGCTTAAGTGGGGGAACATAAGGCGGAACCTGATTAAGGAGTGCCATGACACCAAGTGGGCAGGGCACCCTGGGCAACGACGCACTAGGGCACTACTCGAGTCGGCTTACTATTGGCCTCAGATACGGGATGAGGTTGAGGCCTATGTGAGGACTTGTCTTGTGTGCCAACAAGACAAGGTGGAGCAGCGACAACCTAGAGGCCTGTTAGAGCCACTACCTGTAGCTGAACGCCCATGGGACAACGTCACCATGGACTTCATCATCGGGCTACCTAAGTCAGAGGACAGCGGCTCTATCATAGTGGTGGTAGACAGGTTCTCTAAGTATGCAACCTTCATAGCAGCCCCGACTGACTGCACTGCAGAAGAGACGGCGAGGCTATTCCTAAAGCACGTAGTCAAGTATTGGGGGTTGCCTAAGTTCATCATCAGTGATCGCGACCCGAGCTTCACTAGGAAGTTTTGGACGGAGCTCTTCAAGCTTATGGGTTCGGAGCTTCACTTCTCCACAAGTTTTCACCCACAAACAGATGGGCAGACCGAGAGGGTGAACGCTTTATTGAAGTTGTACTTGAGGCACTTCGTAAGTGCCAACCAGAAGGATTGGGCTAAGTTGCTAGACATAGCCCAGTTCTCATACAACCTGCAAAGGAGTGAGGCGACCAATAAGAGCCCGTTCGAGCTAGCTACAGGACAGCAACCGTTAACTCCTCACACTCTAACGATTGGCTATACGGGGAGAAGTCCAGCGGCTTTCAAGTTCGCGAAAGGGTGGCATGAGCAAGCTGATATAGCACGCTCCTACTTGGATAAGGCCGCTAAGAAAATGAAGAAGTGGGATGACAAGAAGCGACGACACACGGAGTACAAGGTCGGAGACATGGTGCTTGTCAAGCTCCTTCCTCAACAATTCAAGTCCCTAAGGCCGCTGCATAAGGGCCTTGTGAGGAGGTATGAAGGACCCTTCCTCATACTTGGGAAGGTCGGCAATGTGTCCTATAGAGTCGAGCTGCCCCCGAGGTTGAAGATTCATCCTGTCTTCCACGCAAGCTACTTGAAGCCCTATCACGGAGACAAGGATGATCCAAGCCGAGGGTTGTCTAAGAGGGCACCTACAGTAGTCGTGACCTCCTATGATAAGGAGGTAGAACACATCCTCGCAGATCGGGTCATCAGGAGACAAGGGGTACCTCCTGCTACGGAATACTTAGTAAAATGGAAGGGACTACCAGAAAGCGAGGCTAGTTGGGAGCCAGCAGAGGCACTATGGCAGTTCCAGGAGCAGATCGAGCGGTTCCGGGCAGAAGGCGCAACGAGGACGTCTGCAGCTTAGGTGGGGGAAAGTGTCACAAGCTGATCCAAATGAGCCTCCTCATGGCCTTAAAAAGGGCCAGGAAGCTTCTAGAGACTCCTAGAGTGGGAAGAGTGTGGAAGGTTCTAGAGAAGTCTGGAGGAATCCACACAATTCTACACCATGGTGGAAGGCACGAGAGGAGTCCGGGGCTTTCTAGAGAAATCTAGAAGACTCTTGTATATACTTGTATATAGGATTGTACCTAGAATGATGTAGGACATTCTAGAATAGTCCTGAGTTGTAAGGAACCCTCCAAGGTTCTAGAGAGTTCCATTGGTGCCTATAAATAGGTGAGGGCCTCATTTGGCCAAGGCACCAAGCAAGTGAGCATCCAAGCACTTGTAAAGGCTTTCTTGAGTTAATAAGAGCTTCCATTCTTTAAGGAGTTGCCTACTAAGCTCTTAAGCTTTCGAGTCGCAAGTGTCTTAGCCGAGCAAGCTAAGCATTGGGGATCAAGGCTGACTTAGCAAGATCAAGCGTCTTGACTTGCCTAAGTGCCGCACGAGCTTAGTGAACGACTAAGTCCATGACATTAAGCCCTAATGGAACTATGGGAGGAAGATGAGGTGGAAGTTATTTGTTGAATGTGTCAAAAGGCATTGGAGATTTTTGTCAAAACCTTGACAAACACAAGAAACATGTAGTTGGGGTGATGAGAGCAAGTTTAGAATTTGGTTGGGTGTTCTGCATAGCAATAGGACCCCAAATGAGTGACTACTAGATGCAGGGAAATGTTTCTTGAGGTGCAGGCTCAAGCTAGGGGAAGTTTCCTTAGAAGAAAGTACCATGCAGTAGATAGACTCTTTTATCACAGATGATTGGAACAAATGAAATTCCTCTGTCAGACTATAATGGAGTTGTCTTGGCATGGAAATTTTGTGGCTTAAAGCCAAAGTACTATATGGATGTCAATTCTTTTAATCTTTTAGTTTAGAATCCATGGAGGAAAAAGAAATAGAAGAAATTCCCAAGGGAAAGAGGCTTCTTTGACATGTAAGATCAAAGGGGTTTATCTTTTTATCTTTTTCCTTTTGCTTCCTTTTGGGATCCACATATACACTCCTTTATCTACTTCACCCCCTCTTGTGGTCATACATTTGAGCATTTAAGAAGATACTATCTTTCTTCATTAGATACTTATAAGCACTTGTTCTCATAAGATAGTTCTGTCAATTTACAGGAATTTTTTTTTGTTCCAAATGTTAGTTTATTCATGTTTAGAAGCATTCTGCAGGGGGGCTACAACATGGTCTTGCCTCTCTTAGAAGCTTAATAAGTCTTGTTACATTTTAGAGTTTGAATAGTAAGGTAGGGAAAAACTATAAAGGTTATTTATATATATGTTGTACATGCAGAAACTCTAATGTAAATATATTAAGGGAAAAACATAAAAATAAAGCAAACAACACATGAAGGTATGTGTACAAGGTTTTAACGTGATTTGGCCAACCATGCCTACCTCCACGGATGAGAGATAAAAGTCCACTATACTATAGAGAATATTATAGAGGACAAATACAGATACAATTATCAGGTCCTGAAACATCCCATTTTTTCCCTCTCCTTATCTCCACCCTAAATCATGAGCCTTTTCGCTCCACCAAGTGTCACTCACCTTTTCTCACATCTACACCCTGGTGAACCCTCGTCCTCCATCGAGTGTTTCTTGCTCTTGTTCATATCTTTGTCTTCCACTCGTAGTCCTTACAAGTCCATCTTTCTTTCTCATAATCTTTTACCTCATGACTTAGAATATTTATACAGATATTCCTATTAACTTTATTATTCTATAAGGAATCTAATTACAATTACATATGAACTTAGAAAATATTCCATATTATATATATTCGTTTGAATCAAAGAAGTTCACTATTTTATACTAACATTTTCTTGGTTGGTTTTGAATCTTCAGCATGTGGACCTTGTCGATGCTATAAGCTTGTTAGACACACTTGCATCCATTGGCTTCAAACTACTTCATAATATTTCTTCTCTCCCACTCCATGCCACAAAACCTGCATCTGCAGGTTGATTTTGGTGGATCTATTATTGTTAGGCTCCTCAGCTCCAAAGCCTCATGCCAGGAGAAGAGCCCCATCAACTCCCTAGTCATTGCAATACCTTGAAAGGGACTTGTGGGTCTTATAAAATAGCTCAAAAAGATTTCATAGTACCTCAGACAACACCATGGGAGAGCCCACTTGGCTATGTCCTTCTCTTTCATTTTGTCCAAGCCTTATTGTACACTCCACTCTGCTTACAGATACTTCTGCAAATCTACTACTGTACCTCATTCATAGTGACGGGTCCATATTATAATGCACTCGTGTTCCCCCATGTCTTTAATTAATTTTCTTATACTTTTTTTGATTCCTTGATGGAAAGTAGAAACTTAAAAGAGTGCATGTAATGAAATGATTGATCATAATTCACAATAAGAATATTTCTCTGTCAATGCCTTCGATACCATTATGTAGATTGGAGGGCTTTTACTATGTTTTTAATGGCAGCTTCAAATAATTAGGAAGAAATGGTGCAATAAGAACATTTGAAAAACATTTCTTCAGAGTAGAAGAGCAATTGTGAAGCGAGTTATTGCCCTCTCAAGGGATTGTAATGCCTAGTTAATCTAGACATCTCAATCTTATTAATTGAAACATTTGTTGAAACCTTGGGGGCAGTCATTGTATACTTCTTATGTATTTTGGTATGCTTTTTTTTTCTGCTTTTAATGCATCTCTTGTTTACCTATCAAAAATAAATATTTGTATTTCAAGGCTGTACAACACAAAGATGCTAATTTGAAGGATGATGGAATGGAGCTTATGTAATAATGGGTATTCATAAAATAAAAGGAACGAAATGACCAATCTTGATCTTCATTTAAATCTGACAGTTGCATTTTCATGGTGGAACAATAAATTTCAAAGTTGAATGGGGAATCTCCATTCCCAACCATAGAAATCTAAAAAAGTACTAGCCCAACATTGTCCAAATCCCCTGCTTGAGGGTAGATGGAGAATGGATTAACTCAAGTGATGAGAAATTGAAACTGAAGTTCACTTTATGGGTTGTTGAAAAGAAATGGAAGCACTAATCCCTTGAACAACTCAGATTATTGAATATCTGATAAGCATATTCACAATTGATCATCACTTTTTAAACTAATTTGTTGTTTTCTGCCAAGTTTGTGTTTGTATTGTTGTTGTCTACCCAAGTTTCATGTGAGCATCAAATTCAGTACATCCTTCCTATATTCTACCATATTTGAATATAATTTCATGTTTAAGTAGACAACACAAACTATCTTGTCTTGTTTAATGAATATATATATATATATATATTAGTGGCTTGCACAATATGTTTATTTTTTAAGTTTCTTCTCATACAAAACAATTAAAACCCTAAATTTCCTAATTTTACATGCAGTCCATTCGTTTGTGCATATAAATAAAGGATAATGTTTTTTTTTCTTTTTTCCTTTCCCCTTTGGGGTAAGTTGGGTAGGTTTCTCTATTCTTGAGTTCATCTATATTTTATACTAGTATAATTCTATCACAAATGTATTTTCCTTTTAATTTATCATAAGATTTTCATTGATGTCTCTATGAAGAAGTGATTATGGAAAAAGGAGGAAAGGGTACTAGATGTGATTCGTGCCCAATTGGTGTCTCAGCTGATTCGTGTCCAGTTGGTGCTCCTTGATTGAGGGAGTAATCAACAAAATTTATAACCTATTACACCATATACTAGGGTAGCAAAGACAAAGCTACTATAGCATAGTGGCTCTAGGATCGTTCACTGGGATGGGTTTTCACTTTGCAAATGATATTAATTCAAAGCTAAATTGGTGTCTTTTCATTTCAAGGTTAGCTTTAAAAGAAAACATAAAGATGTTTGAATGAAAAAGGTTTAGATTTAAACTAACCAAAAATAGTAACTGATTTTACTTACAAAGAAAAATGTTTCTTGGAGTTTAGATCACTAGGCTCAGATTCCTCATACAAAAAGGGGGTTCCAGTCACTTGTTTCTTTTCCTCGCATTAGAGAATTAACATATAGTTCCTTCTCCAACCGGTGTTGTACAGATGCTTCCCATTAATGGGTTCAAACACTAAATCCCTCTCACTGATGCACCTTGCAATGGCTCATACCTCTCACCTAGCACTTGCCATTCAAGGTGATCTTTAACCTTGGATTACCCGTCAAAAGCTCGCAAGAGATAACTAATGGATGTCTCCTTGGAGTCCAAAAGCTTACCAAGTGTTGGCTATTCTAGAAAATCCTACCTTCAAGTCACCTCCCAAAGGCTCGCAAGGGGTAAACTAGTGTATCTCCATGGACGGAGATCACTTGCCTTACCAAGTGTTGGCCCAGGTGATTTAAAGGCGTTTTAAGTTAACTAAAAAGATAAAAAACCATTAACGGGTTACACTTTCTCTTCATTAAAAACTAAAACAACAAAACTTCCAAATTATACATGTGGAAACTTACCCGGCTTTCCTTACTCCAAGAGACAAAAAGCTTAGCCTCTCATCCTCTTAGGAAAAATCCTCAGAGTTTGGTTGGCTAGAAAGAAAACTAATGAAAAAACAAGAATATATATGAAAAACAGAGCAAGTGCTCTCTTCGTTGATTCTATATATGATATATCTATATATTGATCGATCTCCTTTACAATGGATGCAAGGGAATATATATAGAGATGTTTTTCCAACCTTCCTAACTAAGAAATCTTATGGTTGGTTGATTATAAGGAGAAGAATGGAAATTTATACAAAAATATCTGAAGAAAAGATCTAAAAGAGTCGGTGCACAAATATCGGGAAACACTAAGGACCATTTCGCAGGTGAAAACGAGGTCTGCGAGATTTCGTAGACGCACACAAAGGGCTGCGAAATCACTTCGCAGCAAAAGGTTATTCTCATAAGGCTGCGAAGTTGGCTTTCATCTTGAGGTGCTCAGCTTCCAACTTGCGCCATATATCGGGCAACTTCAGGAGGAAATCCACAACATTGTACAAAAAGGTTGCGAAATCATTTCGCAACAAAAGGGTGATTCCGCAACACTTTTGCAAAATGCTTTCTTCAGCTTGGAGTGATCTTCTTGCAATGGCTGTAACTCCTTCGTTTCAACTCCAAATTGCGCACTGTTTGAAGCATTGGATTCTTGACTTCCTGAGCTTTGAAATGGTATATAGCATGTAGAAAATGGACTTTGGGAAGTGCTCCAAAAGTGTGAAAGAAGACTGCAACTACTGTCCTCTGTTTTCTTCACTCTGTTTTCCTCTCTCCAGTGCTCTTTCCTTGCATACTTTGAACGACTAAGGCAAAGGACTATGAGGCTCCAAAGCTTGGTTTCTTCATGAATTTGAGCTTCCAAAAGCTTTGCCATAACTTGTTCAAGTAGCTCCTCCATCATTTGGCATGCTTGAATTGATTCATAAGCTGATAAAAACATGTAAACTTGCCACAAAATGGTTAAAACCAATTACTAAGGACCTTAATGAATTAATTGGGTTAAATGAATATGATTACTACTCAAAGGTGCTTAAAACCATTATAATTAGGTCTACAAAATAGCACTTTTTGGTAGTAATCAAGATGGTGACACAACTCTTAGTAGATGAACCAAGTTTAGATTGAAATTTATATTGTTAGTACTAAAACTAATCTAAACATTCTTAAAAGTTTAATAGCATATATCTGATGAGAAATAAAGGAAAATTGAAACATACCTCCAACCATTGATGGTTTAAGAATCCAAAAATCAAATTTGATATTCAAATGGGTTATGTCTTAATAGAGATTGGAGACTTAGGAACCTAACCACAAAGACTATTTATATTCACTTTGCTTGAGTAATGCCATAATTATAGTTGCTAATGACAATCAAAAAAGAAAACTATATGAATGAAATCCCATAACATTATGAGCCAAATTTTTGGACCCATTTAGGAAAGCCTAGTATTATTCCAATGGAAGATTATGAACCAGATTTTTGTACCCTTTAGGAAAATCTAACATATTTTTCAATCACAACATGGAAGCAAGAACCCCAACAATCCCATTAATACATTAAGATTAAGATTAAGAGAATAATTAATTTAATATATTATTAGTGAAGTTTTTATTTTTGCTACCATACCAATTTCAATGGATAAAAATAACTTATTTATGAAAAGATAACATTTGAAAAGATTTATTTTATTTATTTAATATTTTAATTGGACTAATATTAATATTTGTAAGATTTTTAATATTAGAAATTTTAACTTATTTAAGAGTCATAGAATATTTAAGATGAAATTAATTTTTTTCAATTGTTTAATTCTTAAAAAAGAAAAAAGAAAAAAGAAAATAACATATTTAAGAAAGTTAATCTATGTTCAAATGATTACACTATCTTTAAATTTAATAGAAGTTTTTATTTCAATAATATTGATTGATATACTTCTCTTAACAATAGGATAAAGTATGATTCAATTAGATTCAAATATGGCACTATCCGTTTTAAATACTTTGAGAAAATAATAATGATAATTCGTGAGCCATTCTTTCAGTCTAATTTATACATTTTTAATGTGTTCGAATTTAATAAAGTCTTTGTTGAAGGAGTTTTCAATAATTTTGATTCTTGTTAAATTAATTTTATAATTAGATAAATTTTTATTTCAATTAAATCAAAATATGACATAATCTATTAAATAAGAAATTAATGAATCATTGAAGTTTTTAATATGAAAAAGTTAGAATTCACATTTTATTTTTCTAATTTGTTAAATCTAAAATTGTATATAAACTAATATATCTGATAATATTTATTATATTTTTAATGCTATAAATCTAAATTATATATTAAACAATGTATTTAATAATCAAGGTGAGGAATGGGGTTCCATCCCTGATTCGGATTCATTCAATTTTCTTCACTCTGATAACTCTGAAACCAATTATCATTCATTATCATGTTCTAATAGGGTTAGATCACGTAGGGATTTTTCTTGGAAGCCAAAGAGTTGCTATAGTCTTTTTTTTTTCCCTTAATATCTCTATATTCTTTAAATTTGATTTCTTTTCTACATATCTTAATATCAATTTTATTTATTTTTATTATTACTTTCTTTCTTGGGTGTTGTTCATAAATTGATGGGCATGGTGCTCAAACTTCAACAAGCCTACATGTTGATTTTTGTAGACATGCTGCTGTTGCCTTTTCTTGAAGGTTGGAATGCAAGAAAGAGGAATCCTGTGTCCCATAGATATTCCAACAGCTTCTGGTCATACTGCCCAGTGCCAGCTCTGGTTTGATAGGATCATTATTCTTTGATTATGGATTTTAAAACTTATGTACTCCGTCCTTAAGCATCACATTCAAAATTCAACCGTAGCAGATGTGTCTTCTAGTTTGGCCTCTTCAAACTTTGGTGATTTAGAAGTATTCCCCGTAATGAGAAGTTAAGCTTATAAAATCTTATGAGACCAAACACTTCTACTTTGGTCTCATCAAAGCTTTTGTAGCTTATCTATTCCACAAAACTCTATATCAAAAAGTCTATCTAGCAGAAGTGTTTTTGTATTTTTGAAAAAAAAAAATATTTAACAAAATTTAAGAAATACTTTTAAAAATCTGAAAAATCAAAATCAAAATAATATTTAAAAAGTGTATATATAGTGTTTTTTGTAAAAACATTAAAGAGTTTATTTGATAGTGAATTTAAAAAGTGCTTTTAATAATTTTTTATATTTTAAAATTTTTATCTTTCAAGTATTAAAAAAATTAGAAACACTTCCAAAAATTATTGTCAAATATACTATAACACTACATTTGACAATGATTTAAAAAAATATTTTTCATTTTTTAATACTTAAAAATTAAATTTTTTTAAATATTATAAAGTACTTCTTAAACTTGTTATCAAGCAAACTCTTAATAGTTGATTCTTCTAAAAACGTTTTCAAAAAAATACCAAACGGAATAACTAAAAGCACTGTCGTACCACTTAAATTTATCTTGTACTAAGCATTAAAAAAAATCTAAAAACTATATATTCAACCTCCCATTATTATTTTTTTCCTCCATTAGTAAGAGTACTTCCTGACATTTTCTATTGTTTGGAGTTTTTTTGGGTATCTAAAAATATCATATTTTTTCCTCACCTGCCGGCCCATAGAGTGCAGTCCGTGTGGACCAAGACGGGAATCCAACGCCATATTCAACCTAACAAATGCTAAATATATTTTTCTTCTGAAGTTGCAGAGAGTTCCCTGAATCCTTGTTACCCACAATCTATTCTTCAGATTGGCATAGAGTTCCCTCAATCCCTTGTTACCCTGCAAACCAAAAATATGGCTGGGTTTGTTGGAGAAGCAGTTCTGTCTGGTTTCATCCAGAAGCTGGTTGATATGGTCACCTCCCCCGAGTTCTGGAAGTATGCACGTAAAGAGCAAGTTGATTCTGAGCTGAAAAGGTTGAAGAATATATTGATAAAGATCTATGTAGTGCTCAATGACGCAGAGGAGAAGCAGATGACAAACCCTCTGGTCAAAATATGGCTGGACGAGCTTAGAGACTTGGCTTACGATGTGGAGGACATCTTGGACGACTTCGCCACCGAAGCTTTGCGAAGCAGCATGATGGCTCAACCCCAACAAGGCACTACTAAGGCACGAGGCATGCTCTCTTCTCTCATTCCGAGTGCTTCTACGTCTAATTCTAGTATGCGTTCCAAGATTGAGGAGATCACTGCAAGATTACAAGATATTTCAGCCCAAAAGAATGACCTGGATTTACGAGAGATTGCTGGAGGGTGATCTGATAGAAAGAGAAAGGGAGCACAGATTCTGCCCACCACTTCTCTGGTGGTTGAATCCGATGTTTATGGTAGGGAAACAGATAAAGCGGCCATTGTCGACATGTTGCTCAAGGATGATCCAAGTAGTGATGAGGAAGTCTCTGTAATCCCAATTGTCGGTATGGGAGGTATCGGCAAAACTACTCTGGCTCAGCTTGCCTTCAATGAAGATAAAGTGAAGGGCCATTTTGATTTGAGAGAATGGGTATATGTTTCTGATGACTTTGACGTTTCGAGAATAACCAAGACCATTCTACAATCTGTTGATCCGGGTACTCGTGATGTCAATGATCTCAATTTGATTCAGGTCAATTTGAAGGAGAATTTTTCTGGGAAGAAGTTTCTTCTTGTGTTAGACGATGTTTGGAATGAGAATTGTCATGAATGGGATACTTTGTGCATGCCAATGAGAGCTGGGGCACCCGGTAGTAAACTCATCGTTACAACCTGTAATGAAGGTGTCGTAGCAGTTACCGGAACTTGTCCAGCGTATCCCCTACGAGAGTTAACATACAATAATTGTTTGTCTTTATTCACTCAGCAAGGGTTGAGGACAATAAACCTTGATGCCCATCCACACTTGAAAGAAGTTGGTGAGGAAATAGTGAGAAGGTGCAAAGGCTTGCCTTTGGCAGCCAAGGCACTGGTCGGCATGTTGCGCAACCAACTAAACCGCGACGCATGGGAAAATATATTAACAAGTAAGATATGGGATTTACCAGAAAATAATGTTGGAATTTTTATGTGTAGACTTACATAATCAATTTGATAATATCATAAATCAGTATTAATTTAATTATTGCAATGTGGTCCATAATGGGACTGGACACATATTGTTGGTTGATTTTTATGGACTCACCCTAATTCACTGCCCATTAAGTCAAGTAGTCCAAATAAAGTGTGTAATGTGTAATATATATATATATTGAGATATGTGTGCATTTGGAGATAATTCTCCTTTTCTTCTCTTGGAGAGCACTGCACGCACACACACTTGCACTTGGACTGAATGTTTGGGAGGAAAGGGAAGAGTTCATTGATCCCTAATTCTCGTACCATCACGCATCTGGAGCAGCTTCTTGGATATCAGAGGAGGAAGAAATGGCTTTCCATGGCATAAACCTAGGTAACCGGTTCATTTTTTGCCATTAAATGCATGCTTAAATGTTAACATGTGATCCTATGCTATTTCAATTCTCTTCAATTGGTATCAGAGCAAGCATGGATGACATTTGAGCTGCTATTTTGGGTTAATTTTTGGTTTCTCGTTTTCTAGTTATGGAAGCCATTTTTTGGAGGGTTTTTTTTTCGTTTGGTGTTTATTCTTGGTTTTCAAGCCCGATTGAGGTGGGAGACTTGTTGAGAATATTGTTTGGAGCAAAACCCATCTTTTTTGTGGTTTTTGGAGCTCATTTGGTGATATTTCAAAAATTAGGGCTTGTTTGGTTCTTCCTATTATGCGTTTTTTGTGTATTTTTTGGGTTTAAATTGAAGGATTGATGTTTGAGGTTGGAAATCTAAGTATTTTTGTCGAAAAATGTGCAAAATTTTGGGCGGAAATTTTTTTTTACTTTCTTCTCCAAAACCAAGGCGTGTTCAGCTGGAGAAGAAGATGAACAGCCCCTACTGACGTCATCATGACGTCATAAAAAAACAATTTTTTTTTTGTTTGCCTTGTTATTCTTGGATTAATTATGAATATGTTAGAATTATTATACATTTTTTAAATTTCACTTTATTGGGACAATTATTATTATTATTGTTTTTATGGTATAATTTTTATATTATACCAATAATATTGTCCAAGGTCAATTTTGTTAACTATTTAAATTTATTGTGGCAATAAATAACACTTGTGTGATTGCCTATCGCAATTCCAAGTGTGTCAAGTTACGCAAATTAAATATTTCAGTTTATCATGACAATAGTGAACATATATGTGGTTGTCTATCGTGACCCTATATGTGTCAAATTGTCTTTGCTAAGATAATTTAACTCCCACTTTTAGTTGCTTTATTATTGTGATTACTAATATCCATACGGGTATTGTAATTGTCCTATCGATAATAATAATACTTGGTAGGATGCTTAGATTGGTAAAGGAAATTAATTGAATATTATGAACCGTATTAATTTTCTTTGCCCTTTTGGTGATAAAATTAGTACATCTTGGTTGTGATATTTAATTAGTTGTCCTTACCACCGTGGAAATTTCAAAATTCCAAAATATTGCTAAATTGAGAAGTTCTGGAAACTAGCAAATGCATGATATTGTAATAACATGCATATGTTGAATTTTGCTATTTTCCAGCTACTAGCAATCCTAGTATTACTCTGCAATTGTCTACCATCAAACCTCTTACTAGAAATAATTTTGAAGAATGGTTTGAGTCTTTCAATGTGCATATGACTCTGCACAATCTGGACTTGGCTTTAAGGGTTGATGAGCCAAGTAAACCCACTGATGTGAGCTCTGTAGATGAAAGATCATTTTATGAAAGATGGGAGCACTCCAATAGGAGTTGTCTGATGGTGATGAAATACACTATGGATAAGTCCATTAAAAAATGTGTGCCGAAGACGGAAAGGGCCAAAAATCTCCTAGAATATGTGAAGGTCAATTATACCAAGATTGATAAGGCGGAAATGGCAACTTACTTGAAGCTTCTCACAACCACTACGTATGATGGAGTCGATGGGGTTAGAGATCATATCATCAAGTTGAAACACTACTTCAACAAGGTAAATGAGATGAAAGTGGAGT
The DNA here is from genome assembly GCF_030704535.1 of Vitis vinifera. Lineage (NCBI taxonomy): Eukaryota > Viridiplantae > Streptophyta > Magnoliopsida > Vitales > Vitaceae > Vitis > Vitis vinifera. The sequence goes on from NC_081817.1 coordinate 23,946,796, forward strand.
TGGGTGAAAAATTTCTGAGATGGTTGATACTTGAGTCTCTTCCTATTTCCTTTGATGCAGTGAAGTTGACTTACAATGCCTTGAAGGAAGAATGGACTCTGGAGGAGTTGATATCCATTATAGTGAAACATGAAGTCTCACTGAAGAAAAATGAGACTCACTCCCTTGCTATTGTTACTGACCAAGTGAGCAGCATGAAAAAAAAGCCTCCACACAAGAATTTTGGGGGTTATAAGAAATTCAAAAGAAAAGGGAGTTGGAATCAAGGAACCTCCAATGCATCTGTTTCTTTTAATGATGCAAAGAATGACAAATTCAAGGGGAAAGGAAACTTTTGCCACAAGATTGGCCACAAGCAGGCTAATTGCTTCAAATTTAAAATTTGGCTAGAGAAGAAAAAGAAATGTGAAATTGTGGTTGTGGTTAATTTGAATGCAAACATGATTGAGACAAATATTGTTGATGTTCATGCCAATTCTTGGTGGTTAGATACCAATGCCACTATTCATGTCACTAATTCTTTGCAGGAGATGACAAACAAAAGGAGGTCGTCAAAGCATGAAGAATGTGTGTATATGGGTGATGGAAGCAAAGTGAAAGTGGAATTTTTTGGCATTATAAAGCTAAAGTTGATCACATAAAGTTTTTTGTTGTTACACAATGTGGCTTTCATACCCTCACTTCGGAGGAATCTGATTTCTATATCTTCTTTGGATAGACATGGTTATTCTTTTCACTTTGGAGGTGGAAAAGTGGATATTTTTAGCAACTCAGTCTTAATTGGCAATGGTGTTTTGTTTGGAAATCTTTATAGTCTCAGTTTGCATCATGGTTCATTTTGTGATTCATCTTTTGTTAATTCTGTTGTTGGTTGCAAGCGTGCTAGAATGAATTTGAGTTCTTCCATGTTGTGGCACAAACGCCTAGGTCATATTTCTAGGCAAAGATTAGAGATATTGGTTAAAGATGGTGTGCTTTCTAATCTTGATTTCTCAGACTTCGAAACTTGTGTTGTTTGCTTAAAGGGGAAGATGACAGCAAAGACCAGAAAGGAGAAGATTGATAGGTGTGGAAGTACTTTAGACTTGATCCACACAGATATATGTAGTCCTTTGACACCAATTGCTTTAGGGGGTTATAAATATTTCATCACTTTTATTGATGATTTCTATAGATTTGGTTATGTTGAACTAATCCATGAGAAATTTGACTCCCTAAATGTGTTTAAAGCCTTTAAGGCTAAGGTGGAGTTGCAGTTGGGAAAGCCCATTAAAACTGTGAAGTATGATAGAGGTGGTGAGTATTATGGGAGATATGATGAGACTGGATAGAATTTTATAGACCATTCGCTAAGTTTCTATTGGAATGCGGCATTGATGCAAGATATACAATGTCAGGCACTCCTCAACAGAATGGGGTTGCATAAAGAAGGAATCGCACATTATTAGATATGGTGAGGTGCATGTTGTCTAATTCCTCTTTACCAGAATTTTTGTGGGGTGAAGCCTTAAGGACTGCGGCATATATTTTGAATCAAGTGCCCAGTAAGTCTGTGCCTAAGACACCTTATGAGCTATGGTCAGGGAAGAAACCGAGCCTTCACCATTTCCATGTTTGGGGATATAAGGCTGAGTTTAGGCCCTATAACCCACGGTCAAAGAAACTTGATCCTACAACCATTAGTGGTTTCTTTGTTGGCTATTGTATTGGATCAAGGGGTTCCAAATTTTATTGTCCATCTCATACCACCAGGATCATTGAGTCAGATAGGGTTGTATATTTTGAGGATGAAGTTAATGATGATCCAAGTTTTGTGCCTCATGAGATACCTTTTGGAGAAGAGCATGTTGTGATTCTTTTTCCTACATCTCATGTTCCATATGTGGATGTTCCTATTGTCCAACAACCAGCCACTAATCAAGGAGAGCATGGTGATCAAGTGGAATCCGACCATCCTATTCATGATACTGTTGTTGAAGAGGTTCCTTTGAGAAGATCACAGAGGGTTCGTAGGCCGGCTATTTCAGATTATTATATGGTTTATTTGCAGGAGCATGATTATGATGGTTATGATGCTTTTGATCCAGTCACTTATCAAGAAGCAATTCATTGTCCTCAATTCACTTCTTGGAAAAAAGCCATGGATGATGAAATGAATTCTATGTATATGAATGGTGTTTGGGACTTGGTTGAATTGTCACATGGTTGTAAACCAGTTGGATGCAAGTGGGTATTTAAGACCAAACGTGATTCTAGCGGGAAAATAGAGAGATATAAAGCTAAACTTGTGGTTAAAGGTTATAGTCAAAAAGAAGGAATTGATTTCAAAGAAACCTTCTCACCTGTGTCGACCAAGGACTCTTTTAGAGTGATTATGGCCATAGTAGCTCATTTTGATTTGGAGCTACATCAGATGGATGTCAAGACAGCTTTCTTGAATGGTGATTTGGATGAGGAGGTGTATATGAAGCAACCTACTGGTTTTGCAGAAGTTGGAAAGGAAGATTTAGTTTGCAAGCTTAATAAGTCAATTTATGGTCTTAAACAGGCTTCGAGGCAGTGGTATTCAAAGTTTGATAAGATTATCACCCAAAATGGTTTTATAGAGAATACAGTTGATAGATGCATATATTTGAGGGTCAGTGGGAGTAGTTACATATTTCTTATTTTATATGTTGATGATATACTACTCGCATCAAATGATTCTGACTTGTTGATTCAAACAAAGCACATGTTGTCAACCCATTTTGACATGAAGGATCTTGGTGAGGCTTCTTATGTTTTGGGCATAAAGATTCTTCGTAATAGGGTTAATGGAGTGCTCAAATTGTCTCAAAGAACCTATATTGAGAAGATATTGAAGAGGTTCAATATGCACAACTGTAAATCTTCTAAAGCACTAATTGTGAAGGGTGATAAGTTTTCAAAGGCTCAGTGTCCTCAAAATGATGATGAGATTGAATCTTGATGTGGACCCCGTATTTCGGCTCATGCGTTTTCCATTCGATGGCGAGCTCGATTCTTATTTGAAAATGATTTTATTTATTAAGAAAATGATTTGAAATCGTCACTTATTTTGTTTTATTTTTAAAATGTAAACAAAATAAAAAAGAAAACCTTAAGTGTAACTCCTTATTTTGGAAAAGATGGTCCGTGAAAAACCGGATCAAGGCTCAAGGGTCAGGTTACTTATCGGGAAGGTATGGTAAAGATCGTAGCACTCCTCTAAATCCCTAGAAAAATGGGTTTCTACTAATAAAATGAAGTAATCATGACAATTGATGAGTAAATCAATGAATACCCAGAACGATCATGCACATATGAAAATCAGAACATGCATAGAGAATGACCAAAGTGAGAGTGGGTGTGTACCTGGGTAACAAGCCACCATGCGCTATCAAGAGAGGAGGTTAGTGCATAATAACGATCACAAGCTATCTCACACATGCCACTAAGCATAGTAAGAAATCGTCAAATATCACATTCCACTCAGATTCGTTTCTAAATAAAGCTTCTCTGATGTTAGGCCCCCACCAAAGCCCATTTTATTTTGCATGAATTAATTCCAATAACTTCATTATTCAGAATTACAAGATTTAATCCTTGCTTATTTCAAAATATTTTAAAAACAGAGAAGATGTGAAAATTGCTTGCCATAACGAAAAATGGTGGCAAAATTTTATTGAAAAGAGGATTCTTGGGACTTGAAAACTCTAAGGATGAAGAATGAGGAGTTGTGAATTAAATTATATGAAATCTGGATTTTTCAAAAATCGGTTTTGGAAACATGGAGGAAGCTATGGATTATGAGAATGGACCTAGGAGGGTGCCCATGCAAGATGAGATAGTACACGTGGGCTTTGGGTGCTATTGGGATTACTCTGTTGGTGCCAGTGATGCTTGCAGTTGTTATCTACTAACAAAATTCATTGCTTTTTCGAAAGTCTCATTTTCCTCTTCAGCTTTGTCTAGAGTGAGCCCCACCTCATCTCTAATCACAGTTTCTCCAATCATAATTGTAATGTCATCCAGGTACTGGCTCTTACACTCTCCAAATCCAGGGGCTTTAAGTGCAACAATCTTCAATGGCCTTCTAAACTTATTCACAACCAGTGTTGTCAAAGCTTCCAGCTCAATGTCTTCCACCATTATCAAGATCGGGTATCCACACCTAATAACGTCTTCCAGAACATTAATGAGATCTCTTGCATTTGTTATCTTCTTGTCACGATCAGATTGCTTTCCTTCAATAACGTGCAGGTTGTTCCCTGCATTTTTCTTCTTCAAGGGCCCCCACACCCTTTCAACCCGCTTTATTCATTGTTTCGGCAATCATATTTCCCACTTCAAAGTTATTTCCTGCACTAACGGCTGCAACATATACTAGGGTATTGGGAGCCTCTTTGTCTCTAAAACACCAAGATATGATGAGATTCTTCTCTTTCCACTGAAAGCAAAGCCATACCACATTCAATATCTCATATTGAAACCTCAACCATGCGTTTTATATCATCCCATCTTTTCTTCACTTTGACCTGGGTAACATGTTCAGCAGAATCAGCACAATGTGCGTTCATCAAGAATTCCTCATCCCTAATTATGAGAGCATCTTCATCGCTTCATATATTGCCTTTGCTTTTACCAATGAAAGGAATAATTAGGCGCAGCATGGGTGCAATAAACCATCACCACTGCATTGAGGAAAACTGCACCTTGAAGACTCACCATTTCAACCTGCTGCTGCTCTTCCAAGGACTACGACACCCAACAATCAACGTTCTGTCCTCCCAAACTGTAAATCTGTGAATATCCTCTGTAGATCATAAACTCGATTCTTGGCCTTGTCTTTGGACAGCTTGTGAGGACCTTCTTACATTTCAAGTCACAATTAAGGGTCTTTGGACATCCAATCATTCGAGCTTCCATATCATTACCCCTAAAGTTTTCAGCGAGAAGGCAAGCATTAGTATTTAAGTCATCCCCAACAATGACAAGAAGCCCTATCCGAATCAAACTTCACCATTATTTCTTTAACTTGTTCAGATTGTTCCGGAGTTCCTATCTTGTCTCTTCCACTGCAGATCATATCAAAGACACCTTGACTTTCCACCCATTTGGACCTGTACGAGATGCGAGGGCGCACCAAGGAAGGACGGAACTGATGCAGGTCTTTAGAAATAAAATACGGTGGCAACCTCTCTCATTCTTCACATAATCTTGCAGTCTGGTGTATAGCAAAACCTCTCATTCCGGTGTGGGACAACAAGGGTTTTTATTATACCAAATACAGATTGCTCAAACAGATTTGACAGTTTCATATTCACCGATGCTTACCGACTCTAGGGGTGCCTTATCCTTTGGAATGACTAAAATTTCTTGCTCACACTTTTCATTGCACAGGTAATCAAGAGTTATAGACTGATTTGCGCTGTTTAATGGATGTTAGAAATCAGTCAACGTGGGAAAGAATCACAATGCTTAATCTTGACAGTGTCCTCATGGACCTTTATTTCTTTAATGAGAGGCAAACATGACTGAAGTTGATGTTTCTTGATCGAACCCAGCGACAAGAAATATATAGCGTCGAAGCCATCAATGCTGAAGCAGCTGTAGTGTGGAACAGCACCATCGTTTCCACGCAACTCATTTCAACAGGACACCTGAAAATGCGATTGGAAATAGGCTTATTTTCAGAGGTGCATAGTAGAGAATGCGCAGCTTAGGCTTCGGAGGCGACGTTCACTGTCACCAGAGGAGAATATAGCCTTCACCACAGTTGAGGTATCAATACCTCCACTGCCAGTGCAATGAAGGACATCGGGGATCTTTGGTTTCCAGTATGAGGAATCACATTTGATTCCAAGATCAATGTGCTCCTGGATATCAAAACCAAGACTATCTACATCGCTAATATTCCTCCTCAGTAACTCACATTTCTTTGACCTTTAAACCACTATCAAGAAGCTGCATTGCTTCCTCACCCCTGATAGTGACGTAGCAAACAATCTTCTCATTGCGCCTAATCTCAAGGGATTGAAAAGTGTATACCAATTTAGAGAAAACAGAGATTTGACCACTGAGTTGCTTCAACCCTGTAGCTGCTCTGGTGAGACGATCTCCACTTTCTCCAACTGAGATGTTGAGGGCAAGGTTCTAAACCTTGATGCCCCTCATTTAGTTTGAGAGTTTCTTCTCTGAGGCCATTGAAAGACGGGGTTGTAGAGATGATGCTGCTGGGTGGAATAGAGGATGAATCAGCGAGGAATGGACAGTGGGGAAGCTAGTGTGAGAGGTGAGCTTTGTGGGTACCTAAAATATGGAGCTACGGGTATGGCGATGTGTGTGATGGTGAAACGAGATGTGGGCAATGAGTGTGATAGACGAGGAATGATTAGATGTTCCTGGGGATTGGGGATGTGAGTGGCAAATTTGTAGAGTTTGCCAACTATCAAGTGACAAGTGGCAAGGTTGTTGACTAAGCTCAACTAGAAAACAATAAAGCTGGCTGAGAAATAACAGATGGGAGCATTTGTTAGTTAGTTAGAGGCTTGTGATTGATTTAAAAGGTGCAGACTCGGGAAAACTAAAAAGGGGGCATTCAGTTGTATAGAACAGAGAGCAAGAAATAGAAAAGAGAGCTTTGCAAATCCATAACCATAGGTCTGTTTAGGTTATCTTGAGATAGAAAGAAACAGAGGTGAGAGAGGGTTCTTGGGAAAAGCTTGTAATTTCTTTGTTTTGATTCTTGTGTAATCTCTGGTTGACACACTTGAATAAAGGCTTCAGGAAATCAGTGTGGATGTAGATCAAGTTGATCGAACCACGATAAGTCTCTTGTGTTCTTGATCTTGGTTGATTGCGTACCAGCTGTTTGATTTTAGTCCTAAGAGAAGTCCTTGCAAACTAGTTGTTTTTCCTTTTAGTTTCTGCTCTAATAGTCCCTAGTTCAAGGCTGGTTCTTATTCAACAATTGGTATCAGAGCCTTTGGGTTATAATGGGGACTACAAAGTTCGATGTAGAAAAGTTTACAGGCAAAAATGATTTCGGGTTATGGAGACTCAAGATGAGGGCATTGCTGGTTCAACAAGGGCTCCAAGATGCCCTACTTGGAGAGAAAAACCTGCCTAGTACCATGTAGGAAAAGCAGAAAATAGAGCTGTTGGCGAAAGCTCACAGTGCTATCATTCTTTCTTTAGGTGATACTGTGCTGAGAGAGGTGGCCAAAGCAAAGTCTGTAGCTGAGTTGTGGATCAAGCTTGAGAGCCTATACATGACCAAGTCATTAGCAAACCGATTACATAAGAAGATCAACTTATATACATTCAAGATGACCCCGGGTATGTCAATTGAAGAACATCTTGATCACTTCAATAAGATAATCTTGGATTTGGAAAATATTGATATCGCAATATCTGATGAAGATAAAGCAATTCTGTTACTGACTTCTTTAGATGCATCATATACTAATATGAAAGAGGCCATAATGTATGGGAGAGACAGCCTGACCTTTGACGAGGTACAGTCCATTTTGCATGCTAGAGAATTACAGAAACAAGAAGAATCCAAGGAGGAGTCGGGTAAGGGTTTAAACATCAGGGGCAGATCTGAAAAACGAGAAAAGAAGGGCAAGAATTCAAATTCTAGATCAAAATCTAAGACCAAGAAATTCAAGTCTTTTATTTGCCACAAGGAAGGGCACTTCAAGAAGGATTGCCCGGATAGGAGACAAAACACAGTAAAAAAAAAACTGTGAATGAGGGTGATGCTGTCGTGATTTTGGATGGATATGATAGTGCTGAGTTGCTGAATGTGGCAGAGGTGGACTCGGGCAAGGAGTGGATACTTGATTCAGGGTGTTCTTTTCACATGTGTCCTATCAAAGCTTGGTTTGAAGACTTTAAAGAAGCTGATGGAGGTTATGTCCTGCTGGGCAATAATAAACATTGCAAGATTCTTGGTATTGGTACCGTCAGGATCAAGCACTATGATGGCATTCAAAGAGTTCTTGAAGATGTCAGGTATATACCGGAGTTAAAAAGGAACCTTATCTCACTTGGAATGTTGGACAAGTCAGGATATACATTCAAGTCAGAACCTAACTCTTTGAGAGTGGCTAGAGGTTCACTTACTGTCATGAAAGGGACAACAAAAAATGGGTTGTATACTCTTATAGGCCAGACTGTGATAGGCAAAGTTTCTACTGTGCTGAAGGAGGATGTGGGGACAACCAAGCTATGGCATCAAAGGCTTGGTCACATCAGCCACAGGGGACTACAAGAGCTGGAGAAGCAAGGAGTGTTGGGAAACTACAAGCTGACAAATTTGCCTTTTTGTGAACATTGTGTGTTTGGCAAGGCTACAAGGGTGAAGTTTGCCAAAGCAATACATGAAACACAAAACCAACTGGACTACATACACTCTGACTTGTGGGGACCATCACGGGTACCATCAATAGGTGGAGCAAGGTACTTCTTAACTCTTATTGATGATTACTCTAGGAAAGTGTGGATTTATTTTCTTAAAAATAAAAGTGAGACCTTCCTAAAGTTCAAAGAGTTGAAAATTTTGGTTAAAACTCAGACAGGCAGAAAAGTGAAGAAGTTGAGAACAGATAATGGGCTTGAATTCCTATCAAATGATTTTAATTCATTTTGTCAAAAGGAATGCATAGCTACACCTAGAACTGTCAGATATACACCTCAACAAAATGGCCTAGCTAAGCGCATGAATAGGACCATTTTGGAGAGGGTGAGATGCATGCTGTCAAGTTCAGGGTTGTCAAAGGTTTTTTGGGCTGAGGCTGCATAAACAGCTGTCCATTTGATCAGCAGGAGCCCATCATCAGCATTACAATTCAAAACCCCTCAAGAAAAGTGGACTGGGAAAGCTGCAGATTATCAACATCTCAAAGTTTTTGGATGCACAGCTTATGTACACACCAAAACAGATAAGTTAGAACCATGGGCTGTAAAGTGTATTTTCTTGGGGTATCCGAAAGGAGTTAAAGGTTACAAGTTGTGGATAGAAACACAAGGCAAAGGGAAGTGTATAATTAGTAGAGATGTAACTTTTAATGAGCAAGATATGTCAAAACAAACTCTAGCCAAAGATGTGGAAGGGTCAGATCAGTTACAGTTTGAGGTGGAGCATGAGACTTTGCAACTTGAAAAGTCTAAAGAGACTTCATCAAAGACAGTTCAAGAAGAAATTGTACATGAAAGACAAAATGAACCAACTCAAGGGCTGGAATCCTATAATCTGGTAAGAGACAGGCAGAAAAGACAAGTCAAACCTCCCAAGAGATATGGCCAAGCTGAGATGACAGCATTTGCATTGAGTGTAGCTGAAGAAATAGTGGATATGGAACCAAAAACATACCAAGAAGCCATCAATAGCAATGAGGCTGATCAGTGGGTAAAAGCTATACAAGAGGAGATGGATTCCTTAAGGAAAAATGAGACTTGGGAATTGGTCACTAAACCCAAGGACCGAAAGGTAGTAGGCTCCAAGTGGGTTTTCAAAAGAAAGCAAGGGACACTAGGGAATGAGGCTCCAAGGTACAAGGCAATGCTGGTGGCTAAGGGGTTTTCACAAAAGGAGGGAGTTGACTACAATGAGATATTCTCTCCTGTAGTCAAACACAGCTCAATCCGATTGTTGTTGGCTTTTGTAGCTCATGAAGACTTGGAGCTGGATCAACTGGATGTGAAGACAGCATTCTTGCATGGAGAACTTGATGAGTTGATTTATATGCAACCACCCGAAGGCTTTGGGGAAGGAATCAAGGATGGTCAGGTATGTTTACTTAAGAAATCTCTTTATGGCCTAAAGCAATCACCTAGGCAATGGTATAAGAGATTTGATAAGTACATGCTGGATATTGGATTCAATCGGAGCAGCCATGATGGATGTGTATATTTTAAGCTAACTGAAGACAACATGGTATATCTTTTACTATATGTGGATGACATGCTAGTGGCATGTAAGGAGAAAAGACACTTGGAGCAGGTCAAAGAGATGCTTAAGGCTAAATTTGAAATGAAAGATCTTGGTTCAGCTAAGAGGATTTTGGGAATGGAGATAGAAAGAGACAGGAGCAAGAGGGTACTTAGGCTTTCTCAAAATTCATACATCTCAAAGGTACTAAGCAGATTTGAGATGAATGATGTAAAGACAGTGAGTACTCCTCTAGGACAACATTTTAGACTTTCCATAACACAAGCACCTAAGACTCATGAAGAGAAAAGGTTTATGGAAAAGATACCTTATGCTAGCATGGTGGGTAGTGTGATGTACACTATGGTGTGTTCTCGGCCTGATCTTGCATATACGGTTAGCATGATAAGTAGATACATGAGCTGCCCTGGAAAGCCACATTGGCAAGCAGTAAAGTGGTTTTTTCAATACTTAGCTGGTACTAGAAGCTTGGGCCTAGTTTGTGGAGGTAATAGTTAGTTGGGAACTCAGTTACAAGGGTTTGTAGATGCTGATTATGCTGGAAACATTGACACCAGAAAGTCTCTTACTGGATATGTATTCACAGTGTTTGGAGGAGCAGTGAGTTGGAAGGCCAACCTTCAATCAGTGGTAGCTCTCTCAACCACTGAAGCTGAATACATGGCAATGATAGAGGCTGTGAAGGAGGCAATTTGGCTGAAGGGTATTACAGAAGAATTGGCTATGTACAGAGGTAAAGTTGTTGTATATTGTGATAACCAAAGTGCAATCCATTTAGCCAAGAATCAATCCTTCCACGAAAGGTCCAAACACATTGATGTAAGATTGCACTTTGTGAGAGATATCATTGCTGCAGGAGAGATTGGAGTTGGAAAAGTTCATACTAAAGACAATCCATCCGACATGTTGACTAAGTCTTTAAATGTGACTAAGTTCAAACACTGTTTGAATTTGATCAACATGGGAGATTGTTGAAGACTTCCCATTAGAGAAGGTACTGAGACCTGAAGGTAGTTCAGACACTTGTCAACTTAATAGGTTGTCAAGGTGGAGTTTTGTAGAGTTTGCCAACTATCAAGTGACAAGTGGCAAGGCTGTTGACTAAGCTCAACTAGCAAACAATAAAGCTGGCTGAGAAAATAACAGATGGGAGCATTTGTTAGTTAGTTAGAGGCTTGTGATTGATATAAAAGGTGTAGACTCGGGAAAACTAAAAAGGGGGCATTCAGTTGTATAGAACAGAGAGCAAGAAACAGAAAAGAGAGCTTTGCAAATCCATAACCATAGGTCTGTTTAGGTTATCTTGAGATAGAAAGAAACAGAGGTGAGAGCGGGTTCTTGGGAAAAGCTTGTAATTTCTTTCTTTTGATTCTTGTGTAATCTCTGGTTGGCACACTTGAAAAAAGGCTTCAGGATAAAAAATAAAATGAATATATTATTCATTTTTATTTTTTAACTTCAACATTTGAAACATGTTCATCTTATCTCATTCATTTCCTAGGATTTCTCTTCAACCTATTCAAAATTTTTGGTGTAAATAACCAATAACCAAACTTCGACTTTATACCATCATCATCTAACAACATTATTATAATGACCTAAATTTAGTTTATGATTAATTTAACTTTGCTTAATCCCTTATTAAAAATTAATGTCATGATTAGTGAATTAATTGGTAAATAAATTAAAGAAATTGGTTAGTTTATTAATAAGCTTGTTAAGCTAATTAAAAGATGACTAAGGCTATGTTGTATTTATCTCCAAATTTTCCTATTGGTTGGTAGGCTAATAGCTAAGAATTTAGCAAATCTTGATAAGTTACTTGGTTATAAGCATTTCTCACCTTAAAATTTAATTAAAAAGGAGCTAGAACAAGTGTGAGAAAAGAATTAAGGGATGCTAAGACTTTTTAAAAATTAAACCTGATAGTAACTTCTTGTGAATAAACAACTGCTACCCTTAACCTTTGTTTGTTTGAGGAAAAATCAAAACATGTGAACAATAAGACTTTCTTTAAGAATAAAACCGAAGTTAAACTAATCAACTTACCAAAGGAGGTAGGGAAGCTTGTATGAAAATACTGTTTTAATTCCTTATTTGAATCTTGAGCAAACATATTTAATATACTTAGTGATTGAAACAAATTGTGATATGCTCCGTTTTTTGTTAAGGTATCCTATTCTCATGGAAAATAACTTATCGATCCAGTTTGAGTAATTTGAAAAAATGTTTTTCAAAATACGACTTTATTAAACAAAGATAATATATTTTTCAAAAAAATTGTATATAACTATGTCATTAGCTATACGTGTTAACTAAAACAATTCAAAAAATGTTTCATCTCATTAGGCAATATTTCTCAACCGAAACCAAAACGTTATTTTATGAGAATATGGCAGTCAACACTTGTGTGCCATATTTTTTAATCTCTTTATGGGCCTCCACTGTTCTAAGCATTAGTTAGCCTTTCACCTCAAAGATTTTTTTTGTTTTTTTTTTCAATCTTCCTATGGCCTTCACCCTTTCACGTCAACGAGCCGCCTAGTTAACTTTTTTGCCTCAATAAACAGTGCTTATGAATTGGGAAAAGCCACCCAATATATAGTGTTTGTTTAGTAAGAATATTTGTTGAAACTTTCGCATAGTCACAGCTGACTTGAAGAAGGTGACCTTTAAGAGATATTTTATGAACGGATTGGTCGGTCCAACCATCGGTTCAGTCCAAATGTTCAATGTCATCCCTCAGCTGCCCCCCTCCCAGGCCAATTAAATAATTTTCATTTGATTTAAATGTTTAATGTGTTTACCTCATTTAAAATCCTTATTTGAACTCTGGACCTCAAACTCATAAAATAAGTCGAGAGACCACTCAACTACATTTGACTTATTACTTTATATAGCAAACAAAAGAAATATATTCTTTACTAAAAACATTATAATATTAAATAAAAATAATATAATATTTTTAAAATTATAAGATTATTTAAAATTAAACAATTAAAATTTCCTTCATTTTCAATATATTCACATTTAAATATTATATATATATATATATATATATATATATATATATATATAATTTAATAAAATTTAAAATATTAATACATTTATAGTTATGCATAAGATAAAAATTAAATATTATTGATTTCTAATTTATTTATGATATGAATCAATTCTATGTGGAAAAAAAAACACTTTCAAACATACTTCTTTGTCATTTTGTATTATTCATCATAAGCTAAAAATTATTTTGTAAATATAAAATGTTGTATGGAATGGATGCCTATCGAACTCTATATCTGGATTATTAAATATGTTTGGTAAAATCTAGGCCATTGGATAAGTAAATCCATCAACCTTCCAATTTGGCCTTTTTTTTTTTAATTTATATTTGACATATACTCACTTAAGTGTTATTAATTAATGGTTATGTTATTAGTTTAAAATAAAATTGTTATTATGATAGTTATAATAAATTGTTTATTCTTTTTTTATTTTTATTAAATAATTTGAATATAGTAATAAACAGGAAATAGAATGAATTTTTCATTTTTACTTCTAATTTCAACATTCCAAACATACCTGTAGACCCCCATTTTGGAGCTCGGTTTCATGCACTTTCATGCAGCTTGTTTTGCCAAGTGTCACAACCCCAGGAGACCACATGGTGTCTTTTAATTGGCTGCTATGGAATCAGATATTGCTTTTTGAGGAGCCATTAGAGTGGAGACACCTGTGGGAGAATATTCAAAGATGAGTGCCTTTTTCTGTTGGAGAGGAGCGTATCTGTAGGGGGGCAGAGGTGGTGCTTTTTGGAGGGAGCAAAGAGATATTTTTAGATGGCTTAGCTGGTAGAGGCGAGCCAGAGACAGGGGTGGAGATTTTTCAAGGGAGCTTCAGAGAGAAAACCAGGGGGGTTTCAGAGAGAAAACCGGGAGGAGCTTGCTGGTGAGAATAGGGGGGAGGTCCTTGAGCTTCAGGGAGAGTATTCGTTTAGCTTGAGAGGGAGGTCAGCTGAAGAAGAATGGCTTGCTGATTTCTGGCCAACCTAACTGGAGAGGATTATTTTCAGGTATGTTTATTGTGAATTTCCCATTTGCTTCAACTGGTAAGTTTTTCTTCTCTTATTTTTGTTGATTATTAGATGATGTTTGTTGGTTGGGAGTAAACATGCTCATGTCTCTCTTTTTAATGATTTCTATTGAGGACCCGTTTGGCTCTATTTCTGTTCCCCCATGAGATATCTGTAACCTTGTTTTGATTTTTATTTGGCACTCATTTGATTTCACCCACCCTCATATGAGCTCATTGATTAATATATGAAATGAGGCTTGTATGAATTCATGTTGTTCCTATTGCTTGCACTTTATTTTTTTTGTTGTCTACCCTGTTTTTGGTACCCGTACCTGGGGTGCATTTTTCTTCTCATCTCTACCTATGGTAGCAAGGAATTACAGAGAACAGATTCTCAGTTGGGAGAGCTACCTAGACTTCGTTAATAGATATGGGAAAGTGTCAACAGCGTCAGAGTTGTTTGTCAAACGGATGGTGATGCTGCAGGAGCTTTAACGCTCATCTTCAGGGAAATTCTGATCAAATGCAAGGGTCTCAAATTGAACCCTGTATCTATCACATACTTTGTCATTCCCTGCAGTGCTCTTTGTCCCTTCATTCGGCAGATCTTGCTGAAGAAGCTGAGGATGGATGTTGTAGGAGTATTTATGGAAATAAGAAGAATTGAAACCAATCCTACTTCTGTAGCATTTGCTTGTGTTTTGTCTATCTCTGCCTTTGAGATGACGAGTAATTTTGGTTCATAGTTTCATGGGCCTATTGTCATTAGTGAGTTGGAGACGGATTCTCCTGTAGCAAACACTTTGTTGGTAATGTATGTCCAGAACAGGTTTATGGATGAGGCTCCATGTTTGTTTTATGAGATGATATCAACTGATATGAAACCCCGATCACATTCTCAAGTTTCCTTCCATTGATTTCTGAAGAGGCAACTCTTAGGCAATGGATGTGGAGGTGGCACACAAGGTTTTGATCAAAGAACCCCTGTATTGTTGTGGTATGTACAACTATGATGTCAGGTTATGTATGAGATAAGATGAATAACAATGTCTTGGGAAGTTCTTAGTGGTTGCTTTAAAAGCAAATGAGACCCAGTTCAGTAACATTGGCAAAAGGGTCTTACCTACTGATGCTAGTCTGGCTGTTTTGAAAATGGGAAGGAGTTGCATGGTCACATACTTGAGGATGGGCACAGAGGAAGCTGCCACGTAGGAAGTGCGAGGATGGAATTGCATGCAAATTGTGGAGAAAGAGTTAGATTCAAATTCCCAATGCCTTGATGTTAGAAATGAAGATCTTCTGCTCGAATTGAAGAAAGGACTTTTGTATCCTGAGTTTCATTTTCTGCCAGCCATACTTGAAAGCTAGCATCCAGTGTGGACTTCAGCGTATGTCCTAATGAAATTATGTGTTGAATGTGATGTCATGTTTCTTCATGCAACACCAGTAGTCGAAGAAAAACATGTCATCCACCTACTTTTGGTACTCACCCTCTAGTTCTTCCTTTTTAGCAGCAAACCCCGCTTAGAGCTCCTCCATTTCCTTCCTCAGCCGCTTGTTCTCCTGCTCAGATTTCTTACACTAGGCCTCTACCGCCTCTCCCTCATCTCTCAGCTAGCGGGCCTCAGCATTGGCCACTTCCCTTTCCCTTTCTGCCTTCCTAAGCAACTCGGCTACCTCGTCAGCAACTTTCTGAGTAGTAGCAAGCTCGCTCTATACTAGTTTCAACTTCAAGCGGAGCTCTTCACTATCGTCCATGTGCCTCAGCAACCTCCAGTAATTTGAAGAGCAAAGCATGCTGTCGTATCAGATTGCGAACGTCAGTCACCACTTGAAACGACAGTAAGGAATATGTTAAGCAATCAAAGGCAAAAGTGTCATGAACTAGAGAGGGGCAAGGCTTACAACTTCTGTCATCTCAACGACTCTGTAATCCTACATAGGCAGGATATGGGAGGCGATGGAATCTAGGGTGTTGAATGGGAGTCGGGCCACGAAGGAGATGTTTGGGTCGCCGCTTAGGTCCATCGAGACCCTTCGAGTAGTCGAGAAGAGGTCCCCTATATTATTCACAAGACCCTCACTCTCTGTGAAACAGGGGACCTGCTTCAGCAGTTCAACCATTTCTTTCCAGCTAGGAGCACGAGGGGTTTTAGGGCATGGAGGGACAAAGGCCACACACTCAACGGAGTCGTCGCTGAGTTGGGCTAGACCAATGGAGGGCTCGCCTAGCTCTAGGCAGGCATTTTTTCCGGTAGAAGGCCTCACAGTCGGCACATGACTGGGCCCTACACCATCTACCGAAGGCTTTAGCACCGGAGGAATGGCTAAGACGGGCATCGGGCAGAGAACTTCTGAGCAGGGCTTCTTAGTAGGAGGAGGGACGACCAAAATACATTCAGAGAGGCGCTTGCGCTGCCTCTCCTAGAAGCCAACTCTCAGGTTTGCAGCCATGTCCTCCTTTTCCTCTTCCTTATAAACAATGTGAAGTACAACTGGCTCAACTTCTATTTCTAGCTCGATTCCTACGGAAAATGAGTCAGTCAATAAGTCTTGTTCAGTGTTGGCTACAGAGGAAAATGAAGCTACAAAAGAAGCTGAAGTAGATGGAAATGTGGGCGATAGAGTTAGCGCCTTCTTAGTGGGTTGAATGGTAAATATCTTCTTCTTAGCCAGAAGACGGACATTAGAATTGGAAGCCAGACGGTTTTCGCTTGGGGCTTGCTTTAATGTCTCCTTCTAATGCTTCTTCTCTCTTTGGTCTAGCTGGTCTTGGCATGCCTTTGTGTCTTGCGCGGGTGCGACCTCGTAAAAAGGAAGGTTCTTCAGCACGTGGTGCTCGTCAGGCACTAGGACCTTAGAGGCCGAACGAGGAAGGATGAGCAGGACATATGAATTAGGCTCCCAGACCACAACCAATAGATTTTGATCCATCAGAAGGATCAAATGGTTCCACTTGTTTGAAGTTATCTTGAACAGTTTGTTGAGACGGTCAAAGGAAGCCTTTTTCACCCATTCCACGAGCCAATTTCTCCTCTCCTTGCCTACACCACGCAAACAAAAACATCAGTAACAAGCTTATAACCAGTAAGCTATAAGGGACACACAAAGACAGCTACAATGAGTGGCGCGAGTGAAACTCTCGGTCAAGACCCTCGTATAGGCCACCCAGGGACCAGAAACAAGGACGGCATGCCCCCTGGCCCCGTCTTTGTTGGAATCTGAAAACCCTATCAGCAACTGGAGAGAGGGAATATGAGCGAACGGGTTGAATATTCATTTCTGGCTCATCTTGATTGTATAAATAAAAATGACCTCTAAGAAGGAGAGGTCCAAGTGAAAAAGCATGTTTAAGATGTTGCACCCCATCAACACCCTAACAACGTTTGGGCGAATGAAGACGAGAGAGATCTTAGTATAATAAAGAACTGCTTAAAGAGAGAAGGCAAGGAAAAATGGAGCTCGACATTGAACTGCTTATTGCTGAAATAGATGGCATTGTGAGATTGCTTCTCAGTAGGTGTAGGTTTGTCGTCTACCAAGAGTATGGAGACACCGTTCGGGATGCAAAAGAGTTCCCGGAACTCCCGTTCAAACAAAAGTTTGATTGGATGCTTTGTCTAAGTATGTCTGGCACTTGCACTCTTCTAGCCACCTTTTTAGCCTCTACCAACCGTATTGGTGGAAGCAATGCCTCATCTTGCTGACATATTGAGAGGCTTTGGGTCGTGTGAGACCTGCACGATACAACGCCGATAGTTAGAGAATAGTCACCTGACCCTTCTGCTAATAGGCAGTGCCTCAAATGTATAGCAAGTAGCCTACGCGGGTCTAAAGCCCACACTTTGGCAAGTTACCTAGTCTAGCTTGCAAAGCAAGCCCTAACCAAAGACACCCCCCCTGTACCACCACAACAACTGCAAAACAAAATGCCTGGGTGTACTATTTAAGGGACCAACAAAAAAGAAGCAGATATAGAAAGATGTGAAAACCCTAACTCTAGCAAGATCTATCGGTCTTTCCCTCCAACTACAACTGACTTCTCTAGGAAAACACTAAATCCCTACATTTTGGAACTTGCAATGTACACTTGGCATCCAGAAAGTCACAGACTCCAAAAACGGCCCCAACAGCAAGCAAATAAACAATAAGAAACCAATGCGAAAGGAGAGCAAACTTACCAAAGTCCAAAAGAGACGTCCGCTAACAGAAATAAGGCTAGCCTGAAGCAATTCTGGAAATAGCAATGACGCAACGGAAGAAAAACAACGATCGAAGTTGCAAAAGCAAAAATACAGAAAACTGGAAGAAGGAGAAGAACTCTAAAAATAAAGATATTCAAAAAGGTAACCCAAAGAGTCTGGAGTCCCTTATTTATAGGAGACCAAAACCCTAGTTATCCCAAAAGACAGGCTGCCTAAAAGCACACCCCTAAGCAACACGCCGCCTAACAGGTCGCCTAGGTAAAAGCGACCCACATTTAATCCCCCAAGCGACACGTGTCCCAAAGGCGCTGGAATGATTTGAAGAGACACTTATCCACTTCTTTTCGGACATAGGTGCATGGATTTAAAGGGGGCATTATAGGGACTCTTCTCCACGTGTCACCCTCCTTTAACACTGACCAAATAGGGACCGCAGTGTCCGAAGTTTTCCATCCGGACCATGAGGTCAGACATCAAGCACAATCGAACTTCCTAAGTGGACGGAACCATCCAGTCAGCCTTCAAGGTCCATTGACCTGCGTAATCATTCATATATAGCAGATGAGTGACTAATGGGGCATACCTCAACCATCAAGTCGATGTCAACTAATTACTGCACACAACCCCACACCTCCAACAGGTTGAAGGGACGGGTAACTATACGATCATACATTATACCATATCTTTTGACGGCACCTGCTAAGCACCTAGAGTTATAATGATTACCCTACCACTTGTAGGATTGTCATCATTACAAGAAAGTCAAATTTCTTAGTCAGCACTATAGGGGCCTCCTTCTGGGAACTATAAAAACCCTCCTTAAGCATAAACAAGGTATGCGCGCTTAAATTAGCCCACACATTCTCTCATTCAAAAAGTCTTACCTATCTTTATCTAACTTAAGCTTCGAAGGGGCGTGCCCGGACCACTTGTTCGAACATCCTTTGTGAAGAAAAGAAACTCACCTAGTCCCCCAACACTAGGCAAAAACTTTGAGAGGCACAACATAAGGAGGATATGACTCCAGTTGACCTTGCATCAAAACACATCCCTAATTAGGGATAGTTTTTCATGTTTGAACACATTTCTTTTTAATTTTATTTTTATATCACAAAAATGGAAACAAAGATAATCTCATTCACAAAAGACAACTCTTATGGAGTTGATAT
Source organism: Vitis vinifera (assembly GCF_030704535.1). Classification (NCBI taxonomy): domain Eukaryota; kingdom Viridiplantae; phylum Streptophyta; class Magnoliopsida; order Vitales; family Vitaceae; genus Vitis; species Vitis vinifera. The sequence goes on from NC_081817.1 coordinate 23,966,202, forward strand.
GAGTTTCTAATTTGATACTTGAAAAGTTGAAACATAAACTTTTACCTTTGATACCATTGAAATTCTCCTATAGTGTCGTTCATTTGAAATGTCCTAAGCTTAGGTCATTATTTTCCAAAGGAAATTTCCTATTCTAAACAAAATGTCTAAATAAGAAAAAAATGATATTGATTCAAAACTACGTAAATCCCATGTTCTACTATTTCGTTGGCTATATGAGTTGGAACTAAATTCTGTTTTCCTTACACAAAAATAGAAGCAGATACCTTTCTTCCTTCCTTTGTTTCATGCAGGTATGCCTGCCTACTCACAAAAAAAACAATGGTTATATAAATGGTTCAACAATAGTGTTAGTTGTTATATATTGACGAAAATTTCCTTTTTGTATGTAGGAGGAAAAGAACAACAAGGGTGATGAATTAAAAAAAATTCCAACCAAAGCTCTACCGATTCAAATAGTGGTTTGTTAATGACATCAACTGTAGATGATGGTTTTTTCTCTTTCTTTTCAAGTAAGTCTGATAGTTTTCTGCTCTGGAGGTTGATATGCTTATATTTCATTTCATTGTGATCACTATAGCTTTTCATTGATGGTTTCACTAGAGATTGATTTGGAATGCAATTATGTATTGGCATTCTTTTGGGTTTTGTTCCTTACAGTGCTCTTTTCCTCAGTTCTCCTTTCTTCGTACAATATAATATGTATATTTGTATGTATGATTTTTCAAGATGAAAGAGACTTGATCAACATCCTATTACCTTTTACAACATTTTGACCACTAACATCACCTCTGTATAGTTCAAGCATCGCTTATGAACTCCTTTGCCACAAAAAAAAAAAAAAAGGCATGTGTGCATCTTGAGCTCTAGTAAGATATATTTTAGTTGCACAAAACCTTTAGGCTCCATTTGGATTATTAAAAGAGCTAAGGACAATCATGGTACAACCGATCAAAATTCTCTTATTTGGTTTACCATGGAAAGTACAAAGCAAAATCAAGTATAATCAAATTTGACTAAAATTTTACATATTTTTAAATTCTTCATTTTTTACATAGATGATGAAAAAAACATGTGTTTGAAGAAACATGGAATAATTTTTTTTTTAAGTTTAATATCTATTTTATTACCTTTCTTCGTCTTTACTTTCATTCCACTTTCTCCTCATTTTTTGCCTTCAAACTTTCCATGATCCAAACAAAGTCCCACTATTTTTTATTTTAGGCCTTTCACAAAAATTTCTATGAAAGAGTAAGAAGGATGTGTTTGAAAGTTTTTAAAATAAAACATATATTACACTTAATAAACACGAAGTAATTTCCTCTTTGACCAATAATCTTCCCCTTTTTGACCATATCGTTGTTGGTGCATGCATGATGTGCTTAACAAATATCCTAGCACAGCAAGAACTGTAGGGCGATGTTTAAGGTTGTAAATGTAATTGTATTACAAAGTAGAAAAGTTTTTAATTGTGATGTTTTTTGATTCGTACTTATTTTGGTGTCTAGACTTAATCTTGTGCATGACATTTCCTCTATGTTGCAGAGTTCGCCTTTGGTCAGACAAAAATGATCAATGAATGTCATGATAAAGGTTTTCCTGGAGGCTTCCTGTTAATCAATTCGACCTTAACTTTCTCTGGGTTTGGGAATGATTGGGAATAATTGTAAAGTGCTTGTGGAGGGATTTCACATGGCAAAGAATGGGAAATAAGTTAATACTTAGAATCGTGGATGATTTTCTCACCATAGTGGGTTCAAGTACGAGAAGGTTGGGGTCATTAAATGAGGCCTTATTAGGCAAATGGATTTATCTGCAGTGGGAACCCATTGTGGAGGAAGATGGTAAGAAGAAAGTATTGGAGGAAAATGAGGTAAAGGTTATTTGGTGAGTTTGCAGAAAGACATTGGAAATGGTTGTCAAAAAATTTGATAAACCTACAACACACACATGATTAAGGTGATAAGAACAAGCTTAGATTTCGGCCAGATGTTTTGTACAGTGATAGGATCCTAAATTGAATCCTATCCATACCCAATGAAATTTGTCATGAGATGCAGAGTGGAGCCGGAGAGAGCTTTTCTTTGAAGGAAGCATAAGATAGTAGGGTGTCAAGTAAGGTATCAATTCTCATGGGGAAAGCCCATTCAAATAGAGTTACTGTTACTGATAATAAGGTGAACAGAGGAAAGACCCCTCCCAAATTGCTTCTATTAGATTATTAAATAGGTGGAAAAAACAGTAGATTAGTTGGTGATGCATTTTTTGGTGGCTGCAGGTTAATGGCAATCTTGGGTGTTGTGGATGATGCCTCAGACTTTATAAGGAGTTGTTATCAGGTTGTCATAGAAGAGTTGTTGCTTAGACCCAGAGTACTATGTGGATGACAATGATTTTAAGTTTTTAGTCTAGAATGGTTGGAGAAAAAAGAAATAGAAGAAATTCTTAAGGGAAAGAGGTTCCTTTAACATATAAGAACAAAGGGGGTTCTGTCATGAGTTTTCTTGATGATGTACAACTTTCCAATGTATTCTCTTCCCTTGATAGTTATCTTTTTATCTTTTTCCTTTTCTATTTCCTTTTGGGATCCACATATACACTATGAATCATCTATTTGCTTTAGACTCTTCTGTATAGAGTAATTAAGAACATATTGCCTTTATTCATTGGATCCTTATAAACACTTGTTTTCATTTAGTAAGATGAGTCCATTTATAGTTCATTGGCTTACAATAAGATTTTTTCCAAAATTTCAGGGCATTCATGTTTGGACACATTCTCCAAGAGGGGGGCCACAACATGGTCTTACTCCTTCTAGAAGCTCAATAGATCTTGTTGCAATTTTGGAGTTCCAGTGCTAAGGTAAGACAAAACTATAGGTATATATATATTGCTTTTGAAGCTTTAGCATGTGGACCTGGTCAGTGCTATAAGCTTGTTGAACACGATTACATCTATTGGCTTCTAACTACACCCTATTATTTCTTCTCTCCCACTCAATGCCACAAAACCATAATCTGCAGGTTGCCTTTGGTGCATCTATTAGTGTTGGTCTCCTCAGTTCCAAAGCCTCATAACGGATAGAAGAGCCTCATCGGCTCCCTAGTCATTGGAATACCTTAAAGAGGAGTTGTGGGTCTTATCAAATAGTTCAAAAAATACTTGGCTATGTGCTTTTCCTTCATTTTATCCAAGCTACTCTTGTAGGGACCCCTCCCCCTGACAACACGTGGCATGCATTTCTATCTGGATCAGCTTCATCCTGATTTCCCCAAGAGTACACGTGACGCGCTTCTCCTATCTGGACTCCCTCAAGGAGAGGCACACGACACTCACAAACATAACATCCGGACGACCGCCACATCGCATCCGGACGACTAACATATACTATCCGAATATGTTTGTCCGGATCATTGACTGAAGTAAGCAAGTCTTGCACGTCATCATAACAGCCTGCCATGGCCCACGTTCCGCCACCTGTAGAGTGAAAGGACAGGAATGAAGTGACGGCAAGTCACTTCCCACGATCTCTGACAGCCGCGGCGCCTCCCACGATCTCTGTCAGCCGCCCGTAGGGTGATGATGGCCCTGCCACCACCTAGTGGTATCATGACAAGTCAAAATATCTCCCTACCATTAAAGAGGAATACAAAGCTTCTGGTACTATATATATGAACCTTCACACAAAGAGGAAGGTAAGCTTGCTATACCTAGTAAAAGGTCAACTGATTTATCTCTCTGAACCATGGCTAACAAAACCATCGGAGGGTGCGTCCGAACACCCTGTCCGAACGTCTTTTGCAGGAACGAGTGAACCAGGAACTCATATTGGTTGAGATCGTGCGCCCATCCATTTGGCAACTACGTGGATCATCAGGGACACGAGGCCTCAACAACTCTGATTGCAGATGCTTCCACAAAGCTACTACTACATTTACATCGATGGATCTGTTATAATTTACTAGTACTAATATTACAAAATTTTCATTATAATAGAAGCGACCATATAATTATATATTTACTAAAAATTCAACTCAAATCCAATATAGCACCTATGCTACATAAGAAATGTGTTAGAGTCCACCTTTTTTTTTCAATGAAAAATTCAAATAATTAGGAAGAAATGGTGCAACAAGAATAAGAATTTCAAGAACATCTGAAAAACATTTATTCTGAGTGGAAGAGCAACTTTCATGTGAGTTATAGCTTGCTCTCGAAAGAGATTGGAAGCCTAGTCAACCTTGACATCTCAATCTTATTAATGCTCTTGAATTATAAAATTGAAACATTTGTTGCTGAATCCTCAGGAAAATATTTGGATATGGAAAAGCGGCTAATTTAAAGGATGATGGAATGGAGGTTATGAGATGATAGAGATCCTGAAAATCAAAGGAATGGAATGGGCTATCTTGATCTTCATTTGAATCTTACAGTTGTATTTTTATTATTTTATGATGGAATAATAATTTTCAAAGTCGAATGGAGGATTTCCATTCTCAACTATAGAAATCTACTTGAGGATGGATGGATAAAGGATTATTCGAGTGATAACAAGTTGAGATTGAAGGAGTTGCTGAAAAGAAGTGGAAGCACTAACCCCTTCAATCATGTCCTCACATTATGTGACATCTTGTAAGCATATTCACAACTCACATTCACTTTTCATCTTGTAAGCATATGTTTGATAAGTGTACGCAATTTTAAAAAATAATTTGTAAACTATTGTAGTGAAGAAAATATTTCTGAATCTTTAATAGTTTTTGCTGATTAGGAAAAAGAGTTTATCATATTATTTGATTCGAAACAAAAATCGGCTCTTATAAAGACGATTTCTAAAAATTCATATATTTAGGCAAAAATCATCTTTTAAAGAGACCATTTTTAAATGTTCTTTAAAAAAATCAAAGCAGAAATCATTTCTTCAAGAAAAGATTTCTTTTTATTTTAAAAAAGAAATTATATGCAAAATTTATCTCTAAAGAAATGATTTCAAAAAATTAATTTTAAAGAAAAAAATATTTTTATGCTACATGTTTTCTTATTTTTAATAATATTTAAACTAATAATATATTTCAATAATAAAATTATTATTAATATATGTATTGTAAAATTAAGTAATTTTATTTATTAAATTCAATACATAAAAATAATTATAATTATTATTGATATATTACTCATAATTATAATATTTATAAAAATATAAATTATATTTATCATCTTATATTCATTAAAATAATATTTTGACCATTATCTTGAATTTTATCATCCAATTAATTAATTAATTATTATTAAAATATAAATTAATTTAATTTTATACTCATAATTTTATCCTTTTTTCTTTCTACTACAAATACCGGTTTAGGTTTATTCAATTCTCTTGACCTCGGTCTCAATTATCATTCTTCATCTCATTCAATTTTGGTTGGATCTCTACGAGACCATCTGACCCAACTTCTTCTTCTTCTTCTTCTTTTATTTTTTATTTTTATTTTTATTTTTATTTTTTATCATCCCTAATATCTCTAAACTTCTAGATATCGAGCATGAGGGTCATTAGTTGGTAAGAATGGAACCCCTTACCATCATGCTAAAACTTGTAATACTTTAGGTTTAATTTAAATATAAGCAATTAATTTGTTACTTATGTTGGTCATATTTTAGGTTTTGAAATTTACATATATCTATCTTCATTTTAGGTTTTTCTGGTTTCTGCTATTGTACACAAGCATGAATATGTATGCTATCCTTAGTCACTATAGTGTTTATGACTTGTTCTATTATACTCCTCAAGCTGTTGTTGTAGAGGGGCCAGCTGCCTTCTCTTCTGCTTTGACACAGCAATTTGATTAGGCCCAAATGCCATAACCACCCCTTGATTGTTACCAAGGAGTGAAATACATGTCATCCTAAATTCCATACATTTTCTAAAATGGACCTATATTCAGCAGCTGTACATTGGAATGCATGTTATCAGCATGCTTTCACCATTTTCATTTCTTATATTCTCAAAAACTCATAAAAGAATTTTCATGTCCCCTACCAAACAGACCCTCAAATTAATTTAGCACTTGATATCATTTCTCAAATATTTACTTATAAGACTCAAAGCATCAAATATGCATAGGAACCATGTACAAAAATCCCATCAACATAAAATCACAGGTCTTTGTCACAAATTTATGTGATTAACACAATCTTTTCCCTTGAGACTTACTTTACCTAAAATCTAACAGCTTCTCTCCTAGAGCTATTCCAACAGCTTCTGGCCATACTGCCGGCTCTGGTTTGATAGGATCATTATTCTTGATTATTGTCCTTAGGCATCACATTCAAAATTCAACCATAGCAGATGTCTCTTCTAGTTTGGCCTTTTCAAACTTGGGTGGTTTGAAAGTATTCCCCGTAATGAGAAGTCAAGCTTATAAAATCTTTTAAGACCAACACTTGTATCATAAATCTTGGTTGTCTCAACACTTGTACTACGAATAGACCCACCAAATTGATTTTTTAATTTCTCCCCTTGTAAATTATAGTCTGCAAGATTCTCATTCAACTTAGTTTGGGCTAAAAACAATTGCAGGCTATCAAGACTATTGTAATATCGTAACATGTAGACCGATATTAATATCTAGGTTTAAAGCTTTGGTGGATAAATGAAGGGTATGGACACATGTCCTTAGATGAGAGTTGCAAAATACTTTGTAGTTTTTCAAACTCTCCTATTTAATTGAACCCTTTTATGCTGAGTTGTACCTCACCTTTTTTATTTAAATTCTTAATTTTTTTTTTTTAATATCAAGTTAGAGGGGAGCAAGAAAGAAGGAGTTGAGTTATGGTGTTACAATTAAGGGATTTGGGATTTGTGTGTTTGTAGTATAGGATTTTGTGATATTGGAAAGTTCTTTAATATTATAAAAACAGAGAATTACAATTGTGTGAAATAATTATTGTTTTGTTGCATGATTTTTAGAGCAAAAAGTTTCTAAGGCTATAAAGGCTGTTCATAGAGGAAAAAGATAACTTCCAAAAGTTAAACCAAAACTGAAAAATGTTAAGTTGAAAATAAGGGAAGAAAAGTTAGTACGTGGTTTGTGGGGTTGATGTCATGCCCCAAGATCCATTCCAAAGGTGTCACGGTTATTTCACACCTAAAGCCTAAAAACTCAAAGTGCAAATGACTCAAACAATCACTTTGTAATTTAAGGTTATCAATGACCAAACTTCTGTTCAGAATAGTAAAACATCTTATAATCCTTAAAACTCCACTTTTTAAAAAAAAAAAGAAAAAGAAAAAATTAACTAACATACCAACCACTATGCTATCATCCAAACAACTTCAAAAATTCTTTAAAATGTCAAACAATAATTAATTTTATCTAACATTTAAATAATGTCCAAAATAAAAGTTTAAACTAAAAATCTTAATAAAAACAAATTCCTATTCTAACTAAACACATACATTAAAGGAATATTTGAATTGAATTTTACCACAAACTTATCAAAATTTCAAATTATTATTCATGACAAAAACTAGGGTAGCTTCAATATAAAAAAACCACAAATCATAAGTTTATTGATGAGTCTTAACTATCAAAATATAAAAGGGTTTTTTTCTTAAATTTACTAGCATTCTTTTTATTTTCACTAAAATTAGAACCTAAAAAATTCACAAAATATCATATAAAAGTGTACTTCTACCTACTCAACTCTATTTTTCAAACTATCAATCGATAGTTTAAGAGTCAATTTGTTTATATGGTGAAAAGCCCATCTTTACTGTTTAATTTTTCTTCGATAACTATCATTGATTGATGCTAATTTTCTTATATTCAAACCCATTAAATCAAAGGAAAACTCTAAAGTATCATGGTGGTGCCTATCAAATAAAAGATTTACATCATTCAATATGAATGAAGAACCCTAAATTGTTGAACAATAGTACAAATGAATAAAATTTAGGTACAAAGATACAAATAAATAAGATTAAAATATAAATAATAAAACCAAAAAATATATATTTTATATTATTTTATTAATGATGTCTTTTCAACAAGTATAAAAATAGTACACGAAACCCAATTCAAATGTGGCCACTTTTTCTAAAAGTGGAAGAACAATGTTTTCTTCACAACACAATTTTCTTCCATTGACTTGGCTCCTTGACCTTTTCTTCCATTGACTTGACTCCTTGTCCTAGAAAGTTGACCGCAACAAATCTTATAGACACCAATTTTATGAATAAAATGTAAGTTTAATCCTGTCATTATATCATCACGCTTGTAAGCTCAATGGTTCACCCATATTTGTCCCATTGATTATATTTGTGTTTGTTGTACTTATTGTTAGAAGATTCAAATTAATCTTCATGGTGTTTGAAAGTCATTTTTATTTTTTTTTAAAGATTAGAAGCTTTTTTTTTCCCTTTTAATATTTCAAAGTTTTTTATTTGAAAGTTGGATTTTAGATTAAAAAAATTAAGAATTTTTCTTAATTACCATTTGATAATAATCGAAGAATCTTATGCACCAGCGGAAGAAGTTCATACCTAACACATGAGGGAGGAAGAGGTCTCGTCTGAAGGAGGCTGATGGAAACTGGTAATCAAAGCAGTCAACACAGTTGTCATTTTGTGAGGTTTTACTTCAATGAGAAGCCCATGAAAATTTCCAACTCAGGGGCCCCTCACCGTTGAACGCTCCAGAATCCCTGGGAACCATATTCAAAATTTCTACGACCATTAGTTAGCACAACATAAACCATTTCTTCTGGTTCTGTTGTACGATTTGGGACTGATTTCTGCAAAGTAACTAACCATGGCTTTTGTTGGAGAGGCTTTTCTATCTGCTTCCATTCAGAAGCTGGTCGACATGTTGGCCTGCCCCGACCTCCGGAAGTTCGCCCGCGAAGAATAAGTCCACGCCGAGCTCAAGAAGTGGGAGGGAATACTGCTGAAAATCCATGCAGTGCTTCA